>NC_058192.1:32606747-33206747 GCF_907165205.1 Coccinella septempunctata | reverse complement strand
CAGTACCCCAAGGGCTTACGCGCCATGACTGATAGCGAAGGGAAAAGTCAGACTCGCGAAACAGGGTAAAGAACGATAAAATATAACAGAAAGCGATACAGTACAGCAGTGTCAAAGAAGTAACCGGTGTAGGTCTAATTAAGAAACTGAACGGCAAAGACGGGGACCTACCTCCCTTATTTCAGGCACTCCCGGAAAACAAATGAAAAACTAAAAATTTATTCTCAATAGCACTGATGCTAGCAACACAAAATTATTCTTAAACGTTGAATCGCAGAAAGTACGGAGCGTAAACTAACTAAAGAGACTGAAGTAAAAGAGCAGAAAAGAGTCAAAGTAAAGGACTGAAGTAAAAGAGACCGTCGCGGGGGAAAATCTGCTTTTATAGGCAAATCCCCCCACACGTTGAAAATCTAAAATTCTAGAATGCGACAAGAATGAAAAACGTCTTCAGCTCCGGTTCATCGCATATCAACATATGAAAAACGTCAAAATCTTCAACGGCATGCAAGAAAAACAACGTTAAACACAGATAAACCCTTACAAGTGAAATAACCTAGTCAATGAAGTTGCTATTCCTCTCTATGGTTGGCAGTGGTAGTTCCAATGCGCACGCAGAAACGTCAGCGTCAGCTATTTCGGCGCAGGTCTCCGCCATTTTGTTCAGCGGTTCCGTGGATGTTCAAGGACGGTACGCCGGTACATGGTGTGGGTGTATTATAGTGGAAAATCTTCTTTCTCTATGTGGAAATCCATCTTCATCGCTGGTCGGAAACGTGCTGTGCTCCATCCTCCCGGTGAGTACCCAATTAAATTGTGTTTGGCAGATGTTGGAATTCCATCATGGTTTTGTAGGGTATCCCGGATTCTTGGAAGCTGCAGCAGGTGGAGAGCCTCCAACAGCTCGACGTGGGGGCTCAATGGACTGGTTCACCCCTTCCGACCCGGTTGCACTGACGTTGAGACTCTCGGATCCGGCATGAGACTTGCAGGTGGGTAACTTCTAACAGTAACTTCTTCGATCTTCATCGTTCCTCGTGGTCCACTTTTCTTCTTGGAACGGTTTTTTCTGTTTTCTGTTTTCAGGTAGACGGTGTTTTCTCCAGGTAGACAGTGTTGAATTGACGGTACAATAATTTCGGTTCGGTTTAGAATAGAAATTGTATAGATCCATTGGATTAATAGACGGATATACTCAGTTGAAATGTGAAACAGTATTCTTTATTAGTATCCCTTTCATAAGTAGCAGGTTTTTCAGACGGTGTTGATCGGTTTGATTTATATTTAATTGCATGCTGAACGGATGAAAATCTGTAGATACAATATTTCGGTCAACGGTGGTGCATGTACGGAATTTGAATAGAATTGTAACGGTGTAGTCGGTTATAACCCAGGAAACACACCTTGGTTTAGTATACGTCTAATATTCATCCTAATGGTATATTTTTCGTTTTGGTCTATCACAGTACAAGTATTTTACGTCTATATTATACCATTTTTTCTGTAGTAGGTTTATAAAACGTCTTTTAGCGTTAGCTATATATACCACACGATATGTTTTTTGCTTATCAATAGTTTTTTCAAGAACTGAAGATTATTTTTTGTTTATATACTTCAATTATTTTAAACTCTTCGTCATATTCATCAGTTATTAACGAAGTCTACAAGATCTCGGAATTATACGTCGAATATATTGTACTTTCCGACGTACTTCCTACACCTATATTAAACGAATATGTGATAGGTTTTTGAAATGTCTATAAGTGGAAGTCATATATACATAATGAGATCTATTTTGTCTCCCAGTTGTGTTTTTACGATTGGAACAATATGCATCCTACAATATATATCGCTTATTTCCCAGCTTTAATAATTTTTCATAATTTATAAACTAGGTCTATAAAGTTCCACAAATTATACGACTATAAGTCGTACATATTTCAACCTACCTTCCTACTCCATGAACTTAGGTATATTAAACGGATATATGGTAGGTTTTCAATCTGTCTATTAGCGAATTTTTTCAACACTCATCATTGAGGTCTACACTGGACAAATATATGAAAGGTTTCAAATATAACTATTATTATAAGCCATATGTAGATACCTACTACATAACTTCTAGTTATCAGGGAGAAAAAAAATACTGGTCCTTTATTCATTATTGTCATATCGATGTTTCTGAGTTTTAAACACATCGTACATATAGTTCCAAACATTCAAGTATTTTGAAGTTGAAAAAGCGGATTCAGCTTATATAAGTGCTTTAATTGTTTGAACTGATTTCACCAGGTAGGTAATTAATCAGCTCACATCGAACTTAATCTTTTTCCATAAAACTCACCATTTAAATGATAGCTGTATATAAATGGTTGAGCCGTGGCAGGAATAATTTATATGTATAAATAACATTCATACTAGATATTCTTGAATAGAGGGTACAACCGTAGGTGCAATAAATGGAAAAAAAATATATAGATTGAACGAGAAAAATGCATATTTGCATATTTTTCTATAGTTTCCTCGCCAAATGGAGTTTAATTCATTCGGATTGATGGTCGTCAACCAATTAAAAGCAAAGATATTACACATATAATATCTTTGTCTCCTTAATCGACACAGCGTTGTCACATGAAATGAAATAATGTCCTGTCCATACACTGATTGCTTCAACCATCAAAGATTCTGCTGTCTATACTTGTGATCTAGAAAACTGAATGAGCCCTCTTCAATTACTATTCACTTGATATAATTGTAGTCTACTAGTTCTAATTCAAACAAGCCTAGCAGATTTATGAAAATGTTCAAGATCTACTACATTTTTAATAGCCTGGCAACGTTGGTGCCTTATTTACGTAGGCAGAGGATTGAGGATCTACGCAGGCCCGACCGGCCAATAGGCAATTAGTTATCGTTACAATACACGCATGTGGCAGTCACGGCCGTGTTTCTATGCTATGCTATGCGGCATACGCTGTTCGTAGTTCGTTCTCCTTGTCGTCCATCTTGAAATAGTTTCGTAAGCTGTGTGTGTTTGTTTTGTCTGGAGGAAATTAATTGTACTTTGTCATGAGTGATTGAAATGGATTTTGATTCAATATAGTGATGGACATGTTTAAACATCTGCTAAAAAACAAAATGACATAACCGATTTTGAAGAAAGCTCTCCACTTTCAAGTCTACTAATATGATGAAAAAGATATTTGGTATGTTTTGTTCGACATGTTTTTTTCTCCTAAAACTAATTGAAATAACATTTTACAGAGGCCGTAGTGCTGATGTGGGTACATCTGATCGAAGCAATCTAAAAATATAGGAATAGACCATTATATTTATTTAAAGAGGTGTGCTCAATGTATATACCTAAATTTTGAAAACTACTATTTTATTATTTTCTGAATAAATTGGTTTGAGACCTAAATAGTTAAAAATTTAGTTTTCCTAAAATCCGATTGACACTATGTTATGTCTTATTCGAAACTATGAAAAGGATAAGTATGGAAGAAGGTAAGGTTGTTATAATAAATGTTGAAGATTGACTATATTCAGAACAGTAATATCTAACAACAAATACGCCTAATGTTCATTCATACGATATTCGACAATATAAACGATGATCCGAAAGTGCATTTATTGTTCTTTTAATTTATTATATTCGAAATCATCGATCAAAACATATTAATGCAATTTCGGATCATCGTATCGTCGGATATCGTATACATGAACAGTAGGTCTAACGTTGTTCAGAGACGTCTGTAACGAGGTTTACTCGGAGAAGCCTTTATCTCGAGCGCCAGCTATTCTTTTCAATAGGAAGAATAGCAAACCTACCAGAGAAGTTGCTAGCCGGAGACAGAGCTCGATGTTGTCTAGGGTGGTAGCGACAACGAAGAAGTCAAAATCGAATTATGTAAAAGTTTATTCACACCTTCGGAAACTAATTAGATGTACAAGTGAGATATGTGTAGGTACGAACTATGAGTGATTCTATAAGCGAACATACATTCGGGAAATCCTATCCGGTCACGAGCACTTATGAAATTTATACCGGGTGTAGTGAAAAATTAACGGTTCAATAAAAATGCGCCAACCAGAACTGACGGAACGAATGCTAAGGACTTGCTATACGGTATCGGTATGTAGTTGTATTTCCCCGGAAATGAAACACAATAAGGGCGGATCTGTTCGAGACTTTTATTCGCTGCCCCAAGGGTTAACACGCCATGACTGACAGCGAAGAAAATGTCTATTTTTAGCGCAACTACGGGATTTCACTGACTACGTGCGGTATCTCTTATTCTCTGCCCCAAGGGTTATAACACGCCATGACTGACAGAAAAGAAGAGATTTCGGATTTAACACTTATGACGCGGACAGGGGGGTTGACGGAACTTTCCCTTCAGTACCCCAAGGGTTAACACGCCATGACTGATAGCGAAGGGAAAAGTCAGACTCGCGAAACAGGGTAAAGAACGATAAAATACAACAGAAAACGATACAGTACAGCAGTGTCAAAGTTAAGGAAGTAACGGCGTAGGTCTAACAAAGAAATTGAACGGTACAGACGGGGACCTACCTCCTTTGTTTCAAGCACTCGGAACTCAAAGGATTTAAAAGAAAAAAACTAAAAAATTAACTCTAAGCACTGATGCAAACACAAAATGATTATTCTGCAACGGCGAAAGAAATACCGAAAATTAACTGGATCTATAACAGAAGTCACCACGTTAGAAAGCGAAAAATCGAAAATACTGAAGCGAAGTGAAAGAACCGAAGTAAAAGTCAAAAAGTGACCGTCGCGGGGGGAAAATTTGCTTTTATAGGCATATCCCCTCTCACGGTAAAAATCTGAAAATTCCAGAATGCGACAAGAATGAAAAACGTTGTCAGCTCCGGTTTATCGCATATCAACAGATGAAAAACGTCGAAATCTTCAGCGGCATGTAAGAAAAACAACGTGAAATACAGATAAGCGGTTTTTTACATTTACTCTGCCTGTCGGAATGAACGTACGGAATATTCGAGAATTAAAATATTTTCAAAGACGGAAATTTAAAACGAAAGAAATGCACTAAAATGAACTCCAATTTTCCTCAGAAAACTGGACTTCATTACACCCTCTTCAGCTCGGAAGAAATTAACTTACGATGAAATAGTGAGTTTAATTTCACGACTCTATCTACCCCTAGAAATAATGACCTTACTTTCGCGCGCGCCACCTATATGCACGTGACCAGATCACAAGTACAGATTACAGAGTAGAACTTATTACAAGTGAAGTGAAGTACCTACTCCTCTCTATGGTTGGCAGTGGTAGTTCCAATGCGCACGCAGAAACGTCAGCGTCCGTCAGTTCGGCGCAGGTCTCCGCCATCTTGTCAAAGAATTTTGTTCAGCGTTCCGTGCGAGGATGTTCAATTATTATAGTGGCAAATCTTCTTTTTCCATGTGGAAATCCATCTTTATCGCTGGTCGGAAACGTGCCATGTTTCATTCCTCCGGTGAGTACCTAATTTAACCGTGTTTGGCGGATGTTTGAATTCCATCGTGGTTTTGTAGGTTACCCAGGATTCGTGGGAGCTGCAACAGGTGGAAGACCTCCGGTACGTGGGGCTCAATGGACTGAATGGACCGGTTCACCCCTTTCGACCTGGCTATACGGACGTTGGGACTCTCGGAGCCGGCAGGAGACTCGCAGGTGGGTAATTTCTAACAATAAATTCTCCGATCTTCATCGTTCCTCGTGGTCCACTTTTCTTCTTGGAACGGTTTTTTTCTCTGTATTCTGTTTTCAGGTAGACGGTGTTAAATTGACGGTACCATAATTTCGATTCGGTTCAGAATAGAAATTGGTTAGATGCATTTGATTAATAGACGGATATACTCAGTTGTGATGTGAAACAGTATCCTTTATTGGTATTCCTTACATAAATAACAGATTTTCAGACAGTTTTAACAGGTTTGATTTATATTTAATTGCATGCTGAACGGATGAAAATCTGTAGATACAGTATTTCGGTCAACGGTGGTGCATGTACGGAATTGTTACGGTGTAATCGGTTATAACTATGTTTAGTAACGGGCTTCAGATTTACGAGGTTTCTCCTTGCAGGTGGCCTCTTCATCTTGGACAGGTACGGGGGGCTAATTCTCTACTGGTTTTACCTGCTGATTCTTGGTGACAGATTGTCCGGATGCACTGGTGATATCACACTGTACGGCAGCCTCTCTTTGACAGTGATGAGAATGACAAGGACAATTTCTAGTCAGTGTACCTACAGTTATTCGGATTAACAGGTAAACGGAAAATAATAATATAATCGGTAGCAAAAAAAAATAACGGGTTCCCTCCTTTCAGAGGTTATTTCTATAGAACGGTCAACGGATCATGACAATAATATATATTATGCATGAAACGGTTTTAAATCTTTAATGTGTATTTTAGTGATTTTTCTACCCTCTGTATCTTTCAGGTCATAGACGACAGGTGAAACAACTTTAACGACGGTAAACGATCCGAAAAACTTCGGAGCCAACTTGGCGGCGAAACTGTCAACGGCCGAGGATAAAGGACGGTCCCGGCGTAGAACTTGATCTCCCACATGGTATCGGATTTCTCTTCGTCGAAGATTGTAGTGGTGAGCCTGTTGCTGGAAGGCACGGTACAGTTTAGTACGGACGAACTCATAAGCCTCCTGGAGATGCTTGATCTGTTGAGTACGGTAAGTCATGTCTCTGTTTTCTTCTTCTGTACGGTTGGATTCTCCGTTCATTTCATTATTGTGGGGGTTTGTCGAATAAATCGCCCTCGGGACTTCTAGTTCCCTTCCATAATTTAAAAATGCCGGTGTGAATCCAGTAGACTCCTGCTTAGCGGTGTTGATGGCAAACATTAATTCTCCTATCTTTTCATCCCAGGTTCTTTGATCGGCTTCACAAAACTGTGCTATCATGGTCTTCAGGGTACGGTTAGCTCTTTCTACAGGATTGCACTGAGGAGTATACGGTGGTGTGAAACGGTGAGCAATGTTCAGCTCTCGGAGACTGTTCTTGAATAGCCTGCTGTCGAATTGTACTCCATTGTCGGATATTACTATTTTTGGGCAACCGTATTTCAGTATGACTTGTTCGTAGAGGGCCGAATAAACAGTTTTGGCGGTAGCTTTCCGCAACGGACGACACTCTACCCACTTTGTGAACCGGTCTTGCATTACCATGATGTAGGAGTTTCCCTTTTTTGACCGTGGCAATGGTCCAACTATGTCCGTGGATACTTCTTTGAACGGCGCATCCGCCATTCGGTGTGGTTGCATCTTACCAGGGGTTTTCTGTTGCGAAACTTTGTACTTTTGGCACGATGTGCAGTTCCTCACGTATTTCGCAATGTCTCTAAACATCCGTGGCCAGTAATAATTTCTGGCTATCCGTGCAATCGTCTTAGCAATCCCCATGTGACCTGCTAGTTCTGAGTCGTGGTTTTCCTGCAGTAATTCTGTTCGCTGTTCGGATGGTACACAGAGTTTCCAGCGTTGGCCGCTTCCATCTTCTGTGAAGTCGGATGAGTCCCAGAAATGTCGCAACAGTTTTCCATTTTCAACGGCTTAGTCAGGAAAATTTGCTGAGTCTTTTTCCACCTCCTGTAACTTTTTGTTGTACCATTTGCACTGGGTTGTTTCTATCTCGGACAACCATACGGAATCTAGGGACGGCAACGGGTTTCGGGACAGGCTGTCGGCTACTTTGTTCATCGATCCTTTACGGTACTGGACTTCGAAGTCGAATTGCTGAAGGAAAACGGACCATCGAGCAATTCTTCCGGACGGTGACTTGATGGAGTTAAGCCATTTCAGACTCATGTGATCGGAAATTACTGTGAAATGGAATCCTTCTAGGTACGGTCGCAGTTTCTCTATGGAAAATACTATGGCGAGACATTCCTTTTCTGACACGGAGTAATTTTTCTCTGCGGGGTTTAGTGTTCGGCTCACGTAGGCGATTACTCTCTCCTCTCCATCGATCACTTGTGTTAGGGCACCTCCAAGGCCCATGTCACTGGCGTCAGTTTGCAGAACGAACGGTTGGGTGAAGTCTGGACAAGCCAGTATCGGAGATTCTGTGAGTTTTTGTTTCAGAAGCTCGAAGGCCTTCTGCTGGTCTTCTCCCCATTTCCAACGGTGTTTCTTCTGCAGTAATCGAGTCAACGGAGAAACTAAATCGGAGAAGTTCTCTATGAAACGACGGTACCAGCTGGCAACTCCAAGAAATCGACGCAGTTCTCGGACGGTTTTCGGTATTGGCAAAGACACTATCGAAGAGACTTTGTCGGGATCGGTACAGATGCCATCGGAGGTGACGACATGTCCAAGGTATTTTAGGGATTTTCGCACAAAGTCACACTTGTCGGGGTTGAGACGAAGATTAGCTTCTCTCAACCGTCGGAATACTTCTCTCAAGTTCTCCAGGTGCTCCTCGAAAGTTTCCCCTAGGACAACTATATCGTCCAGGTAAGCGAACGCTTTCGGCTCCATTTCTGGGCCAATGACGGTGTCAAGGAACCTCTGGAAGGTGGCTGGGCTTGCATGCAAACCGAACGGCATCACAGTGAACTGGAACAGACCTCTTCCGGGGACGGTAAATGCAGTAATCGGACGGCTCTCCTTTGCTAATGGTATCTGCCAGTATCCTTGTTTCAGGTCCAGTGTGGAGATGTACTTCGCTTTTCGGAGTTTGTCCAGAATCCCAGAAATGTACGGCAACGGGTATGCATCTTTCACAGACACTTGGTTAACAGCACGGAAGTCGATGCAGAAACGGTACTTTCCGTCTTTCTTCTTGACCAATACAACCGGTGAACTCCACGGTGACTTGGAGGGTTCAATTATTCCCTCAGCCAGCATACGGTCGACTTCCAGATTGAAGATCTCCTGCATTTTCGGATTTAGGGGTCGGTACCGTTGTTTGATCGGTTCGGTGCCCGGTTTCAGTTTGATCTTGTGTTCAATCAGGTCGGTTGTACCATACAGGTCTTCGAACTTCTTTAATTCCTCGGTCAGAAATGCCTCCAGTTCTTGTTTCTGAGATTCTGTCAGTTCCAATAGGTGTTCTTCGGCGGTGTGAACTTCTGCGGTGGTTTCGACGGGAGTCATCGGTTTTCCTTCCAGGAAGCACTCGGCGGTACTGAGATTTACGGAAAACTTGAAAGTCGACAGAACATCCATCCCCAGAATAATGTCTACCGGTAAGCTTGGTACCAGTAAGAATTTCAAATCAGGCAGTGTGTAATCGGAAATTTGCACGGTGGTGGTGTACAGTTTCGGCGTGGCGGTGGTTTTTCCGTTCGCTATTACTGCAAAACTGTTGTGCATTGTTTGTCCTGTGATTCCCTTACTTTCACACTGATCGGATACGGCCTGACTGCAAAAACTCCTGGTCGCCCCTGTATCTATCAGTGCTCGGAAGTGTTCGCCGGCTATTTTGACCTCTATTAACGGTCGGTTATCATTACAGGTGGTCGGTGTCAGTGGAGTCAAGATTCCGGGAGATGTGGTCGACTCCGTCTCCAATCTCCCCTTTAGTTTTCCGAACACGGGCAGTCTCGTGATAGAATGTTCTCCCTCTGACATCGAGAACAGAAGATTTTCGGTGGCCTGCGACATTCTCGACGCATGTGGCCATATCCACCACATCGGAAACACTGTGTCTGGAAGGACACTCTCCTCCCTGATGATGATTGGGTCCGGTCAGCGTGGCTATTTTCGGCTCGACGACGGGGTGGCGGTGTTGAATTTCCGGATCTACCTTCGGACCTGTCTCCAGAAGTCGGACGGTGTGATTCCTGTTGCTGGACTATTGATTCTCTGGATCTGAGTGGCTTTGGACGGCTTTCCCCCGGCGGAGAAAGTCGTGTCTGGCCAGCTGGTGTTGGCGGGATTGATTTCCTATGATCAGTTGTTTGTACCTGTTCTCCGGTATCCACAGAAAAACTTGCCTGATATCGGTTCAGTTGGCGGGGAGTGTACGTTAGGTGAGGTTCCTCCACGAAACCTGGTTTTGAGGGTGGCCTGGTGTACTGGCTCATCTGCCACTGGACCAGTTCAAAAACTTTTCCCTTACGGAGAAGTTCATCATACGTCTTGGTCTCCTGGAAGGCCAAGGCCTGCTGTAAGGGCGGGATCAACCTTTGTCGGATAAGTCGGATCTGCTCCACTTCGGATGGTTTTGTATAGGTGAGTTTCTGGAATAAGTTCTGCATCCGGGTAACATACAGACTTCAGGACCTTGTGTTCGTCTTTTTATTTCCTCCAACAGATTCTACTCATAGTTAACAGGCAGAAACGCTTCTTTCAGTTGGTTGCTGAAATCCTCCCAGTCCTCGAAAGTACCTCTCCTGGGAATAAACCAATCCCTTGCATCCATTCTTAGTAATTCATAAACTGATTCAAAAACTTGTTCCAGGGACACTTTACGGGATTCAGCCAGCCTCTCCACTTCTTCAAGGAATCCGGTCACACTTCCAGTGCCATCAAAGGAAATGTTCCACTTGTGTACAGGGACAGTCGGTATTGTTGATCGGGACTCCGGTTCTGATCTGGCAGGTGTTGTGATGACTGGTCGGTCAGGATTTATCCAAGGTGCAGGTAAGTTTGGGAAAGACACCCCTCGTGTAGAATTAATCCATCTACCTTGTGTCGGACATTCAGGTGTTGTTGTCTCACAGTCCTGTGACTGTGTGAGAGGTATCGCTGGTAACTGTCGCAGTAATGCTGTACATGTCTGTCTTGTCTCATTCATGACCTGTTCTAATGTTGGATTCCTTACAGGTGTACCAGTACGTGAGACATCCACTGCTACAGGAGGATCGACACCATCTCCCAAGTCGATAAGTGATGTTTCGACCCTTGACATCCTCTCCGGTTGGATCGGTGACACTCCAGGTGAACTGGGCACCTCCACATCCAAGAGAGACTTCTGATGTCGGTTAGATGTCTGCAGCTGTTCACGATTGTTCTTTTTACGTAGCTCCTCCAGTGTTTCCAATGCCTTAGCAGTAGTTGCCTTCATTTGTCCAACCAGTTGTAACTGTGCTGTGTCTGCAGTAACAATAAAGTCCAGCCTTCCTTGAATATGTATTAATCGGGTGTAAATTCGCGAAAATTCGTTAGCCGCATTCTCATGATTGAAGTTCTGAAGGGATTCCACTAAATCGGTGAGTTTATTTTGACAAATCTCAATCTCCGAGGCGGGATTCAATACTACTTGTCGTAGTAGACTCCGTTTAGTCATCACAGTACCCGGTATCGATTGTCCTCTCAGTTGTAATTCGTAAGTAAGTTCATCACTGAGTAACCGGTTT
Organism: Coccinella septempunctata; assembly: GCF_907165205.1. Classification (NCBI taxonomy): domain Eukaryota; kingdom Metazoa; phylum Arthropoda; class Insecta; order Coleoptera; family Coccinellidae; genus Coccinella; species Coccinella septempunctata. Next base: position 33,195,394 of record NC_058192.1, on the reverse strand, counting down.
ACATCCATGTTCGACATATTATTTTCAACTAAGTCCGATTCAGAACGCACCAATCTTTCACACTCGGTATGTCTTTCACAATCTGTTTAAGTTCTAAGTCCAACCCGGTGAGTTAATCGTTAGCTAACCTACTCACTTAAGTTCGAAGTGGGTATCGGTGTAACCCCAAAAAAAATAAAGTCTAAGTCCCGGTGTATCAGAAGAAAAAAAAATCTAAGTTCAAGTCCCGGCGCACTAAAATAATCTAAGTCCCGATGTATCACACCAAAAATTTTACAAGTTCAACGTTACTCGAAAAAAAAATTGTCAATCAGTCCCACTAAAGTTCGAAAATATTCGCGAAATACCGCACACACTCGCAAGTCGTTTCGTATAGTCCGGAAAATTTCCCGAAATTCGAATCGCACCAGAACGCACAGGTTAATTTCCAAACAGTTTTTCAATTTCAATATTCGGAAAATAAATCGCAATAATCGAATTTCAGTTTTCAGAAAAATCAGAAATAATTGGTAAGTTTCAACAGTACAGGTCAAAAGAAAATAAAAGCAGGTAGACAAGTTATCAACAGGGTAATAGGTGATTCACTATTCAACCGATAGGTAAATCAAGCCTATTAAATTTTTCCAATTGTGACAATAAATTTTCAATGTTCGGAAATTCACTCACCTTCAATACGAAATTAGAGCAGTTCAATTCAATAAATCAGAAATAATAAGAAATCGGAAATAATTTCCACTGATATTAAGGCGCAACAACAGTTCAGTTTTCAATAACTCAATAAAGTAATCGGCAAAAGGAATAATCACAAATTAATTAAATTATTTCCAATAGGTTTCAACAATAGGAAAATTTTCAGAATATAGTCCAATTCAATTCACAGTATAACAGTTCAATACAGAGTGGCAGGTAATAAAACACAGTTCAAGTTTATTTTTCACAGTTCTCGGTTCAAGAAATAGTTACTCACTGTTCTTAGGTTTTACTCACTGTTTCGGGAATTCACTCACTGTCCGGTTAATGTTTCTCACCTCTGTTGTTTCCTACTTGATTTTGCACGGTCCCTGCTCGGGCGCCATTTTTGTAACGAGGTTTACTCGGAGAAGCCTTAATCTCGAGCGCCAGCTATTCTTTTCAATAGGAAGAATAGCAAACCTACCAGAGTAGCTGCTAGCCGGAGACAGAGCTCGATGTTGTCTAGGGTGGTAGCGACAACGAAGAAGTCAAAATCGAATTATGTAAAAGTTTATTCACACCTTCGGAAACTAATTAGATGTACAAGTGAGATATGTGTAGGTACGAACTATGAGTGATTCTATAAGCGAACATACATTCGGGAAATCCTATCCGGTCACGAGCACTTATGAAATTTATACCGGGTGTAGTGAAAAATTAACGGTTCAATAAAAATGCGTCAACCAGAACTGACGGAACGAATGCTAAGGACTTGCTATACGGTATCGGTATGTAGTTGTATTTCCCCGGAAATGAAACACAATAAGGGCGGATCTGTTCGAGACTTTTATTCGCTGCCCCAAGGGTTAACACGCCATGACTGACAGCGAAGAAAATGTCTATTTTTAGCGCAACTACGGGATTTCACTGACTACGTGCGGTATCTCTTATTCTCTGCCCCAAGGGTTATAACACGCCATGACTGACAGAAAAGAAGAGATTTCGGATTTAACACTTATGACGCGGACAGGGGGGTTGACGGAACTTTCCCTTCAGTACCCCAAGGGTTAACACGCCATGACTGATAGCGAAGGGAAAAGTCAGACTCGCGAAACAGGGTAAAGAACGATAAAATACAACAGAAAACGATACAGTACAGCAGTGTCAAAGTTAAGGAAGTAACGGCGTAGGTCTAACAAAGAAATTGAACATTACAGACGGGGACCTACCTCCTTTGTTTCAAGCACTCGGAACTCAAAGGATTTAAAAGAAAAAAACTAAAAAATTAACTCTAAGCACTGATGCAAACACAAAATGATTATTCTGCAACAGCGAAAGAAATACCGAAAATTAACTGGATCTATAACAGAAGTCACCACGTTAGAAAGCGAAAAATCGAAAATACTGAAGCGAAGTGAAAGAACCGAAGTAAAAGTCAAAAAGTGACCGTCGCGGGGGGAAAATTTGCTTTTATAGGCATATCCCCTCTCACGGTAAAAAACTGAAAATTCCAGAATGCGACAAGAATGAAAAACGTTGTCAGCTCCGGTTTATCGCATATCAACAGATGAAAAACGTCGAAATCTTCAGCGGCATGTAAGAAAAACAACGTGAAATACAGATTAGCGGTTTTTTACATTTACTCTGCCTGTCGGAATGAACGTACGGAATATTCGAGAATTAAAATATTTTCAAAGGCGGAAATTTAAAACGAAAGAAATGCACTAAAATGAACTCCAATTTTCCTCAGAAAACTGGACTTCATTACACGTCTATTACTGATACTTAATTGTAGTACAAAATACGATTATTAAACGTCTATTTTTCGTACATTAAAGTCGTTGAAATATAGTCTATAATATATGAGTTGTGAACGTTTATAGACGACTGGTTTTCGACGAAAGTTCTGAATTACTTAAGTAGTCTAAAAGACGTATATGAAATACGAATAGGAGACGTATATCCAGGATTGATTTTATACGTCTACCACGCGGACATTTGTCCTTCTTATTTGGTCTAATGAAACCGTATTTATACGTCGGAATAAGTTGACTTATATATGTTTAATAAACGAAAGGTGGTTTCCTGGGAATGATGTTTAATAACGGGCTTCAGATTCACGAGATTTCCCCCTGCTATTGGCCTTGGCTACACGGAGTTCTCGACATCTTGGACAGGCACGGAGGGCTAATTCCCTACTGGTTGGCATGCGGAACTTTCGGGGTGGTTCAGATTGGGTGGATGCGCTGGGGATATCACACTGGACGGCAGCCTCTCTTTGACGGTGATGAGAATGACAAGGACAATTTCTAGTCAGTATACCTAGCAGGCCGCAACTGCTGCAGAAGAAAATCGGTGTACCGGTGCAGTGGGCTCGACTTGCCACCTCTACGGCCACCAACCCCAACGCCCACAGGTCGACGGATGTGTCATACGGTTCCAGTCTTCGTTGTTCCGGTGCCCAGTATACAATGGCTCCTGCTGGCTCGGTGAGCAGGGGTTGGGCGGCCAACCCAAAATCTGCCAGCAGGAATCGGCACCGGCGGCGTAAGATGTTGGCCGGCTTGATGTCTCGATGAACTATCCGCTGACGGTGACACTCCGTCAAGGCTGCTGCCAGTTGCCTCATCACCCGGAACAACCGAGACGGCTGGCTATTCGGTCCCTCTCGACGCAGGAATGCGTTGAGATCCTCATCGCAGAGAGGCATAACCATGAAAAGGTAATCCGTCTCAACGATGGCCTCGTGCAGAGATAGTATGTTCGGGTGTTCCAGTAGTCTGAGCATGTCTACTTCATGGATAGCGTGGTGAGTCAACATTGTCCTTTTCACAGCCACGGCTTGGCCGTGTCGTCGGCCTCTATAGAAACGCCCAAAGCTGCCTTCTCCTAGGATCTCCCCCATCTGAAACATGTTAACTAGACACCTTTCATCTTACGGGACACTGGTTCTGGTTGGCCGAGCAACTACAGTTATTCAGATAAACATGTAAACGGAAAATAATAATATAATCGGTAACGAAAAAAAAAATATGTATATATATTCGGTAACGGAAAAAAATCACGGATTTCCTCTTTTCAGAGGTTATCTCCATAGAACGGTTAACGGATCATGACAATACATAAATATATATTATGCATGAAATGGTTTTAAATCTTTAATGTGTATGTTAGTGATTTTTCTACCTCCTGTATCTTTCAGGTCGTAAACGACAGGTGAAACAACTTTAACGACGGTAAACGGTCAAACTGTCAACGGCCGAGGATAAAGGACGGTCCCGGCGTAGAACTTGATCTCCCACATGGTATCGGACTTCTCTTCGTCGAAGATTGTAGTGGTGAGCCTGTTGTTGGAAGGCACGGTATAGTCTAGTACGGACGAACTCATAAGCCTCCTGGAGATGTCTGATTTGTTGAGTACGGTAAGTCATGTCTGTTTTCTTCTTCTGGACGGTTGGATTCTTCGTTCATTTCTTTATTGTGGGGGTTTGTCGAATAAATCGCCCTTGGGACTTCTAGTTCCCTTCCGTAATTCAAAAATGCCGGTGCGAATCCAGTAGACTCCTGCTTAGCGGTGTTGATGGCAAACGTTAACTCTCCTATCTTTTCATCCCAGGTTCGTTGATCAGCTTCACAAAACTGTGCTATCATAGTCTTCAGGGTACGTTTAGCTCTTTCCACAGGGTTGCACTGAGGAGTATACGGTGGTGTGAAACGGTGAGCGATGTTCAGCTCTCGGAGACTGTTCTTGAATAGTCTGCTGTCGAATTGTACTCCGTTGTCGGATATTACTAGTTTTGGGCAACCGTATTTCAGGATGACTTATTCGTAGAGGGCCGAATAAACAGTTTTGGCGGTGGCTTTACGCAACGGACGACACTCTACCCACTTTGTGAACCGGTCTTGCATTATTACGATGTAGGAGTTTCCCTTTTTTGACCGTGGCAATGGTCCTACAATGTCCGTGGATACTTCTTTGAACGGCGCATTCGCCATTCGGTGTGGTTGCATCTTCCCAGGGGTTTTCTGTTGCGAAACTTTGTATTTTTGGCACGATGTGCAGTTTCTCACGTATTTTGCAATGTCTCCAAACATCCCTGGCCAGTAGTAGTTTCTGGCTATCCTTGCAATCGTCTTGGCAATCCCCAGGTGACCTGCTAGTTCTGAGTCGTGGTTTTCCTTCAGTACTTCGGTTCGCTGTTCGGTCGGTGCACAGAGTTTCCAGGGTTGGCCGGTTCCATCTTCTGTGAAGTCGGATGAGTCCCAGAAATGTCGTAACAGTTTTCCATTTTCGACGGCGTAGTCAGGAACATTTGCTGGGTCTTTTTCCACCTCCTGTAACTTCTTGTTGTACCATTTGCATTGGGTTGTTACTATCTCGGACATGTATACGGAATCTACGGACGATAACGGTTTAGGTGACGGGTTGTCCGCAGGTGTATTCAGGGATTTTCTCCGGCCCTGCACCTCAAAAGCTTCTTGAATTTTCGGTGTTGGTTTGGCAATCAGTCGACCCTCCAGGTAACAGTCCACGGTACTGAGGTGTTGGTTTGGCAATCAGTCGACCCTCCAGGTAACAGTCCGCGGTACTGAGGTTAATGGAAAAATTGAACCTTCCTAATACGTCCATTCCTAGAATGAGGTCAACTGGTAAATCAGGCACCAACAAAAATTTCACGTCGGTCAAGGAATAATGAGCCAGGTGAACGGCGGTAGTGTAGAGTTTGGGTGTTGTCGTGGGTTGACCATTTGCAACCACCACGAAACCATTAACATCGAACATGTCGAACATGTTGTCCGGTGATTCCCTTGCTTTCACATTGTTCTGCCACTTTCCGACTTACGAAACTCTTCGTGGCTCCCGTGTCAATTAATGCTTTGTAGTGCTCTCCGGCTATCTTCACTTCGACAAGCGGTCGGTTATCACTCCAGGCAGTCGATGTCATGGGAGTCAGTGTGTTGGGAGATATGGTCGACTCCTTCTCCATACCTCCGTCTAGTTTTCCGGACGGCAGGGACAATCTCGTGAGAGAATGTTCTCCCTCTGGCATCGAGAACAGAAGATTTTCGGTGTCCTGCGACATTCTCGACGCATGTGGCCATATCCACCACATCGGAAACACTGTGTCTGGAAGGACACTCTCCTCCCTGATGATGATTCGGTCTGGTCAGCGTGGCTATTTTCGGCTCGACGGCGGGGTGGCGGTGTTGAACGTCTGGATCGACCTTCGGACCTGTCTCCAGAAGTCGGACGGTGTGATTCCTGTTGCTGTACTATTGACTCTCTGGATCTGGGTGGCTTTGGACGGTTTTCCCCCGGCGGAGAAAGTCGTGTCTGGTTGGCTGGTGTCGGCGGGACTGATTCCCTGTGATCAGTTGTTTGGTGAACCTGTTCTCCGGAATCCACAGAAAAACTTGCCTGATATCCGTTCAGTTGACGGGGAGTGTACGTTAGGTGAGGTTCCTCCACGAAACCTGGTTTTGAGGGTGGCCGGGTGTACTGGCTCATCTGCCACTGGACCAGTTCAAAAACTTTTCCCTTACGGAGAAGTTCATCTTCAGGTCTCCTGAAAGGCCAAGGCCGGCTATAAGGGCGGGATCAACCTCTGTCGGATAAGCCGGATCTGCTCCACCTCGGATGGTTTTGTATAGGTGAGTTTCTGGAATAAGTTCTGCATCCGGGTTACATACAGAAGCAACTTTTCTTCAGGGCCTTGTGTTCGTCTTTTATTTCCTCCAACAGATTCTCCTCGTAGTTAACTGGAAGAAATGCTTCTTTCAGTTGGTTGCTAAAATCCTCCCAGTCGTTGAAAGCACCTCTCCTGGGAATAAACCAATCCCTCGCATCCTTTCGTAGTAATTCATAAACTGATTCAAAAACTTGTTCCAGGGACACTTTACGGGATTCAGCCAGCCTCTCCACTTCTTCAAGAAATCCGGTCACACTTCCAGTGCCATCAAAGGAAATGTTCCGCTTGTGTACCGGGACAGTTGGTACTGTTGATCGGGACTCCGTTTCTGATCTGGCAGGTGTTGTGATAACTGGCCGGTTATGATTTATCCAAGGTGCAGGTAAGTTTGGGAAAGACACCCCTCGTGTAGAATTAATCCATCTACCCTGTGTCGGACACTCAGGGGTTGTTGTCCCACAGTCCTGTGACTGTGTGAGAGGTATCGCTGGTAACTGTCACAGTAATGCTCTACATGTCTGTCTTGTCTCATTCATGACCTCTTCTAATGTTGGATTCCTTACAGGTGTACCAGTACGTGAGATATTGGCCACTACAGGAGGATCGACACCATCTCCCAAGTCGACAAGTGATGTCTAAACCCTTGACATCCTCTCCGGTTGGATCGGCGACACCTCAGGTGAACTGGGCACCTCCACATCCAAAAGAGACTTCTGATCTCGGTTTGATGGCTGCGACTGTTCACGATTACTCTTCTTAGGTAGCTCCTCAAGTGTTTCTAACGCCTTATCTGTAGTTTGCCTTCATTTGTGCAACTAGTTGTAACTGTGTTGTGTCTGCAGTGACAATAAAGTCCAGCCTTCCTTGAATGTGTATTAATCTGGTGTAAATTCGCGAAAATTCGTTAGCCGCATTCTCATGATTGAAGTTCTGAAGGGATTCCACCAAATCGGTGAGTTTATTTTGGCAAATCTCAATCTCTGAGGCGGGATTCAATGATGTTGGGGGTAGTAGTGGTTCATTAGACTGAAGTACTTGTCGTAGCAGACTCCGTTTAGTCATCACAGTACCCGGTATCGATTGTCCCCTCAGTTGTAATTCGTATGTAAGTTCATCACTGAGTAACCGGTTCACATCCATGTTCGACATATTATATTTAACCAAGTCCGATTGAGAACGCACCAATATTTCACACTCGGTATGTCTTTCACAATCCGTTTAATAAATAATAAATTTATTTGATCCATTAAGACACTAGATACACAGTGTATAGGACATGTCAGGCTAAAAACTTAAGAAACTAAGGAGTCGTACAAATATTCATCTACAGAGTAAAAACCTTTTTTTACAAGAAGGTTCTTAATTACATTCTTGAACAGTTTAGAATTTAACTTTTTCACAGAGGCTGGTAGATGATTGTACAATTTCATGCTTGTATATGAAGGACTGCATTCAAATCTGTGTGTTCTATGCTTCGGAAATGAAAACGTCTTAGAGTTCCTCGTCTCATACTTATGATGATCTGACAATTTTAACCATTTATTTTCATTTTCTTTAGCATAGAGCAAACATTTAAAAATATATATACAGGGCAACGTCAAAATTTTGTTCTCAACAAAAACTGGCCTACAAGAGTTCAGTGGATGGAGGTGGAATATGGAACGAATAATACGCTTTTGTGCTATGAACACTCTGGAAATATCAGAGCAACTTCCCCATAGCAAGATGTTATAAGATAAGTGGCTATATACAAGGCTATAATATACATTCAAAAGACAGTCCAAAGGCAAAACTTTTTTGATTCTGTTGATCGCAAAGAGCTGTTCAGTTTCTTACATAGTACGTCAATGTGGGCCGTCCACCTCAAATTTTTATCTACATAGAGACCAAGAAACTTAGTTGTCTCAGATGTCAATATTGAGTTATCCCCGCAATTTATTCTAAAGGTTGTTAATTCATTATTCTTCAAACAAAAGTTAATGCATACCGTTTTTTCTACATTAACCATTAGGCGGTTTGAGCGACACCAGTTCACAAATTCACGAACAACACGTTCACATAGCCTCAGAAGTTCTTCGAAACTGTTGGCAGAAAGAACCACGGAAGTATCATCGGCAAATATAGTTAGCAATAAGCAGGCTAAGTACTCGGGCAAGTCATTTATAAAAAGCAAAAACAGAAGTGGTCCCAACACAGAACCCTGCGGGACTCCAAGGCTAATGTGACGGGGTCCAGAAAAATTTTCGCCTATTTTTACCGCCATAGTCCTCCCATCGAGAAAACTGCGCAACCAATCCAGAAATACACCCCTGAAACCCAAATTGTAGCACTTTTCAAGAATGAATTCGAAAGAGAGTGAATCGAAAGCCGAAGAAAGGTCAAAAAATAGACCTGCCACAAATAAGCTCTTGTCTAAGCATTCATATACTGATTCGAAAAAATTGACTGCTGCAGACTGTGTCGAATGACCACTTCTGAATCCGTGCTGTGCAGAATCTATAAGATTGAATTTATTGAGATAACACATCATTCTGTTCAATACAATTTTCTCGAATACCTTGGAAAATACGCTGAGTATTGATATCGGGCGGTAATTCATTATTTCCTCTGGATCGCCTCTTTTGAATATGGGGATGACTATGGATTTTTTGAGGATTTCTGGAAACTTAGCCGATATTATAGAAATATTGATAAGATGCGCTAAATGCTCACTTATTACCTGATTCATTGCCTTCAGTATTTTTGTGGATACAGAATCGACACCAACGCTTTTTTTATTTTTTAGGGATCTGATGGTTTCCTCAACTTCTGCTTTTATTACAGGATAGAAAAAGAAATTTTTATCAACCATTGCTGCTAAAGTACAGGATTGTGATAGATTAGCGCCATAACAAGATCTCAATTTAGAATTTGTGATAGAGGAAAAGTGTTCCGCAAAGATTTCAGTCAGCTGATTTGGTTCATCGCACATAACACCACTAAAGTCAATACATATGTCGTTTTGGCTATTTGTCCTACCAGTCAAGCCATTTACAATGTTCCACACTGTTTTATTTCTATTTTCGGAGCGATCGATTATCGAACTATAAAACTTCAACTTAGAGGCCTTTATCAATTGCCTATGCTGATGTTTGGCAACTTTATAGTTTTGAAAAGTGACTGGTGTACCTAGATTCTTATGAAGCCAATGGAGATTAGACAGGTTATATTTACTTTGAACAATCTCAGGCGTCCTCCACCTCCCCACCGATCGATCCGGTGCCAATTTATTCATAGGACAGTACCGCTCAAGAAAATGCTGCAGAACACCCAAGAAAGATTCAAAACACATGTCAACGTCATTGTGAGAATAAACTTCATCAAAACAGTGCCCAGATAAAGAAGCTATAAGATTATTAACATTAACTTGGCTCAAATTTCTGAATGAATGTGTTCCGAATGTTTTCCTTTGTTCTGGTCGGAAATTCAATTCTACTAAAATGCTTTTATGGTCACTAATATATGGTTCGAAAACAACAACTTTATAATCCCGTGGATCTACATTTGTAATGATATAATCTACTTTTGAGATACTAGTATGGCCATTGATGTTAGTGAACTCCCTAGTGGCATACCTCGACGTAACCTTCAGCTTGAAGCAATCTAGAAGGTCGTCCAACATTTTTGAATTTTTACATTCAGTTTTGAGGAAATCTATGTTAAAATCTCCACACAGGAGAATAAAATCAACAGTATCGATACATGACTGCAATGCATTAAACAATCCAGAGAAGAACAGTTCGATGTTTCCATCACAGGGTCGATACACACTAATAATGCCCAAGCGAGAGCCTTCAACTGAAATTACAGCACCACAGATCTCCACATGCATTTCCTCGGAGAATCTAGAAACCTTCAATTTTCTCAACCTCAAGTCATTCCTCACATATAATACGGATCCGCCGTGTTCTCTGACTACGCGACAAAAAGAATCAGCTCGCACATACCCCGGTATCACCGCGGAGTCAATACTGGCCGCACCACACCAATGTTCTGACACACTCAACACATCAATATTTGTGTCCAGCAATAACAGCTCTAAAATGTCTAGTTTGTTCAAAATGCACTGAGTGTTCAGCTGCATGATTCTCAGACCTTTAGGATTAGCAGTAGGAATTAATTTATTCGTTCCTGATTCAATTTTCTTCTGTGAAAAAAATGATGCACGCTGACCTTATTAGGCCAGTTGGAACCATCAAGTGCTTTGTCATATTCTGAACTAGGAATCAGTACTTTAAATGACGCGTAAGAATCTGGGTATCGGGATGTAAGTTTCTCACATATGACAGTGGAAAACTTGTCCCTGAGAAAATTCTGCAGATTTTCTATAGTTGTATCGGGCCTGAGATTCGAAACGTGGAGAGCCCTGAACTTTTCTAGACCTTCCACGCCTTCAGCGCCCGAATTTGTTCCAATAACAAGTGCTTTTCTAGGTTTGCGTTTTTGTTTCCTTTTATTCCCAACGACATTCCATGGGTTACTGTCCGCTGTAGATTCATCGGCTTCATTTACATTAGTCACCAATTGCGCTGATTCGATCGCCCGATTTACTTCCTTCAGGGTGAACTTTTTCAAGGGCTTGGACTTCTTTGTTAAAGGAGCGGCAGTTGAAGATCCCGCGACAGACCCGTCACTGATCAAGGTAGATGGCCGAGGAGCATCCGTTGCAGTTGCCGCTGCATAAGAACCGGTCAGACTGGTCAGAGGGAAATTCCCGGAATTCCTCACACCCACATTATCCGAAGTATGTTGCTTATCGTTATCAGACGCGCCGATAAGATTTTTTTTCAGTTTGTCTATTTCTTGCTCCTTGTTTATAATTTGATATTCAAGGGATTGAATTTTGAACCTTAGGAGAGAATTATTTTCCATAAGGATGTTATTTTTCGACTCCAGCTCAAAAATAATTCTGAGGAGAAGATCATGCTGTTTTGATTCGCCACTTATGTATTTCACTGCGGTCTCGCAAATAGGTGATGAACTGACACTGATTTTATCAGAAGGAACTAGACCGGATATTTCCGCATTGCAGCACTTTTTCATTTTAGATCCGCAACCGGGATGAAAAGACTTTAGGCAGATAAGACACTTTGCACTATTCTTTGCGATAGATCTCTTGCAGCATCCACATTGAGGGATAACTGGCACAGAGAGATTCACATCGACTTCTTTACTCGCCGACATCTCGACGTTGAATAAAGTTCCAAGTCCAACCTGGTAAGTTAATCGTTAGCCGTACCGGTGTATGAGAGAAAAAAAAAGAAAAAAATCTAAGTCCCGGCGCACCAGAAACAATCTAAGTCGCGATGTAACACAAAAAATTTTACAAGTCCAACGTTACTCGAAAAAAATGTCAATCGGTCCCACTAAAGTCCGAAAATATTCGAGAAATGCCGCAAACAATCGCAAGTCGTTTCGTATAGTCCGGAAAATTTCCCGAAATTCGAATCGCACCAGACGCAAAGGTTAATTTCCAAACAGTTTTTCAAGTTCAATATCCAGAAAATAAATCACAATAATCGAATTTCAGTTTTGAGAAAATTCAGAAATAATTGGTCAGTTTCAACAGTACAGGTCAAAAGAAAATATAAAGCAGGTAGACAAGTTATCAACAGGGTGATAGGTGATTCACTATTAAACTGATTGGTAAATCAAACCTATTAAATTCTACCAATTAAGACAATAAATTTTCAATGTCCGGAAATTCACTCACCTTCAATACGAAATTAAAACAGTTCAATTCAAAAATCAGAAATAATAAGAAATCGGAAATACTGATATAACGGCGTAACAACAGTTCAGTTTTCAACAACTCGATACAATAATCGGTGAAAAGAATAATCGCACATTATTTTCAATGGGATTCAACAATAGAAGAATTTCCAAAATATAGTCCAATTCAATTCAGAGTATAACAGTTCAATACAGAGTGGCAGGGAATAAAACACAGATCAAGTTTATTTTTCACAGTTTTCCGTTCAAGAAATAGTTACTCACTGTTTCGGGAATTCACTCACTGTCCGGTTAATGTTTCTCACCTCTGTTATTTCCTACTAGATTTTGAACTGTCCCTGCTCGGACGACATTTTTTTGTAACGTGGTTACCTCGAAGAAAACTTATCTCGAGCGCCAGCTATTCTTTTCACTAGGAAGAATAGCAAACCTACCAGAGTAGCTGCTAGTCGCAGACAGAGTTCGCTGTTGGTGGTAGCGATAACGAAGTAGTTAAAATCAAATTATGTACTAGTTTATTCACACCTTCGGAAACTGATTATATATACAACGGAGATATTTGTGGGTATGAAATATGAGCGAATCTATCAGCAAACATACATTCGGGAAATTCTATCCGGTCACGAGCACTCTATGAAGTTCATACCGGGTGCAGTGAAAAATCAAAAGTTGTTCAATAAAATGCGCCAACCAGAACTGACGAAATGAATACTAAGGATGACCTCGCGAAGTGAAATGACTTGCTATACGGTATCGAGATGTAATTGTATTTCTCCAGAAAGGAAACCTAACCAGGGCGGGTCTATTCGAGACTTTTATTCGCTACCCCAAGGGCTATAACGCTCCATGACTGATAGCGAAGAAAAGGTCTATTTTTAACGCAACTACGGGATTTCACTGACAACGAGCGGTATCTCTTATTCTCTACCCCAAGGGCTTACGCGCCATGACTGATAGAAAAGAAGAGATTTCGGATTCAACGCTTATGACGCGAAACGCGGACAGGGGGGTGAACGGGACTTTCCCTTCAGTACCCCAAGGGCTTACGCGCCATGACTAATAGCGAAGGGAAAAGTCAGACTCGTCTGTATTGATAATTCTGCATTTTCAAAATGCAGTTTTTGACGTACAGTGACTGTACAGTTTCTGTATTGATAATTCTGCATTTTAAAAACGCAGTTTTTGATGTACAGTAACTGCACAGTTTCTATATTGATAATTCTGCATTTTCAAGATACAATCTTTGATGTACAGTAACTGCAGAATTACTGTATTGATAATTCTGCATTTTCAAAATGCAGTTTTTGATGTACAGTACCTGCACAATTTCTGTATTGATAAATCTGCATTAAAAAAAAACAGTATTTTATATACAGTTATTCTCTGTATTTCAAAAATGCAGTTTTCGATATACAGTAACCGCACACTTCCTGTATTTATAATTCTGCATTTCAAAAATGCATTATTTGAAATACAGTGACTGTATAGTTTCTGTATCGATAATTCTGCATTTAGAAAATGCAGTTTTTGACATACAGGGACTGCATAGTTTCTGTATTTATAATTCTGCATTTAAAAATGCAGTACTTGATATTTAGTTACTGTACAGTTTCTGTATCGATAATACAGGTAGCCAAACGATGGCATCACTGCTCTCGACGGTTGTGATCACAGGGTAGCATACACGTCTATTGCGGTGCAGCATATACCAAACGATGGCGCCACCGGCGACGCAATACTGTATACCGTCGACGTAACCGGAGTTTATAGCAGGCACGAACTTCGCTGCTTCGGCGATTCTCGTAGGTAGCTGCTAGGGTTCATTATGTTACTGGTTAACGATATAGTTACTGCACATTGACTGCTGCACCCAGCTTGTCGTACAGTTCTTGAACAGCTATTGTTGCATTTAAAGTGCAGCTTGCTGTACACTACTGTACAGTTTTTACACAGTGACTGCTACATTCAAAGTGCAGCTTGCTGTACAGTTTGAGCACAGTGACTACTGTATATAAAATATAGCTTGCTGTACAGTTTTTGCCCAGTGACCAAAATGCATATAGAATACAGCCAGTTGTACAGTTTTCGCACTTAACTGCTACATTTGAAGTGTAGCTAGGTGTGCAGTTTTTGCAAAGTACATACTGCATTTGAAGCACAAATTGCTGTACAGTTTTAGCACCTAACTGCTGCATTTGAAGTGCAGCTTGCTGTACAGTGATTGCAATACCATCGCTGTTTTTAAAGTGCAGCTGTGGCTGTATATCAACTGCAGTTTGTTCTGTACATTAACTGCACAGTCCACCGGGACATATACGGTCCTTTTTGGTGCAGTTACTGCATTACCGTCACTGCAGTCAAGTGCAGCAACGATGTGCAGTTTTTGTACAGTGACTGGATTTCAGTGTTTGCTGGGCAGTTTATTATTCACCATTACAACTTGATATCTATTGGTAAGATGATAATAATACAACAACAGCAACCAACGAGTCCAATTCAATTGCCGACTCGAACCGCTGAAGGTGCTGCGCAGGATATTCAGCCAGTGCTCACCCAAGCGGGGTTAGTTAGAAAGCGCATGAAGTGGACAACGTCCATGAATGAAACTTTTGTGCGCATATATAACTCCATCACGGGACTAGGGCAGAACACGAACAACTATGGAAAAAGGCTTCATGAGGAATTCTGCAACGCCTACCCAAATCTCAATGTCACTGAACAACGAGTGGCGGAGCAGTACCGCATAATTCTAAGAAATGAACTAATACCAACGGCCCGAATCGACGCAATTAAACGAGAACTTCAGCGTCCGCCTGCAATAGAGAATAACACCAACACCTCTGATGAAATTCACATGCCTGGGCAACAACAGGCAGAAGAAACTGATACTGAAAGTCCATCTTGCAACGCAAGTGAGCCTGAACACCAGGACGATAGGGAAGAGCTCCACCGACAAGTTGACTCTGACATGAGGAGATACTTTGCCGAACTGTAAGGAACAGATCCTCTTCATCGAGTAGCACCTCCACGACTCAATACATCCAAGAAACTGTCACTTATAATCGACATCTTGAATAGGGACGTTTTACCTGAGTACCTACAGAACGGAAGTTCATTGGAATATCTGCATCTAGTTTTTTACTGTGCTGCGCTAACGACAGCGAAAACCATAGAGGCAAAAATTCGCCGAACGAACAACGATGGTCCAAAATTACACAAATTACACGCGCCAGCATGGCAGAAACGTCTTCAACACAAAACAGAAAGGCTAAGAAGAGACATTGGACGACTGACGGAGTACTTGAACGGGAATCGAGGAAGGAAGGTTGTGAAAGCTGCCAAAGAGATCATGGATAGAAACAGGACACACACAGAACGAGAGACGGAGAATGCTTCAGCTCACCATTGCCTCGACACTCTGAAGCAAAATTGAGTCTGTATGCAGAACGCCTGAGGAGATATAAAAGCAACTATAGCCGGAAAAGAGACAATAATTCATTCGAAAAGTCGGAAGAAACTTTCTACCGGTCACTCACATCGTCTGATGGAGAAAATGGAAAGTTACCACCAAAGGAAGCCATTGAACAATTCTGGACCGAACAATTATCAACAAAACCTCAGTTCAATGGAGATACCGGATGGATTGAAGATGAAAAATCTGAAGCTAGAAAATATGAGCCGATGCAGCATGACATGATCACAATTGAAGAAGTAAAATCAGCTATCAGAGGACTGCACAACTAGAAAGCACCTGGGCCTGATGGATTGCAGAACTTCTGGATCAAGAAACTTTGGATCATGCATGACAAATGGACCTCCGCAATAAATGATGTCATTGAAAATCCTGAAAGAATGCCAGTATTCCTTACACATGGCACAACATACCTGTTACCTAAAGACCAAAGGAATACAGAAGACCCATCAAAGTACCGACCAATCACATGTCTTCCAACGATGTACAAATTAATCACATCGTGCATTTCAAACCGAATTCACAACCATTGCGAAAGGAATAATACATCGCCATGCAACAGAAAGGATGCACCAAAGACAGCCGAGGTTGCAGAGAACAACTAATAATAGATTCAGTTATCTGCAATCAAGCGTTCTCCAAGCGAAGGAATCTTTACGCTGCGTACATAGACTACAAGAAAGCATTCGATTTTATACCTCACGAATGGCTCTTGACGATCTTGAAAATTTACAAGGTGGATCCCAATATTGTTGAGTTCCTGAAAAACGCCATGTCAACCTACGGACTACTGATTTTCCATCAAGAGCGGCAGTAGAACTAGGATGGAACTGAATCATCTCCTTTACTTTCAACTATAGTTTACTTTTGTAAAATCAAAAATTCTCGTCGTATCTCGAAAATGACTGGATCGAAAAATTCAATAATATCATATTCGGATTCCTCATATAAAAAAGTGCCTGTAGAATGTGACAACGAATTTCGAATATGAGTTCAAACAAGCGTGCTGGTCAGCTTCATTGAACTTGACAATTTCTCAACTTTCGTTCATAACTCAAAATCTTTGAACATTAGGCTGGAGCTGTTTTCAGATTAGAATTGTCAGGAAAAAAGAGAATGTGCCGTCCGTTTTCTTCTAGCTGCTATAGTTCTCGAGATCCCTTCAGTAGACAACGAATTTTGCCCACCCTGTACTTTCTGCTCGTACCTGTGCGCTTAGACATAAACTAGATTTAAAAATTTTTTTACTTCCCCTCAAGAGATATGGAAAATAAGTTATTTCTGTGAATTTTCCTGATCAGGAAACCAAAATTGCGGAAAAGTATTTCAAATAAATTAGATAGTACTATCGTATGCAGAAAAGGATTTAGATATTCGACACCTAGGGGCAAAAAAATCCTGATTTTTCGCGACATTGTTTCGAGTTATCTTCAGCTCCTTCTTTTTTCCCCACTCATTTTGTTTCTTCAAGATTATTCGTCTATGAAGTTTTTCTGCTGTTCGATGTACCTCTTTCAATGAATACTTGACTCAATAGTTTTTCTTTTCATTGTTATTATTTGTTTCTTGTATTATTATCAACATTCTTAAAACTATGGATAACATTTGGTTTTACTTATAAATTTTCCCGAATTGGTGATTTATATACATATTTTGATATGCTCTTGCCGAAACTATGGCAGATATAAAAAAAATAGTTTTCCAATGTTCAAAACATTTTCTATGAAAAAAACTCATCCTCCGAAACATTGCTACCAATATTTCGAATTGTAATTCAGCGATGTATATGGAATTGAATACGGGTGTTGTGAGTTTCACGCTTACACTTGATAGGCCTTATTCATAAACAAATTTCTGATCTATAATTATAATGAAAATTTTTTGATCATCACTTCTTTTGCGAGTTAGTACCTGATGTCATAGGTACTCCTCAATTTTCATGATTCTAAAGTTACACTTCTGTTTAAACTTCCTAAAATGTCCTGTTTTCATTGCTCAATTAAAATCTCAATATATAAAACAAAGTCGCTATTCTGTGGGTTACACCATTTATAACTCAAGATTGGATGAAGTGTTTGTTATGAAAGATGATTTGTTGGATTCTTCTACGGGCGGATTAATATAATATACATTAAAACTCAATTATTAAAAATTCGATTGAATGAAAATAAAGGAAATAATTATCCCTCTTGCGAATAACGCCAGTAGGTGACGCTACGTTAAATAGCGTTTTCGTGAAAGTATTATATTGGATATTAATTATTAAGATAGGAGCTTGTTTGACAGTTGGTGAAAACGGGCGTCAGACTTTTTCATAGCAAATATCCTACTCATTAGAGAACTGCTCTTGTTTTTTCAATATCTCCGATAGTTTTACAGAGTCCACATCCCTTTATTCAACCGAATTATTTATAACTGTTGTTATTTTTCAGTCCTGGTTGATTTTCCTCAAGAATAATATGATCAAGAATCGGATAACACCTTGATCATCATTTTCTGAGCCCGAAATCTTCAATTACAGAAAATAGAACTTGAGTTGTAGGCTTATGGTATGGAAATGGGTAATAGATAAGAGCGTAATTTCGATTACATTTTGCGGCGCTCATACGCTAAAATTATTGATGACACGAAAAAATATGTAGGAGTATATTGTTGTGAATCTACTCTAGTTTAATTTTTCATATAATTGTTATCATCGTCAAATAAGTCAAAAAAACGAGATATTTAAAAAAAATTGATTTTGGCTGCCATTTCGTCAAAATGGCGGCCAAAGCGAGAAGAATGGGAAGTTGATATTCGGAAAAAGCATATCACAATATACAGGGTGTCCCAAAACTAGTGAATCAAACGTCACACCACGATAGAGTAGATCAAATACTATCGAATGACACCAATATTAGTTGAGCGAAAATGTACGGTTTCTGAGAAAACCTAACCTAAAGTTGCCGATTTTCGAACTATTTTTTCAATTACAAGGCAAATTTGTGATTAAGGATAGCGTTTTTCTCCCATATTATCACCCCTGTTTAATCTGAGTATTAAAAATCATGTAGAAAAAACAATTGTTTCAATTAACATCAACTTAGGTCGAGACTTAGGTTATGGTTATCGATTAACTACTTAAAATAATTTCAATTAGGGGAGATAAAACAATTCTCTTAGTTCAATATGATTTAAAATCGATATCCTTCTTCACAAACTGGCCCTGTTATTAAGAAAAATAGTTCGAAAATCGGAAACTTTAGGTATTTCAATAAAATTCTGATTATTTTGGAAACGCTACATTTTCGTCGAACTGATGTTGGTGTCATTCGGTAATATTTGGTTTACTCTATCGTGGTGTGACGTTTGATTCACTAGTTTTGGGACACCCTGTCTTTGGGGTGATTTTGAACTCAGCGCAATGCCCTCTATTCACGGTTTTCATTTGTCTGTTTACTCGTGAAACACCCTGTACACTCCTTGTACTCTGAAAATTTTGAAACAGATGCCCTCACCGTCATATGAAAATTCAAATTCTTCTTGTTGTGAGAAACGTTCATCCAGAGACTCTGGTTCATCCCTTTACCCAACGCCGACATTGGTTACATTGGGCATCTGTTTACTGCAAAACACGTGATACTGATACGAAGGGTTCAAACTTTTCTACCTGATTCGAGCTTTTTAGGAAAGAATTGCTCAAGATGCCGAGTTACATTTCGTTTTGCGTGTTATATTAGATAAAATTGAATTTATTCCATGGATGATTCGAGAGTTATTGATGTCCAGAATGCTCCAGAATGATGGAAATTTTCAGATTTCATTGAAACTCTTGCGAAAATTATCTCGTATATTGTCAAGTTTAGATTTTAATTCATTCCGAACTTTGAAGTTCGGCAAATAATGATGTAAATAATTCAATATTCTATTTGCCTCAAGACTCGAAACTTTTCGAGAAACGATTTATTTAATGATTTGATGACGAATAAATCAAAAAATTATGTGTGTTGATATTATATTTTCATTCACTGAAGAATATTTGGAATAATGAAGTTCAACAAATGATACGAACAAGATACTTATTCAATTAGCCTCATGATCCGAAACATTTCAGAATTTATTTCGTGTTTAGATAATCCGCTGCATATCGTTGTTCACAATACGACTGTCAATTTAGGACCAATTATAGAACAATTTAATTAATAGAACAATAGCTTTAGAAAATGTTGGTCAGTCTATAAACTGACAACTCATTTTGTCAAATGACGGATTTCAGTATCAGACTGCTACATACAGGGTTATGGGATAAAATTTGGCACCAAATTAATATCTTTAAAACAAAACGGGCGATATTTTTGAAATTTGGCAGCTGAGTGTAATGGACCACAATGCATCTGATGAGCATATTTTCATTAATGAGATACTTCCGGTTTAACCGGAAATGACAAAACTTTTTTATTTAAATGGGACACCCTGTATATTTCTGCAGATTTTGAAAGTGCACCTTGTTTCGGATCTGTCCATATCGGGTTCCATGTAAAAATTATCAGTAAAAAGAAGAAATTCAGTCTTTTTGCACATTGGAAAAAAATCCATTCAGATGAATAAATCGTTGTTATTTGTATCAATAGTGAGAAATAAAACGAAATACTTTGTATTAGAAAACTCTTTCTGCTTTTCATGACGTATTTTTTATGAAAATCTATAAAAAGAAGAAATATTACCGTCCGTTCCATTTTAAATATATTAATTTGGTGCCAAACTTTCTCCCAATCCTGTAGTATAATGAGAGTTCAAAAAAATTTGTATAGACTACAGAATTTAGATGGTTGATATTATGTGTCGCTAACAGTCAATCACATTTCCTCCAGCGCAGTTGTTGTTTTGAAGAAAAAGTAGTAGATTCTCGCAAAATCCGAAATCCTACATGAATAGGCCCAGTTGTTCAGTTCGGGATTAAAGTTTATCCTAGATTGATTTTGACATTTCAGTTCAGTTCTGTCAGGTTAATCTAGAATCATCTTAAGTCGCGTCCACACTATGCCGAACGACATCATTCGACCTGAGTCGAGCGGAAATGTCGAAAGAGTCTGGACTTGTGTCGAATCGAATCGAATCATCCAAAAGTCAAATCGAATCATGTCGCTTCCAACCCGAATCAGCGCGGTCCCGCTCAAAGAAAGTCGAATCGAATGAAGTCAAAATTCATAGTGTGGACGTGTCGGATGGGATTCAGATCAGTCGACACCTTGATGAAGACGATCTTTGAAGAATTAGTGGTCTAAATCCCAATGAATTAATAAACTACCAAGTACAACATCGCCCTGAAATAATTTTTTATAGTCAAAATCGTTCGATAACTCTCATCCGTGGATATTTGAGAGTGATCTGCAATGTCCAGAATACCTATTTGAAAAAAAAACCTTAATTTGGAGGGTTTGCTAACACCATTGTGAGCCGTTCCTATACTCTAAGTTGAGCTCGTTGACTTCATCAAGGAGAAGATCCTCCATGTTCCTCCATGATCCTCATAATCACCATTAACTGTAGTTTTTATCCAGATAGAAACCACAGTTATGAATCCCTTTTGAATGAGTTTGAGTTCGCTTCGCTTAGAAAGGTCAGTGAAATGATTATAAAATCGTATACGATTCAGGTATATTCATTCATTCATTGCTGTATCCCGTTACCGGGAATAAATCTACAAAAAGAAGAAGGAAAAAAAAAAAAAAAATCGAACAGACTTGTAACTTCTTAGTGCTAGTTGCGACTGTGTGCCCTCCTGTGACTAAAGAGACCCAACCGTGACCTGCAGATCCTTCCACACTCAGGGCATGGATAGTCTCCAACCAGATCTGGCCGCCGCTGTATCCTTCTCGATTCTCCATTATAACTGTGGACCAAAGACCTCCACTGTGACCTGTCTAACGCTAGTTGTTCCCAGTTATGATTAGCATTAACTGATTTTAGGGATTGATGTAGTGTATCCTTAAACCGCTTATACTGGCCTCCTGGTTTCCGGGCTCCCTCAGTGAGTTCGCCGTATAGAGCTATTTTGGGGAGTCTTGTGTCTTGCATCCTCAGAATGTGGCCGCTCCATCTGAGTCGGGCCCTCGTTACTTGAGTCTCAATTGTTGTACAGCGATGTCATCGGACTATACGCGGGGAGCAGGTCTAAAATGGATAAATCCGAGTCGTTATTTTGATTCAAGACCTGTGAGTAATGCTCCTTCCATCTTTCGAGAATTTTTCTATCATCAGTTAGAATAGCTCCATGAGCATCTCTTATAGGAAAGCTAGCTTTTCTGCTTGGACCGTAAACAGTTTTAATAGCTTCGAAAAAACGCCTGTAGTCATGGTTATCGGCGTAAGCTTGTATTTCCCTAGCTTTTTCTTTCCACCAGCTGTCCTTGATTTTTCTTATTTCTTGACGGACCTCGCGTTTTATGTTTATGAAACCTATTTGGGCTGCAACATCGCCAGGCTTGTTAATTGCGGTTTTCATCGCTTTGTGTTTTGCGTCCAAAAGGGGTGCGATATGAGTTTCGCTGTCGGCAAACCAGTCTGGGGATTTTCGGGAGCGTTCTGTGCCCAGTATTTCTTTCGCTGTATTTGTAAGGGATGACTTGAAACGGAGCCAATGAGTCTCAATGTCGTCGTTATAATCCGATTCAGGTATAATCAATGGCTCTGCTCTCGTCACTGCAATTCAGTGTTCCTCGTTTAGCTTCTAGATCACACACAACATTTCATATTGAGGTACCTAATTCCTAACATCACTTTTTCTGTCCGCTAAAAACAATGTTATAACAATCTAAGGACGATGACGAATTGGCTAGTTCAATTCAGATCGTAACACTTGTCGATATTTATATCGTCGGGTGATATGCATCTGAATTTATCCTTATTATTTTATTCATTGCCTCCTTGTTCAGGCGTGTATAAATAAATAAATAAAACGAAGAAAAACTATTTCTCTCGACATTTCTTGATAATACATGGGTCTCGCCCAAAATCTACGAGGACATGGGCGTCGCTGACAACCTGCAACTGCGATTATTACTGCAATAGCTGCTGCCAAAAAAGGATAATCATTCATTTTGTTTTCCAAAATCCAACTTCTCCACATTCAGTGCTCGAAAACACCTGAGTCGAATCGTTCTTCATTCGGGACGTCCACACTGCAAAACCAATCTGGACGCCCTGTCGAATCGAACATGGCGAACCGAAAGTGTCGCCCCATTTAGGTCGAAAGATGTCGTTCGGCATAGTGTGGACGCGACTTTGAATCTCGGCCTAATCCTGAACTAAACAACCGGGCCTTAAAGTAATAGCAACGTAGCATTAATTAAGTCGGTATATTATTGGAATAATTTCATTTTGTTAAAGCGGAGAATAGTGGTTTTTAGCCTCGGTATTCACGAAATTCATTTTATTATGTTTTTTTGGGGTGAATCGGCCCGGAATCTTGAATCCCCCGACCTGCTAGTTTCGTGCACTTTTAAGACAATAGCATAATAACTCAAATAACAACATTTTATTAGAAATTTTTGAATTTATGGGAGAGACACATTAAAAAAATCGATAGCAAGTTACTGCCTAACTGGTACCAATCTACTCAGTGCTTCATAATATGTATAGTTTTATGACTCAGTGTTTTTTAGAACCTGTAAAAAAAATTAAAAACTGTAAACTCGTCATCGCCTTCCAAAACCTGTATCTTGGAAGGGCTGTCGATTTGGAAAAAAATTTATAGGAACTACCCCCGCTCTAGACTCTGATTTCAAAGACAACATTCAAAGACCTGACATCATACTGTTTGACAAAGAAAAACGAAAAGTTACAATAATAGATGTAACAGTACCAGCTGACGACAACATCAGTAGAGCGTATTCCGAAAAACTGAACAAATATCACGATCTTGCATTTGAAATGAAAGAAATGTATCAGTTGAAGACGATCTCGATTCTCCCCTTGATAATTACTACCAACGGACTTGTTGAAAGCCACTTAGTCGATAATACCCAATCTTTAGAACTTGATTTGAACCTCATTAGCATAGCACAGAAGGAAGTGATCCTGTGGACAGCTAGGATTGTGAGAATGTTCCTGACAACGACCTAAGAGAATTTTGGTCAGATATGACCCGGTTCCTCTTAGTAACCAGAACCCTAGATGGTGAAAAAAAAAAAAAATATATATATATATATGGAATAGTACGACCTGATGCCGAGATAGCCCTGACTTCACTAGATCCTATGTTCGAACACTTCTTGCATCTGACTATTCTGCACCAATCACATGAAAAGCCGGATTTCTTGGTGGATCCTTGAACGAGCACTGAGCTTTGCACTCGGCACAAACCCCAGACATTGCGGAATATTCAGAATCCACAGCACATCCAGTCTTTGTCTGTCCCAAATTGAGGTTATGAATGAACAATTTCGAAACTATTACAAAGTAACGATTTTACGAATGAAAGGAAAATACGAACGTGATATCACGATTCAAACAAATCAGCACGCCAACACCAGCGAAAAATTGCCCCGAAAAAGCGCGGAAAATGCGATCTTCAGCGGGAAGAAAATCAAAACAAACAATCAGACATAAGGTCGGAAATATTATTTCAATCTTGATCTTGAAGATTTACAAGCTGGATCGCAATATTGTTGAATTCCTGAAAAACGCCGTGTCAACCAGGCATACAAATCTTCAAATCAAAGCAGCAGATGGCTCCTTTACAATAGGACCTATTCCGATAAGACGTGGAATTTTCCAAGGAGATTCGATGAACCCTCTGTGGTTCTGCATATTCCCGAATCCCTTGTCCCATAGATTGGATCCTACAGACTATTGATTTGCCATCAAGAGCGGCAGTAGAACATTGATGAAACTGAATCATCTCCTTTACATGGATGATGAAACTCTTCGCATCTACCAAAAACAAATGCAGATGCTGAAAATGGTGGAAGGATTCTCGGAAGACATCAAAATGACGTTGGGACTAGAAAAATGTTGACCGTTGAACATAACAAGAGGGAAAATAGAAGATGGTACATTCAAACTCAAGGAAGGTCCAGAAATTGAAGCATTAAAAGAAGGAAGCACATACAAGTATCTGGGCATAAAACAGGCAAGAAAAATCAATCAGACCAAAAACAGTGTGTAGAGCATGGAGGTAATATGTCTAAAATGTGTGATGTTAAGTATGGTGTTCCCCAGGGATCAGTTCGTGGGCCTCTCTTCATTATTTACATAAATGACCTTCCAAACAGTGACCACGAAGCTGACTACATCATTTTTGCCGACGACACAACGGTATTAAAAAAGGCTAAATCCATCGAACTTCTGGATAATATGAATATTTCATTCTCTGTCGTTTCAGACTGGTTTCACAGCAATCAGCTCCAGTTGAATGTAGATAAGACAAAGTTTATGTATTTTTCAATGAGGGATATGGAGGGAATAGATGCAGAGGGTCCGCTTAGGTTCCTGGGTGTTAACATTGATAGTAAATTATCTTCGATCTCTCACGTAGATAACGTCTGTCTCATGGTATCGTCTTATATTTATGCATTGAGGACCTTGGCTGGAGTGGTATCTAGTAGGGTATTGTGTAGTGTTTATCATGCATTTATATAGGATCAAAGGCGTCATACGGAATTTTGTGTTGGGGCCATGATCCTAACGTAAAGCGACTATTTGGTTTACAGAGAAGAGCTATCAGGGTAATGAGTCAACTTGGTTACAGAGATGACTGAAAAAATACTTTCAGAGAAAAAAATTCTCACACTCCCTTGATTGTATATATTTCAATATTTGTTATATGTGAGGTCTCATGTGGGTGTATATAAGACAAACCAAGAAGTTCATGATCATTGTACACGTCAAAGAGGGCAGATATATACCGACTTCCCCAGGATCAATAAAGTAAAATGTGGGGTAACGTATTACGGGCCGAAATTTATTAATAGGCTGCCCACTACAGTAAAGATGGCTTCATTAGGGGAGTTTAATATTATTGTGAAAGAGTATTTACTGCAAAAATGCTTTTACTCAATAGAGGAATTCCTTCCTTGTGATTTTTCTGATTTGCAGATAATATATTTTTTGGTCATTTTTTGTTGACGTATGTAAGCATCGTTAGTATGTATTAGCCCGAATAAACTATTATTATTATTATGACTCTAGCCTTGGGGCTTTCACACTCCTCTCCAGAGGAAAATTCACTTATCCCAGATATCGAAAGGATATCAAAAGGCTCTGTTGGAGCCCTTTCCAGCTTTTCGGGCTGGTGGTGGTGGTAGGTTATTACAATTACCATCCGGATGCTGTATTGGAAAATGAACATCGCAAGCTCTACTGGGATCGCACGGTTCTCATTGACCGGAAAATAACTCACAATAGACCAGATATTGCTCAATGAGGATAAGGACAGAGCACTATTCATCGACGTGGCAATTCCAAATAATAACAATCTTCTAGATAAGCACACTGAAAAAATTTCAAAGTACAGAGATCTCGAGGAACAATCCAGGAGACAGTGGAAGCTGAAAGATATCGAGACCATCCCTATTTTCATATCATCTACAGGCCCGATACCGAAGAAACTACTAGAGAACTTGAGGAAACTTCAGTTGGACGAAAATATCTATAGAGTCATGCAGAAGGTGGTACTGCTGGGAACGGCGAGAACTATACGAAAGTACATGGGAAATTCAGAGGAACACCGTCTGCCCCGACAGGAAGTGCGGGTGAAGCAGGACTCTAACCGACGGCAGGGAGCCGAGGAGCGACCCGGACCCGACCACCACCACGAGCCCGAAAACCTGGAAAGGGCTCCAACAGAGCTTAATCCTCTTGATATCTGACATATCTGGAATAAGTGAATTTTCCTCTGTAGAGGAGTGTGAAAGCCCTCAGGCTAAAGTCATAAAATATTTATAGAGTTATAAGTATAAATTATTTATCCTTAATATAATACACATATTTAAGCTCAACTGTATGAAACGGCAGACATTCGTTCAACAGTGAAAAAAAAAAGAAAACACACAATTTATAAACTGACAAAGCTTGAAAAAACTCAACCCAACCCCAACTCATATCTCTCGATAATAAATTCCAAAGTGTCAAACTGAATGTCACACTCTCTCGCAATCGAGTTGAAGACGGACTCCATGAACCAAATTGGGAATTTGATTGAACAATTGGTCCTCGGCGTACGCAGGTGGAACAGCTCCACAGCACGGGATGTTGGTCATGGAACGCGGAAACTCCAGGCAGTTAATAGAGGGGCAGTTAATACAGCTGTGCAGTAGCTTGTAATGAAATCAAAGGCACATCTTTCTCCGACCCCTCAGCGAAATCACATTGAGTCTGCTCAACAATACACCATGGTCAAATCCTCTTGGTGGATAAACTTTATCCCCCCTCCAAACCAAGAATTTCATGAACGTTCTTTGAATGGCCTCAATATGGTATTGATGGCAAAAATAGATTGGATGCCAAATCATGCTACCATACTCCAATTTGCTTCTGATAAAGGAATTAAATAGATTGAAGAATGTCGAAGTTTTAGTGAAATATTTGCCATTGCGAACAATGAAACCAAATGAAACAGATTGACGCCATAAGGCCATATAAGATAGCTTCATAATTCGGACTGGCAAAAATCTACACCTTCAGTACACCACAAAGAACGTGCCGAGATCGATGGTGAGTAGCGATAGACCGGTTTCGCTCTTGTTAGAGCTCGACAGTATCACATAACTCAACCATACGATGCCGATGTAGATTTCTGTCAGGTCGAGTTATGAATGAAACCAAATGTCCTTGATGCAGATGAAATAAGTTGGGAGATATGTTGGATGAAAGAAAATTTCTGATCGAAGATGACGCCGAGATCCCTCACTCTGTCAACACGAGCAAGGACCTGATTCCCGACGAAATAATCGCACTTCAACGCATTTCTTTTCCTAGTGAAGGTAACAACACTACACTTCGAAATATTTAAACACAAACGATTATTCTCACACCATTTTACCACATTGTCGAATACAGTCCTCTAGTGACCGAATTACAAAATATAATTTCTAGTCGTCCGCGAACATCAGATGCGGCAACCCAAGGTCATCCATCAGATCATTCACGAACAAAATAAACAACAGTGGTCCAAGATTAGACCCTTAGGGTATCCCAGATGTTGGTATAAGCTCAGATGACCGCATACCCTCAAGCTGGATAAACTGACGACGATCAACCAAGTATGAACGAAACAGAAAAGCTGAATTTACTGCGCAATTTTGATAAGAGTACATCATGTGCAACCTTATCGAAGGCCTTCTGAAAAATCTCTATATATTGCATCAACTTGACCAGCAGAATCAAGCACCTCACAAACATATTGGAAAAATACAGCCAAATTGCTTGTGCAACATCTCTTTGCCATGAATCCATGCTGACCCAGGAAAAGTGGCTTTGCTCAAGATGAGATTTAATATATGGTACAACGGATACGACAGTGCGTAAATACAATCTTTTACAATAAAACTTGGTATACCATCAAGACCCGATGTAAGCTTATTGGAGAGCTTTTTGGCGACGATAATAAATTATTAGATCCCGCGTTAATGAATATATGCGTATCGCGTCCTGAACACCAGTATTGTACCTATCATGTGCATCACGGTTCACAATAGGAAACATTCAGCAAAGGCATTAGCGATAGATGTAAGTCCACAATAAGTAGTGATGCCCTCGAGAGTCTCGTTTTCGAGATTCTCGTCTCGTCTCTTCTTGAGACGAGACGAGACGAGACTTTTCTCTGTCTCGTCTCGTACGAGAGTCTCGCAGTGGTCTCGTAGTCTCGTGAATAATTCGGACGATAGAAGGCTCAGAGGAGTATTGCTTTCAAATTTGAAAACTTTGGGAAATCAGGAATGGTTGATTGAAATTCAAAACCATCAATCGATTTTAGTAGAATTTATTGAAACATTTTCCATCTGACATTACGAATATTACGTTGAAATTTGAAATTATGGGAACATATTCATATCTATTTGTAATTTATATAATTTTGATGTCGTCATTGTCACACCATTGGCCTTTTCTGTCTCATCATTCCTAATAATGGAAAATGAGCTCGATATAAATTATATTTATGCCAAAATGAAAAAACTGTATTGTTACGAGTTCGAGGCTCGTTCGGGTCGAAAATTTCCCCCTGTAATAGGATATCCTATTAGACTTCGTTAGCTCTAAAAAAAAATTTTATCAGAATGAGAATTGAGGGGAGCAGAAATTCTTCATTCCATTGTAATAATCTTCCCAAGATTAATGCAATTTTATTGGTTAAAACTTTCAGGGTATGCAAAACACGAGCCGGTGGTCTTTGATATATTTCATAAATATTCCGTTCATTTCTGCTTTCACTCTGAAAAACTGCAGCAAAACCCTCTGTTGGCCCTCAATAAATTGGTATAATATTACGGCTTGGGTTATGGCATGAATGGGTGTGACAATTCTCTACTTGTTGACAATTTCCTAGGTACAGTTTGTTATTCTCATTATTTTGCTGGATATTCGATCAAAATATGCAAGTTGATCCGGAATTATCTCAAAAATAGAAGATTTTACTTGAAAGTGGAAGGAGAATGCTCCACAACAAGAGATTTAGAGGCTGGAGTACCCCAAGGGTCAGTGCTTGGGCCACTTCTGTACAACATATACATTCAAGATATTCCAAGAACCATGCTAACGTTATATGCTGACGACACAGGCATAGCAACTCGACACCGAAACCCAGAAGTAATAGAACGAGTTCTACAAGAAACGATTAACGAAACAAATGACTGGAGCATAAAGTGGACAATCAAGCTCAATGGACAAAAGAGCCAAGCAATATTATTACAGAAGAGAAGACTGCGACCCACAACGAATCTAGAAGTTGACGGCGAAGAAATCGACTGGAAAAATGAAGCCAAATATTTAGGAATAACGCTTGACAAAGGACTTACTTGGAAAAGCCATATCAAACAAGCAATCAACAAAACGAAAGCAGCGATGAATAGACTCTACCCTCTAATAGGAAGAAGAAGAAGCCACATTTCGAAAGAGACTAAATTGAAGATAATCAAAGCCGTTGCTAGGCCCCAACTGACTTATGGATCAGTTGCCTGGGACTTCGTGGCAAAGAGCCACATCAAAAGAATTTAGGCCACTGAAAACAAGCTGCTACGATGTGCAATAGATTCACCTTGGTTTGTCAGGAATAGACAGATTTATAGGGACCTAAAATGGGAAACCATAACGGAATTCATGAACAGAAAAGCAGAGAAATTATTCGAAACAACGAAAAACCATCCGAATCAAGGACTCAGGAGACTAGTGGACTACGACCCAGAGGAAGACAAGAGGAGAATGCGAATTTACCGAAGGAGACCAAGAGATCAATTAAAAAGAGATTAAAATAACAACAGAAACTTATTGAAAAATTCAATAAAGTGTTAATCCAATAGAGGATAAACACATAAATCCCAGCACGATAGTGTGCGAGAAGAAAACCGACTAAGAGATGAACGGTTTATAGGCAAATGCCCGGAACCAGAATTCAAGAAGCAGTTAAGGGTTTTTAGTGGGTCTCGAGCTCAGAAGAGTGAGAAACCGCACACTTATTCCCCCTCAGGAGTGGGTGGTTCGTCTGATTTGCATATTATCCCCCTGCTACACCAAAAAAAAAAATTATTTTGGACCAAACAATTTAGTTAGCATTCAATGATTATATACAGGGGGATTCCTAACAATTGATAGGACTTTGAAAAGCTATTACCTATGTATCCTAATAGTTACGAATCACCCTGTATACGGAATTTTTTTAAATCTCTGTTTCTTTCACGCATTGATGTATTCGAATAGTTGCCTTGCCTCAAATTCCCCCATTTCTTACAAACAGTTTATAACCTGACGGATATGAGTGACACAGTTTATGTAGGTAAATAACAATGAGTTTCAAACTAGAATAAATCGAATACGACTGAATCCAGAAAAATTTAGTGTGTGAAAAGATAATTAAAAATTCGATTTTGATATTCTAAAATTTTTCTTCGATATTACAACATCAACTTCAGAATAAGTCGAATGAGGTCGAAAATCTTTAAAATCTTCTCCGGGAAGCACTTGATTCATTTACCAGATTGAAAAGAATTATAACTAGATATTTTATTTCTGATACTGAACGACATACGAAGTTTTTGCTTCATTTACTTATATTCGTCCTAAATCAAGTACAACAATCAATAAATAAATTTCTTATAATAATATAATTATACTTCCAGAGGCAAATAGTTGAAAAAAATTACTCGATTTCAAAAAATGTTATCAACGACGAGACCACGAGACTTTTACGAGACTCTCGAACGAGACTCGAGACGAGACTTCATGTCTTATCGGCGAGACGAGACGAGACTACACTAAAATCTCGTCTCGTTGGTCTAGTGGGCATCACTAGATGATTTGCTTTCAATCGCACCACATCGATTGGTTATTGTGAATGCTATGTTTTCTAATAATTATTTGTTTTTGGTTGTTTATGGCTATATTAAGCTGGAATGTATTTTAATATAGATACTTTCAATAGTTAAGGTTAAGGTGAGTCGCATCACTATTGAGTACCTACTTTTTATTGTGATGTATATAGACAGACAGACAGATATAGACATATAGTCTCTATGTCTATACTCCATTCAAATTTATTTCAGCAGTCGGTTAGCCATGAAATAATTTTCTCAAGTTTTTGTAACTCGAACAGAGTAAGGTTGGGACTCATGAAATGTCGGCAATGTCATAACGCCGTTGCCACAACTAATATCAATTTTTATTACGAAAATGCCGAAAGTGATTGAAAAAGAGAAAAGACAGGGTTTCGGGAAGTTCTATTTAGAATTCAGGTCCGCTCATTCATATAGTTACCCTCATATTCTGAAATCCAAAATACGTCAGACGGTATCGAGCATATTCAATGTAAGTGACTTTATATAATGTTTCATCTGAATCTAAACGACTTATATTTCAGCTGAATATTTCCAAAATCAGAAAGATTGTGAATAAAAAGGATGACAAAGAATTTCCTTCTATTGGCAGACCGAAAAAGTGGTGGCATTTGAGAATTTTATGTTTGGTGTAATTGATGCGAAACGTTACTACAGGATTTTCGATGAATGTCATCGTAGAATAAGTTTCCGAAAATTGATTTTTTTTATTTTTCATTTGACTTGTCCTATACATTGTAAATACCTTAAGGTACCAATAAGAAGGTACCTAATTATTATCATTTTATCAATGTATTAAGATGAACAGCCCCAAATACGAGCCAGTTGTCTTGTTAATTGTTCATTCATGTGAAATTTTTGTTCGAAGGTGAAGTTCAGCTTGACTTGAAACTTCCTTCAATTATTTTGACTTCCATTGATGCAAGATGATTTTTTATTGAAGAATGCAACATTCTTGTAATTATCTGTTAATTCCTTCCAGAGATACCCATTCCCAACCACTGCATCATATGCATTTCATCTTCGAGTTAATACTTTTGAAATCTACAACTGATGTAACGTATTCAAACTTTAGCCTTAGAAGATAACGACCTCTCCTCAAGCTAGTGCATATTATGATATTATACTGATCTCTTGTATTTTCCATGACAATAACTATATATTGTGTATGCCTTCAATCAGTTTGTATAAACTTCAATTATGCTCGTCACATATTTTCCAAAGAGATTCGACACATTTTCGTACTATACAGAGTGAAATGTGTCAAATTTCCATGGCCAACCGAGTGCTAAAATAAAAATGAATGGAGTATATGTATCAGATGAAATGATTTGACGAATAACAATTCTATGAAACCACGGTATACTACTTTTCACTGGTTAATGTAAAATAAGACACCGCATTGTAGAAATTGTCATAATTTCAACTAGAAGGCAAATATTTCGTGAAAATCAGACAAAGAATAACCATACATCCAGAATCTAAAAAATTCAACCAATAATGACTTACCGACATTCGATCTATGACAAATAAAATCTTATTAACGAGTTTCAATGACAGATTTATTCAATGAATAACACTATCTGAAAGTGAAAAGACTGCAAAAGTACCGGGCCTAAATAAAATAGTTCCGTACTAGTTTTTTATTATATTATTAATACTCATAAGGACAGAAACATCAATCCAATATTCTCTTTGCGTTGATAGCACGACTCTACAAAAAAATTTTCGTTCTTTGTCCTAACGTTTATACTAGGATATTCCGGTTAATGGTGCACAAAAACGAAAAGAAAATTTTTTTTTTTTGGTACAAAGTTTGCTTTTGTAATAGTTATAGTATTAATACTCATTCTTCATTTTTTTTTATAATTTTTAATAATTCAAAAACCGCACGATGAGAGTGGGTTGTTTACCCCTACAAAGTATCACTAGTGGGCACTCGAGTCATAAACAACGATAAGGTGTTGTTTAAAAGCCCAGACAAACTTCAAATGTCATCAAGAAAGTGTTTATACGATGCTGATGCATTTTGTTTTATATGTGGTCAATTTATTATAATTCGTGACATGAAATACGAATTAAACACATTTCACGTTCTCTCTGAAGCCTATAAAGCATATTTTGACTTTCCTGTTTGGAACCAAGACAAGCCATGGGCTCTACATGTTGCTTGTAGTTATTGTAAATGATATCGTTGAATAAGTCTCCTAAACACAGAAGCAAACTTTTTTATGCCATATATTTTTTTTTCGTCTAATTTGGATCTAAACTATCGAAATTTTATGCTTTGCAGTCAAAGTCAAATTTGGTGTTGACCCGTGTAGTCATACAAGTTGTTCTATATGGTGTCACCGAACATCCTCCTCGAGATTTAAAGAATCGCCAAACTCCAACATGAC
This sequence comes from Coccinella septempunctata, assembly GCF_907165205.1. Classification (NCBI taxonomy): domain Eukaryota; kingdom Metazoa; phylum Arthropoda; class Insecta; order Coleoptera; family Coccinellidae; genus Coccinella; species Coccinella septempunctata. Next base: position 33,161,865 of record NC_058192.1, on the reverse strand, counting down.
TGCGTTTTTCCATAAACTTCCATTTGTAACGTCGCTCTAGGTAAACCGAGTTAAAGGAAAAAAATAAAATTACTTATCTTCCATGCAATGAAGATGTTAATATTTCCTCGGTCAGCTGTCAGTGAAGACAGCCTGGGTTCACGATGGTTTTTTATTCTTTTCGCTCTTTCGAATAAAAAATGGGCGCCAACGTATTTGATTAAAAACATGTTCACAGACTCATTCATAACAAAAAACAATAATAAGAAAATTTGTAGTTTTCTTATGGCTAAAGAGGGGAAACAAAAAAGTGTCTGAATTCATACGATCGACAGCAATCTCTAATGATTATACGAGTTTCAAACTACAAAAAAAAAATAACTGTCGCATAATATTGAAGTCAAAATATCTCTTGAAAACTCTCACTCAAAGCTACTTAAGTATAATGCACCGGCAAAATTCAATTAGTCCCGGGATATTCTTGATTAGAAACAGGAATTATGAATCGGAATGGATCTCTACATACCACTTAAATACCCATAAAGGTTGAAATCACTACTTCAAACAAACGTCAACAATCCTTGCTCTGTCCCAAATCTTCGAAAAAACGGTGAGTATAAACCAAAAATCTGCAACATTCAAACTCGTTGATGTTGTTGGGTGTTATAAAAGAATAGCCATCATCAGCGAACCCATAAGTTTCCTGATATGTCTTGAAATATTAAATTGTAGGGAATCGAATAAATATAGCCTTCAATTATTTTATTGATTCATTCATTGCTATTGCTATATCCCGTTACCGGGAATAAATCTACAAAAAGAAGAAGGAAAAAAAAAAAAAAATCGAACAGACTTGTAACTTCTTAGTGCTAGTGGCGACTGTGTGCCCTCCTGTGACTAAAGAGACCCAACCGTGACCTGCAGATCCTTCCACACTCAGAGCATGGATAGTCTCCAACCAGATCTGGCCGCCGCTGTATCCTTCTCGATTCCCCATTATAACTGTGGACCAAAGACCTCCACTGTGACCTGTCTAACGCTAGTTGTTCCCAGTTATGATTAGCATTAACTGATTTTAGGGATTGATGTAGTGTATCCTTAAACCGCTTATACTGGCCTCCTGGTTTCCGGGCTCCCTCAGGGAGTTCGCCGTATAGAGCTATTTTGGGGAGTCTTGTGTCTTGCATCCTCAGAATGTGGCCGCTCCATCTGAGTCGGGCCCTCGTTACTTGAGTCTCAATTGTTGTACAACTCGCGCGCTGCAAGACTTCTGCATTCGAAACTTTGTGGAACCATCTGATGTGCATTATCTGTCTTAGATGACGTTGCTGCGTCTGTTCAAGCTGTTTAATATGTCGCCTGTAGGGAGTCCAGCTTCCGCTTCCGTAAAGAAGCGTTGGGAGGACCACTGCTCTGTAAACAGCTGTCTTGGTCTTCAGATTGAGGTCGTGATCCTGGAACACTCTGTCCTTCAGCTTCCAGAATGCCCGTGATGCCGAATTGATACGGTTATGTATTTCCGTGTCAAGGTTAGCCCTAGTATTTATGAAGCTTCCCAAGTATTTGAACTGCTCGACCTGTTCTAGAGTTTCATTGTCCAGGCTGATATCTGTTTGAAGGCTTTCTGGCGGACTTACCAGGATTTTGGTCTTGTCAATATTGAGTCTAAGGCCTAAAGCTTCGTATATATGTTTATAAGTGTCCATCATTATCTGTAGATCCTCTGAGCTGCTAGCGATGAGTGAACAGTCGTCTGCATATTGAAGTTCCGTGATAAACTTGGTACGGGTTTTTGCTCTGAGGCGCTTCAGGTTAAACAGGCCTCCATCAAATCTGAATCTTATCCCAACACCTCTTACGGGCATGCTCATGTCAGCAATTATCGATACAGCTATGGCGAAAATATTGAACAGTAAAGGCGCTAATACGCAGCCTTGTTTTATTCCAGAGTTGGTTGAGAAATGGTCGGTTGTAGAGCCATTATGCTGTATTCTAGCGGTGTTGTTGGTATGAAGGCTTTTACACACTGCTAGGAATTTTTCGGGTACTCCTAGACGTGCCATGATTTTCCAGAGCGCTCTCCGATTCACCGAGTCGAATGCCTTGCTTAAATCGATGAAGGCTCTATAAATCCTTGATTGTTGTTCACGGGCCTTTTCTTGTAGCTGTCGCAGTGTAAAAATTAGGTCCACCGTACCGTGCAAACTGGTCTAAAGGATCTAATTTATACATTTACGAACACTGCTAAACGGCAATGAAGTTTCCAGAAAAAAATCGTCATATCAATGCATATTTTTGATGAGCCTGAATGAAAAGTTATGGTGGAAAATGAAAAAGGGTTGTCGATTCAGCCTGTACGTTGAACAAATATTAGGCTGTACTTAATTTTCCACTTTTAGTACTGTAGTGGATTAGTGCGAATTTTATGATCCGAAACATTTAATTCTTTTTATGTTGATCTTCAGTCTCTCTCATCAATATTAATAATAACGACGATGAAACATAAATATATAATAAGCAGTTTAATTAGGTGCGTGCTGGTCTTAATAGAGAAGGAAGAAGGAAAAGAAAATACTCGATTAATTGCGCACCAGTTTGAAAAGTTTTTTGCAGAATCGTTAACGTACGTAAATAAGAATTCCACATAAGATACTCAATGTTCTTCAGAGAATAATATCAACCAAATAATTAATTACTATTGCTCAAGCAAGATGTTCTACAATCTCGATTTCGATGTTTTTATATCTATAGAACTTTTATTCGATATTTGTGGTGATTATTTAAATCCTTCATTAGAAATCATTACAAAATTTGTTCTCAAAGATATCACCTACATAATAGCTGGTGTGAATGAATTCTGGCGACATTTGGAAGTATGTTTTATAAATGTTTGGGCATAAAGACATTTTCAGGTAGATCCTCCTCCACTCATGCGTATAATTAATAATTATTAATTATTATTTCTTCGGAAGAATGAGTTCATTCTACTCACTGATCCAAAAATTGTTACTCCATATAAGTAGATAACATATGTTTTAACGTGAAATTGTTATCGTTCAGTGTTCGTTATTCGCATCATTTTTCTGTTATCACTATGAATACAAAGGTACATATACTTTGTCGTACATCTCCTTTTTTCAGAAGAATAATCTAAGCTCATAATGATTTTGAACTTTTCAGAAATGACACAATAAAGTATGGATTTCATAACTTGTTGATCATACCTCAAAAACATATTTCTTTTTTTGATTTCCCCTCTTCTGATGATGTATAAATTTTAGAAATATTAACGTAATTCGAAACAATCAAGAAATAAATCATTAATGGAAGCGCTAGAGCATTTTCATATTATTATTGAATATCATACGAATATTTAGGAAATACTTGATACGTGCTAGATATATCAATATAGAAACTAAAATGTATTTTTGGGGTAAGTAAATTAGCATAATATGTTGTTTTTATCTTGGAAATGAAATCCATAAGAAATTTTCCTTGACATTATGTGATGACCTCATAGCAGCAAGATTATTGAAAACTTGTGAATAAGGAGTTGATTTCTATTGATTTTTCGGAATATATATTCTGTTTTCAAGTGGAATAACCTAACTTAGGTGTTAAGAGAAGTAAACTTGTTGATATAGTTTGGTTTGAGTATCATGGATAGAAGTTTTCAAAAATGTTTTATGCAAGCTGAGTAATAAGTGGAATGGGTATGTTATTCTCAAAATAAATTATTTCCGCACAAAAGCTTCGATTTGCAGATTTTTTCAAGAGAGTTTTTGCAGGAACTTGTTGAATCTAATTAAGTATATGCGATATAATCTACATAACCCCGTTAAAAATCTTAGTTAACTGAATTGCTCAATTCGAAACAATTAACTGATAAATTTCCTGTAAGTAGTATTGCATATGTCAAGTTTGTTATCCACTAGTAAATTACCATCAAGAACAATATCAAAATAGAAACATATATAGATATTGGATTTCGTTCAAAATATAATTTCTAATACTATTCTTTCATCTTAAAAATTATTGTTTGTCAATAGATTTGAGTTTATGGAAGATAATTATTACAGGTGAAACTTCATTCAATAGATGTTCATTAAAAATAATTTCAATGCAAGGAAAATCAAGTAAATCTGACCTACTTTTCTCCTTGATCGATATCAATCATTTTTTTAGAATGTGTTTGCATTTATATTTTTGTATATTGCGTTTGTTTTTGGAAGATATTCATTCAACTCACAAATAATATTTCGTTATAGAGCACTGTCTAACGAGAAGTTCCTTAAATTGAGCTGATCAGAAATGACGGATCAATTCTGTGAGAAAATTGTACTGGGAAGATCTAGATCAAAAATTTCCTCATAAACTTATGTGCTAACATATACACATTTGCTGTTGTTTCTTGTGAATGAAGTTTTCATCAATATTATTTTTTACTACATTTTCTGATACTCCATATTGTGCCAAATTTGACTTAATAATGTTATTACTTCAATTGAATTGTATTTTGTAATATTCTCTTCGAACAGCCTCTTTGCTCAATACCTATAACAGCAGTTATTTTGGTTCAATCTTCTTTCTACCTCCTAGGAATTTATTTATATCTGAGTGTATGTTTGTTTAAATGTAACTACATATGTAAGGGCGAGAATGAAAGATTTAATAAAATATACAAAAATGCAAAATTGTGAGTTCTATATATATTATTCTCTCAAAACTTTATTCCTGCCCAAATGAATTATTACAATTTTCTTGAGTTTGCACGTACACATAGGCTTTATACCAGTTTTGACCAACAATCCCTGTATTTGAAGGACACCCGAGGCTATTTAGGTGACACTCTGCTATGGTTTCATTCGAAAACGTTTAAGGGACACTTAAAACGCTAGATAATACCCTAGAGTAGGGGTGCTCAAACTGTCGGTCGCCTGTGATTTTTGAGTCGATCTCAAAAAAATATTAGCCGATTCTGATCTACATGGTGCGTCTTTGACTAAATATTGTAACAGTTCACCGTCCAGATGCGCAACGTATGAGACGTGCCTTCGTATCGCTCCCTATAAACTGAATCTCCAAACTAAGAAATAATTGTTTTAATCAAGCATACCATCAAGATTTGTGAAATTAAGTATGCCTCCAAAAACAACAGGTGACATTAAAAATGCTATAAAAGATTCGCTTCGAGAACTGCTCTGCGATGAAGAATTCATTGGTACTTTACTAGCCAAGGTCGAGGAAAAACTAGCTACCTTCCAAAAAACTGTTGATAAACATACCGATGCGATAAGGATTCTTGAAGAGAAAATGGACAAAGTTCAGCAGAACGAGAAGGTAAACAATATATGTGTTCACAACTTGCCGGAAGAACAGGATCGAGATACAAGGGAAATTTTCATCCAACTTTGAAAGGATAAAATGAACATCACACATGACGACACAGGCATAGCAACTCGACACCGAAACCCAGAAGTAATAGAACGAGTTCTACAAGAAACGATTAACGAAACAAATGACTGGAGCATAAAGTGGACAATCAAGCTCAATGGACAAAAGAGCCAAGCAATATTATTACAGAAGAGAAGACTGCGACCCACAACGAATCTAGAAGTTGACGGCGAAGAAATCGACTGGAAAAATGAACAATGACAAAGGACTTACATACTTGGAAAAGCCATATCAAACAAGCAATCAACAAAACGAAAGCAGCGATGAATAGACTCTACCCTCTAATAGGAAGAAGAAGAAGCCACATTTCGAAAGAGACAAAATTGAAGATAATCAAAGCCGTTGCTAGGCCCCAACTGACTTATGGATCAGTTGCCTGGGACTTCGTGGCAAAGAGCCACATCAAAAGAATTTAGGCCACTGAAAACAAGCTGCTACGATGTGCAATAGATTCACCTTGGTTTGTCAGGAATAGACAGATTTATAGGGACCTAAAATGGGAAACCATAACGGAATTCATGAACAGAAAAGCAGAGAAATTATTCGAAACAACGAAAAACCATCCGAATCAAGGACTCAGGAGACTAGTGGACTACGACCCAGAGGAAGACAAGAGGAGAATGCGAATTTACCGAAGGAGACCAAGAGATCAATTAAAAAGAGATTAAAATAACAACAGAAACTTATTGAAAAATTCAATAAAGTGTTAATCCAATAGAGGATAAACACATAAATCCCAGCACGATAGTGTGCGAGAAGAAAACCGACTAAGAGATGAACGGTTTATAGGCAAATGCCCGGAACCAGAATTCAAGAAGCAGTTAAGGGTTTTTAGTGGGTCTCGAGCTCAGAAGAGTGAGAAACCGCACACTTATTCCCCCTCAGGAGTGGGTGGTTCGTCTGATTTGCATATTATCCCCCTGCTACACCAAAAAAAAAAATTATTTTGGACCAAACAATTTAGTTAGCATTCAATGATTATATACAGGGGGATTCCTAACAATTGATAGGACTTTGAAAAGCTATTACCTATGTATCCTAATAGTTACGAATCACCCTGTATACGGAATTTTTTTAAATCTCTGTTTCTTTCACGCATTGATGTATTCGAATAGTTGCCTTGCCTCAAATTCCCCCATTTCATACAAACAGTTTATAACCTGACGGATATGAGTGACACAGTTTATGTAGGTAAATAACAATGAGTTTCAAACTAGAATAAATCGAATACGACTGAATCCAGAAAAATTTAGTGTGTGAAAAGATAATTCGAAATTCGATTTTGATATTCTAAAATTTTTCTTCGATATTACAACATCAACTTCAGAATAAGTCGAATGAGGTCGAAAATCTTTAAAATCTTCTCCGGGAAGCACTTGATTCATTTACCAGATTGAAAAGAATTATAACTAGATATTTTATTTCTGATACTGAACGACATACGAAGTTTTTGCTTCATTTACTTATATTCGTCCTAAATCAAGTACAACAATCAATAAATAAATTTCTTATAATAATATAATTATACTTCCAGAGGCAAATAGTTGAAAAAAATTACTCGATTTCAAAAAATGTTATCAACGACGAGACCACGAGACTTTTACGAGACTCTCGAACGAGACTCGAGACGAGACTTCATGTCTTATCGGCGAGACGAGACGAGACTACACTAAAATCTCGTCTCGTTGGTCTAGTGGGCATCACTAGATGATTTGCTTTCAATCGCACCACATCGATTGGTTATTGTGAATGCTATGTTTTCTAATAATTATTTGTTTTTGGTTGTTTATGGCTATATTAAGCTGGAATGTATTTTAATATAGATACTTTCAATAGTTAAGGTTAAGGTGAGTCGCATCACTATTGAGTACCTACTTTTTATTGTGATGTATCGATATGTATTTGCCAAAGTGACGTAAGTCACCAAGAACGATTTTGCAGAAAAAACGTGTTTTTAATTTAACCTGGTTAAACTTATTTAAATTGTACAAAATTTTCCAGGGTGATTCTTTGATGTCCACAGTTAATTAAAAAAAAAGAATTTTTTAAGTTTTTGTATAGGTTTAGTGGTTATTTGATACTTACGTTACTTTACAGGATCATAAAACTCGAAGTCTTGATGAAAAATGTAACGTAAGTACCCAGATACGTCAGTTTAGCGGCAAATTGTAGCACTTAAATTATTATGGAAAGAATTAAAAGTTATCGAAGTCTTGATCAAAAATGTAACGTAAGTACCCAGATACGTCAGCTTAGCGGCAAATTGTAGCACTTAAATTATTATGGAAAGAATTAAAAGTTATCGTTTATTATAAAAAAACACATAAAATAACGTTACAGAAATCAACTGTTAAATTCTTACTAAGTAGTAAAAAATACATATTATTTTTTATTAAGATTCGGAGCTTTCATCCTCCTTGTCATCCTCTGCATCACTCTCTGCTAACTCATCTTGAACAGAAGACTTTGATTTCAGTTTAAAAAATTCATCGTGAAACCTGGCAGGTATGACATTGTTTTTGCAAAGTTTATCCAAATCCCTTCTTTTTAATTCGGATATTGAAAGCAGTTGCTTATAAATTCTTTCAGGTTCAGAAAAGGCCTTTTCTTGTCGTTTTCGACCTTAAACAAAGAAAAACTATAGGATAACCCGCAAATATGTATTAATTTTCTTATTTGTAGTTCATTGACAGTAGTTTGGCTTAAAAATATCTAAAAAAAGTCTGTATTTAATAAAGTCTTAATAACACGGGAATTTCCTATATACCTAAACGCAAAAGCTTATCCAGTGTAAAATTTTCTTTTGTTATTGCATTAAAATGTGTAACATGGGCCAACTTACCACCCTTATTGTAGTTCAACTCAAAACACAAATCGTATTCAGGACTTCTGTCATAGGTATATTTGACTGCGACTTCCGGTGATCCTTTTTGAAAAAAAGCTTGTCTTACACTATTCATTTTTAGCCCTGTTTTTGTAAGGACGAGCTGCTCATCCCCTAGCTTCTTCCAATTTTTGAACTCAAAGTGCTCAAGCTTTATAACTTTATATGGCCTCGGGTTAACTCTGCAATTTCCTATAATGGTGCTCCACTCTGAAGGGGCCCATATAATTCTATTTTTGATGAACCTTTCGATAACTCCGTGTATGGAATCCACAGGCATGTAGGTGTGCCCCGGTAAAAGAAATACAATTTTGATGGTTTTAATATTTTTTGATTTTTGCAAAAATAAGTGAATCATGACCAACATTGCTCTATTTTTATTTTGTCCGGCGCAGCTGTCGCAGTACAAAATAACATGTCTAATATCTCTATCATCTAACATTTTTAGGTAATTGTAAATGATGGTGCATATTTCGTTGCACCCACGATTACCATCGGATTCACCCCACAAAAAGCAGTATCCATCTTGCGATGGCGTTTCGTATATGCTTTCATTGTAAAATGAATATTTTCTAGAGTAGTACAATAACATGTTATCCCCATGGGGAGTATTTAAGACTTTCTGTAGATCAAAGCTGGAACAAAGTGAATCTGAGACTTCTTTGACTTTCTTTTGATCTTCTAAAAATAGTTCTTTACTTTCTTCCTTGTCTTTTAAATGTTTGTCGTACTCCTCTTTCGACGTAGTGTTTTCTTGATATTCTTTATCTTTTCGTACCTCACACAAAGAACACTTATCTTTTTTTAGGCAAATGGAACCCAAGGTTAAAATCTTTGTTAAAAACTTTTCTAAACACTTTGAGTGAAACACATTCTTTCTTGCTTCTTCCATTTACCTCCTCATGTTTAATAAAAATCCGGTACAAGAAACTAACATTTCGCAATTCCTGTGGTAAGTATTTTCTGCTACTTTGATTTCGACAATAATGGGATGGTACAGCTGGCAACTGCTTAATAAAATCGTGTATTTTATTGATCATCTCTGAACTTGTTTTGTTGACAGGTTCGTGTTTGCCTCTATGATCACTTTTACATGTATTTTGTACAGCATGTTTCATTGCATATCGCATAACCGTTTGCGAAATATCTAGCGTCTTTAATAAAAACTGCTGGCACACTTCAAGTGTTTTATCGTCCCAATTGATAAAGTACTTAGGGAATTATGTCGTCTGCTATACTCTGCTTCTGTTTTTCTTCGCAATATGTCTACCTTTTTGACACACGACAATAACCAATTTCTTTGCTTTTCATAATTACCAAGGCCCCAATAAAAATCGTGGATGTCATGGCGTGTAATCTCAGTTATTTTAGCAGAGCATTTATGCTGACATTTTTTTTTACAGGGATTCTCTTTTACTGATCTACCTTTGCCAAAATTGTACTCGCATTTTTTAGTTTCTTTTTTGTTGGGTTTTTTTCTTTTCGTCATTCCTGATTTTCCAACTAAAGATATAGCTTCATTCGGATGGCTTGTATCTGAATCCGAATCAGAAGACGGATTAAAATCTGGATCACTATGAAATGAATTTTCATTATTGAATTTGTTTCCCTTGCCTTTTCCAATTAATATTTTGGTTTTATTTTGCTTTTGCAATGCATCACCTTTTTAAGTAAGTTCCAGTGTGTCATCATTCTCCGAAGAAGTCGAATCATAATCTACGAGTTTTGAAAAGACATTACAGTTGTTTGTTTCATGGTATAACTCTATGCGTTTATTGTTAACATAATTAACTAACGGCTGAAAATATTCTTCTAAATCGCTTTCTTGTTCAAATTGAACACCCACTGTCCCATTTGTGCTATCAGTACTACTTATTGGTACGTGTATTTCTTTTTGCATGGTATTGTTAAGATCATTTTCATGAGGACTCAAATTGTTAGAAGGCAATAAAACTGATTGATCTATTTCGATTACGTCTTCATTTACTAAAGTAATTTCAATAGTATATTCGTTATTATAGTTCGAGTTATGTAGATCAAAAAAATTTTCACTTGAAATAATGGATATCGGCATAGACCCGATTTCTTCCCCAGAATAAACATTATTATTCGATTCATCATTTTGCCTAAGAGCCGCGAAAATTCTTTTTGTTCTTGAACTAACCATAGACATAATCTGAAAGTAAACAAATAATTATGTTTACAATGTTTAATAGCTTCTATAAAAATCAGAATAGAAACATGCAAGCCATTTTTCTCTATCTTTAACCGTCTTGTTAGAAAAATTCAGACTGAGAATTTCACATTTTTTAACTGTTATTTTTTCACAAACGATGTACCGGTCTCAAGTTAAATCGATTTAGATGACATTTCATAAATTTTACACGTTTCACAATTTAGAAAAACAAATGAAATCGCTTAAATACTGTTTTAACAGGGTATTACTAAATAAGTGTCCGACATTTTACAGGGTGATGTTTCGTTTCGGGCATCGAAGTTTTATTTTTGGTTAAAAAAATTAGTTCCTAGATCATCTTTACGTGAAAACTGTCTTCTTATTCGAAGTCGCTAGGAGCAACCGTTTTCGAAATGTTTAGATTTTGGAAAAAAGTCCTGCTTTTTGCCATTCAATGTCACATGCATCGATTATTTCAAATTCAAATACCTCGAAAACGGTTGCTTATAGCGACTTCTGATATAGACCTTTTTCACGTAACAGTGATTGAAAAACTCAGACATGTCGGTGGTGCCCCTACAAGTAAGAGCTAAATTAAGATTAAATTCAAATTTCTAATGTCAAAAAAAACAAAAAATTACCAATTTTTATCCAGATATCGACATTAAGTATTTAAAAAATTATGCAGAAAAAACAAAATTAAAAATAAAACTTTGACACCCTGTATATTGGAAACGAAGCATTTTAGCTTAAAAATACCCTGTAAAATACCGGACAGCTATTCAGAAACACCCTGTATACAGGATTCATTCCTGTAAATTTCTCACAGGCTTTGAGGTTATGACAAAATAATTTGAAATAAAATAAACGAAATTAAATATGAAATCAAGTTTTATACATGATGCTAGTTAACGTTGTGATATTTTTGAATTCTAAGTACAAAAAAAAACGCTTTCCGTTATTTTACTTACCTAAAATCAATAATTTTAGTCGATGGTAGCACGAATCTGTTACTGTCGTAAGCCAAACACTGACTGTGAAAAACGGACGTAAGTCGCAGAAACCGCCCGGGACTTACGTTATTATGGCGGTAAAAAACGATAGCTTACATTACTATGGTGAAATTAGTGTTGAACTTTCGTTTCCATGACGGGTATGATTAAAAGAATTCTGGACATACGTTTTTAAAATAGCTAAAAATTAGGGTTTAGAGTAATTCTAGGCTTACTACACTTTGGCAGTACCTTCTTAACAATAAAAGCTTTACGTTAATGAAGAAACATGATTTTCACCAAAAATGTCACTTACGTTACTTTGGCAAAAATGCATCGGTATATTGTAAGAAATCGAATACACGAATATGGTGAGCCGCTGCCGGTCAAAGGGGATAAGCGCTGAGTAAACATAAACGACAGCCGAGATTTGAAGCTGTGGTACTCAGGCAATTCGATTTGAAGATCCCTTCGTGCTCGGATGTACAAGCCGCTCGATATTTCTTGTGTTTACGAAAATAAATGATTAAGTTTGGAATTCTTGAGTTTCATTTCTAACATCAGAAGTGGGATTGTGCCTATCGTTCATAGTGAACTGTTATTTTGTGACTTGTGTTGTTGTATTGGTACAAAAACGATAATTACTAAGACTGCTTTCGAGCTTTTATGGACATTTACTAATACTGAGTGGTTATTACGTCGTATCCTGAAATTTTATCCTGGACTGTGTGTTTACAAGACAAGTGAAAAAAAAAAAAAAATGGCATCATCGGATGGCGATTCGACTCAAAGCTTACTGGCGGAGTTAGTCAAAGTTCTACAATCGCAGAGATCTGGTGAACAGGTAGATTTACCGTATTTCAAACCCGAAATTAATGAATCGAATAAATGGGTGAGTTATGTTGAGACTATTAAGCATGAAGTAGGGTGGTCTGATGTTCAAACCTTGGCAAGGATTGGTCGATTTTTATTGAATGAAGCGAAAAGATGGTTTGAACGTTGGAATCCCGACAACAGAGATTGGGCTACTTTCCGTATCGATTTCATCGAAGCATTTCCTCCGAAAAGGAATCTTGGCCGTATGTTGGAAGAGGCAGTTAAATTCTCGAGTGCTTGTGTAAACACTTATGAAACTTATGTGCATGAGAAGTCAGCTTTATTAAATAATTTACGCGCTAACTGGAGTGAAGGAGATCGAGTAGAATTGATTGTTTATGGAATTTCAGAGCTTGAGATACGAAATGCCGCAATGAATGCTAACTGTCGCACTATTTCCGAGTTGTTAGTTTTCTTGTCATCGTTCGTTAAACCTTCACGATATAACGATGGACAGCAACGAATGATTGGTTATGAGTCATCTCTCAAAAGAAAATATCCTTTTTCCGACAAGAAAGGAAGCAGTTTCAAAATTTCTAAGAAGTGTTACCAATGTGGTAAAATGGGACATGTTCAAGCAAATTGTCGTGTTAAAGACAACAAATTTCAATCAGATAACAAAAGATTCCCTGTTAGTGACCAAGGTGTTCCTAGTACATCTCAAAATCACGAGAGTTGTAGTTTTTGTGCTAAGAAAGGTCACAATATTTCAAATTGTTTTACGAAAGCTGCGATCGAAAAACGTCGTAATATCAACTTGTGTTCCACAGGGAAACCTGCCGGATCAACAAAGATTTTCATCGATGGTCATCAATTTTGGGCCTTAATTGATACTGGGGCTGACCTTTCCCTTATTTCAGACAAGTACACTCATTTATTCCAAAATAAAGTAACCGGATGTAATATAATTTTGAAAGGACTTAGTAACGTAACCATTGAAGCGACAAAGAAATTTATTGGTTCCACAAACATCTCTGATGTGAATATCCCAGTTACTTACGTTTTTGTATCTGCTAAGAGTCTTGATTACGATGTTTTGATTGGACGTAATATTTTCGAAGATCAGAGTCTTGTTACCATTACGGATCATGAAGGATCGCGCATCGTACGTCGTGAGTTGCCTGGAATCAACCGGATTTCTGAGAGTTTCGATTCTGAAATAACTGAGATTGATGTACCTGCTGAGTACCTGGATGATCTCCAAATTATTCTTCGAAATTTTAGTGGCATGATAACAACTGGAAATAAAGTAGGCGCGGTAAACAATGTGAGTCTTCAGATACGCCTATCAGAAGATACTGTAGTTGCTCGTAATCCTTATCGACTATCCGCTACCGAAAGGGAAGCTGTTCGTGAAATCACAAACGATTTGATGGCGAACAACATTATACGTCCTAGTGAATCACCCTTTGCAAGTCCAATACTATTGGTGAGAAAAAAGGATACATCCTTCAGAATGTGCGTCGACTATCGTGAACTTAACCGAATTACTATTAAAGATCGATTTCCCATGCCATTAATTGAGGATCAGTTGGATAGGTTAGGAAAAGGATGTTATTTCACATCTTTGGATATGGCTTCCGGTTTCCACCAAATACCGATACATGAAGAATCCATTCCGAAGACTGCTTTTGTGACACCTGATGGTCATTTCGAATACCTTCGTATGCCCTTCGGTCTAACCAATGCACCGGCTGTATTCCAGAAGGCTGTCAATCGAGCCCTTGGAAATTTGAAAGATACTATTGCATTAGTTTATGTGGACGATATTCTCATTCCTAGTGCCACCCCGGAAGAAGGTCTTACCAACTTAAGACGCGTCCTGGAAGCACTTAGTTCTGCTGGTTTCTCTCTGAACATAAAAAAAATGCCACTTCCTGCAACCAAGCTTAGAATACCTTGGGAGAGAAATATCAGGTGAAGGTGTAAGACCAGGGAAAGCCAAGGTCGAAGCGCTAATGAAGTCGCCAGTTCCAACAAATGTCAAGCAAATTCGTCAATTTATGGGTCTAGCAGGATATTTCAGGAAATTTGTCCCAGAATTCGCTAGTAAAACGGCATGTATAACTCGCCTGACGAAACAAGGAATTCCCTTTCAATGGGGAGAAGAATAGGAGGAAGCAAGAAAATATGTCATTGATCATCTGACATCAAGGCCTCTGCTCGTTGTTTATGATCCAGAAGCACCCACAGAGCTGCACACTGATGCTAGCAGTATTGGATATGGTGCCATACTTATACAAAAACATGAAAACCAGCCAAAGGTTGTAGCTTACTTTAGTAAAAGGACAACAGACAGTGAATCGAAGTATCACTCATACGAGTTAGAAACTCTGGCAATAGTGCAAGCACTCAAACACTTTCGAACTTATTTGCTTGGGATCAAATTCACCATAGTCACAGATTGCAATTCCGTTAAGGCAACAGCTACTAAAAAGGATCTTATTCCTCGAATAGCCCGCTGGTGGGTTTACCTTCAAGATTTCGATTTTGAGATAAAGTACCGTAAAGGAAGCAATCTTCCACATGTGGATTATCTGAGTAGAAATCCTGTAAACACAATACGCCGAGTTTCGCATAATAACTGGGCTTACATTGAACAGAAGGGAAACGAGGAAGTTCAAAACATGTTGGAACAGCTAAGGAATGGAGATCTCGACTCTAACCAATACACTGAAAAGGATGGAATGTTGTACCACAAGCACCACAACCCAGATGGAACAATGAATCTGCAGTGGTTTGTTCCTAGACAAAGTCGCTTAGGGTTACTCCGTATCTTCCATGACGAGCAGTGTCATATCGGCGATGATAAAACTTACCAGTCGATAGCTGCAAATTTTTGGTTTCCACGAATGAGACACTTCATCAAATGTTATGTTAGGCATTGTGTAATATGTGCAGTAAAAAAGACAAGAACAGGACCACTACAAGGTTTTGTACATCCAGTAGAGATTCCCAAAGAACCATTTCACACCTTACATTTGGATTGTTTAGGACCATTACCTGTGTCTACTGACGGTTACAAGCACATTTTGGTTATCGTTGATAGTTTTACGAAATATTGCATTTTGATGCCAATGAAAAGTGTGACCACCGCAGAAACTCGCGAAAAATTAGAAACTGTGTTATCATTATTTGGAACCCCTAAACGAGTTATAATGGATGCCGCTACGTCGTTCAAGAATACAACTTTTCCAAAGTATCTGGAGAATTGGAATATCGAGCATCATTATGTTACGCCAGACATACACAGAGGAAATGGACAGGTGGAACGCTATATGAGAACCATTAGGAATTTATTGAGAATTGAAACTCGAGTAAAGGCAGAATGGCCGAGTGGTTTATGGAAAATCCAGCTTGTTCTTAACACAACTGTGCAGAAATCAACTAATTCGACTCCACTGCAATTACTCTTGGGAATCCAAAGTTCGACACCATTGATACAGGCGTTATTGAAAAATGTGTCAAAGGATCTGTCTTCAATAAGAAACCGAGATTTGGATAGACAGCGAGTAGCAGAAAAATTGTCCTCGACACGTGATCTGAACGATGTTAATAAGAGAAGAAGAGATAACGTTCAGTACTCGCCTGGTGACTTTGTGCTGATGCACCGTGATTCTCAGATGCACATTAGTAAAAGCGATTATGAGTTTCTGGGTCCATACGAGGTGGTGAACTGCCTGGATAATGGACGCTATGAAATTAAGAAGGTTGGCACGAACATCGTGACGAAAGCAGCCAAGGAGCAGCTCAGACGATGGCCTACACAATGGGCTTTGAATGTTGACATGAATGAAGTATTGGATTTTCTGGAGTCAGAAAGTGACTCAGTTGAAAGAGAAGGTTAGTGTAGAAACATTAATGCTGTTATTGCATTGTCAGTCTCTGTCCCGTTAGTGGTAGAGCTGAGTAATGGCCGAGGTCATTACAGCTACAATTGGTAAAATTTTAATTTTTGTCAGTCTCTGTCCCGTTAGTGGTAGAGCTGAGTGATGGCTGAGGTCATTACAGGTACAATTTTGATTTTTGTCAGTCTCTGTCCCGTTAGTGGTAGAGCTGAGAGATGGCTGAGGTCATTACAGGTACAATTTTGATTTTGTCAGTCTCTGTCCCGTTAGTGGTAGAGCTGAGTGATGGCTGAGGTCATTACAGGTACAATTTTGATTTTGTCAGTCTCTGTACCCTTAGTGGTAGAGCTGAGTGATGGCTGAGGTCATTACAGGTACAATTTTGATTTTTGTCAGTCTCTGCACCCTTAGTGGTAGAGCTGGGTGATGGCCGAGGTCATTACAGGTATGATCTTGATTTTTGTCAGTCTCTGTACCCTTAGTGGTAGAGCTGAGTGATGGCTGAGGTCATTACAGGTACAATTTTGATTTTGTCAGTCTCTGTCCCGTTAGTGGTAGAGCTGGGTGATGGCCGAGGTCATTACAGGTATAATTTTGATTGATGTTTGTCAGTCTCTGTACCCTTATTGGTAGAGCTGAGTGATGGCTGAGGTCATTACAGGTATAATTTTGATTTTTGTCAGTCTCTGTACCCTTGGTGGTAGAGCTGAGTGATGGCTGAGGTCATTACAGGTATAATTTTGATTTTTGTCAGTCTCTGTCCCGTTAGTGGTAGAGCTGAGAAATGACTGATGTCTTTACAGGTGTAATTTCGATATTTGTCTGTCTCTCTGTAACGTAAGTGATAGAGCAGGGTAATGGCTGAGGTCATTACAGATATAATTTTGATTATGTGAGACTCTGACCAGCAAGTGGTACAGCTGATTGATAGCTGAGGTATTTACGAGTATAATTTGATAAGAGCAGAGTGATGATCGAGATTATCACTGAATTGTATGTCTCTGGGTCTCAGTCCCGTGAGTGGTTGAGCCAGGTGAAAGAAAAAATAATATTTCTTTTTCACAGATAGGTCTTCTAGAGAAAAATGCGTCGAGAGCGTCGCAGTTGTCAGGAAGGCCGTGTAAGAAATCGAATACACGAATATGGTGAGCCGCTGCCGGTCAAAGGGGATAAGCGCTGAGTAAACATAAACGACAGCCGAGATTTGAAGCTGTGGTACTCAGGCAATTCGATTTGAAGATCCCTTCGTGCTCGGATGTACAAGCCGCTCGATATTTCTTGTGTTTACGAAAATAAATGATTAAGTTTGGAATTCTTGAGTTTCATTTCTAACAATATAGACAGACAGACAGATATAGACATATAGTCTCTATGTCTATACTCCATTCAAATTTATTTCAGCAGTCGGTTAGCCATGAAATAATTTTCTCAAGTTTTTGTAACTCGAACAGAGTAAGGTTGGGACTCATGAAATGTCGGCAATGTCATAACGCCGTTGCCACAACTAATATCAATTTTTATTACGAAAATGCCGAAAGTGATTGAAAAAGAGAAAAGACAGGGTTTCGGGAAGTTCTATTTAGAATTCAGGTCCGCTCATTCATATAGTTACCCTCATATTCTGAAATCCAAAATACGTCAGACGGTATCGAGCATATTCAATGTAAGTGACTTTATATAATGTTTCATCTGAATCTAAACGACTTATATTTCAGCTGAATATTTCCAAAATCAGAAAGATTGTGAATAAAAAGGATGACAAAGAATTTCCTTCTATTGGCAGACCGAAAAAGTGGTGGCATTTGAGAATTTTATGTTTGGTGTAATTGATGCGAAACGTTACTACAGGATTTTCGATGAATGTCATCGTAGAATAAGTTTCCGAAAATTGATTTTCTTTATTTTTCATTTGACTTGTCCTATACATTGTAAATACCTTAAGGTACCAATAAGAAGGTACCTAATTATTATCATTTTATCAATGTATTAAGATGAACAGCCCCAAATACGAGCCAGTTGTCTTGTTAATTGTTCATTCATGTGAAATTTTTGTTCGAAGGTGAAGTTCAGCTTGACTTGAAACTTCCTTCAATTATTTTGACTTCCATTGATGCAAGATGATTTTTTATTGAAGAATGCAACATTCTTGTAATTATCTGTTAATTCCTTCCAGAGATACCCATTCCCAACCACTGCATCATATGCATTTCATCTTCGAGTTAATACTTTTGAAATCTACAACTGATGTAACGTATTCAAACTTTAGCCTTAGAAGATAACGACCTCTCCTCAAGCTAGTGCATATTATGATATTATACTGATCTCTTGTATTTTCCATGACAATAACTATATATTGTGTATGCCTTCAATCAGTTTGTATAAACTTCAATTATGCTCGTCACATATTTTCCAAAGAGATTCGACATTGTGAAAAAATACGTAATAACAAAAACTTTTACGTAGAAAGGGCAACATAGCGTTGATTTAAAACCCAAAAATGTTTGGACGAGCGTCATAACCCCACATTTTCGTACTATACAGAGTGAAATGTGTCAAATTTCCATGGCCAACCGAGTGCTAAAATAAAAATGAATGGAGTATATGTATCAGATGAAATGATTTGACGAATAACAATTCTATGAAACCACGGTATACTACTTTTCACTGGTTAATGTAAAATAAGACACCGCATTGTAGAAATTGTCATAATTTCAACTAGAAGGCAAATATTTCGTGAAAATCAGACAAAGAATAACCATACATCCAGAATCTAAAAAATTCAACCAATAATGACTTACCGACATTCGATCTATGACAAATAAAATCTTATTAACGAGTTTCAATGACAGATTTATTCAATGAATAACACTATCTGAAAGTGAAAAGACTGCAAAAGTACCGGGCCTAAATAAAATAGTTCCGTACTAGTTTTTTATTATATTATTAATACTCATAAGGACAGAAACATCAATCCAATATTCTCTTTGCGTTGATAGCACGACTCTACAAAAAAATTTTCGTTCTTTGTCCTAACGTTTATACTAGGATATTCCGGTTAATGGTGCACAAAAACGAAAAGAAAATTTTTTTTTTTTGGTACAAAGTTTGCTTTTGTAATAGTTATAGTATTAATACTCATTCTTCATTTTTTTTAATAATTTTTAATAATTCAAAAACCGCACGATGAGAGTGGGTTGTTTACCCCTACAAAGTATCACTAGTGGGCACTCGAGTCATAAACAACGATAAGGTGTTGTTTAAAACCCCAGACAAACTTCAAATGTCATCAAGAAAGTGTTTATACGATGCTGATGCATTTTGTTTTATATGTGGTCAATTTATTATAATTCGTGACATGAAATACGAATTAAACACATTTCACGTTCTCTCTGAAGCCTATAAAGCATATTTTGACTTTCCTGTTTGGAACCAAGACAAGCCATGGGCTCTACATGTTGCTTGTAGTTATTGTAAATGATATCGTTGAATAAGTCTCCTAAACACAGAAGCAAACTTTTTTATGCCATATATTTTTTTTTCGTCTAATTTGGATCTAAACTATCGAAATTTTATGCTTTGCAGTCAAAGTCAAATTTGGTGTTGACCCGTGTAGTCATACAAGTTGTTCTATATGGTGTCACCGAACATCCTCCTCGAGATTTAAAGAATCGCCAAACTCCAACATGACTGCGTTTTTCCATAAACTTCCATTTGTAACGTCGCTCTAGGTAAACCGAGTTAAAGGAAAAAAATAAAATTACTTATCTTCCATGCAATGAAGATGTTAATATTTCCTCGGTCAGCTGTCAGTGAAGACAGCCTGGGTTCACGATGGTTTTTTATTCTTTTCGCTCTTTCGAATAAAAAATGGGCGCCAACGTATTTGATTAAAAACATGTTCACAGACTCATTCATAACAAAAAACAATAATAAGAAAATTTGTAGTTTTCTTATGGCTAAAGAGGGGAAACAAAAAAGTGTCTGAATTCATACGATCGACAGCAATCTCTAATGATTATACGAGTTTCAAACTACAAAAAAAAAATAACTGTCGCATAATATTGAAGTCAAAATATCTCTTGAAAACTCTCACTCAAAGCTACTTAAGTATAATGCACCGGCAAAATTCAATTAGTCCCGGGATATTCTTGATTAGAAACAGGAATTATGAATCGGAATGGATCTCTACATACCACTTAAATACCCATAAAGGTTGAAATCACTACTTCAAACAAACGTCAACAATCCTTGCTCTGTCCCAAATCTTCGAAAAAACGGTGAGTATAAACCAAAAATCTGCAACATTCAAACTCGTTGATGTTGTTGGGTGTTATAAAAGAATAGCCATCATCAGCGAACCCATAAGTTTCCTGATATGTCTTGAAATATTAAATTGTAGGGAATCGAATAAATATAGCCTTCAATTATTTTATTGATTCATTCATTGCTATTGCTATATCCCGTTACCGGGAATAAATCTACAAAAAGAAGAAGGAAAAAAAAAAAAAAAATTCGAACAGACTTGTAACTTCTTAGTGCTAGTGGCGACTGTGTGCCCTCCTGTGACTAAAGAGACCCAACCGTGACCTGCAGATCCTTCCACACTCAGGGCATGGATAGTCTCCAACCAGATCTGGCCGCCGCTGTATCCTTCTCGATTCCCCATTATAACTGTGGACCAAAGACCTCCACTGTGACCTGTCTAACGCTAGTTGTTCCCAGTTATGATTAGCATTAACTGATTTTAGGGATTGATGTAGTGTATCCTTAAACCGCTTATACTGGCCTCCTGGTTTCCGGGCTCCCTCAGGGAGTTCGCCGTATAGAGCTATTTTGGGGAGTCTTGTGTCTTGCATCCTCAGAATGTGGCCGCTCCATCTGAGTCGGGCCCTCGTTACTTGAGTCTCAATTGTTGTACAACTCGCGCGCTGCAAGACTTCTGCATTCGAAACTTTGTGGAACCATCTGATGTGCATTATCTGTCTTAGATGACGTTGCTGCGTCTGTTCAAGCTGTTTAATATGTCGCCTGTAGGGAGTCCAGCTTCCGCTTCCGTAAAGAAGCGTTGGGAGGACCACTGCTCTGTAAACAGCTGTCTTGGTCTTCAGATTGAGGTCGTGATCCTGGAACACTCTGTCCTTCAGCTTCCAGAATGCCCGTGATGCCGAATTGATACGGTTGTGTATTTCCGTGTCAAGGTTAGCCCTAGTATTTATGAAGCTTCCCAAGTATTTGAACTGCTCGACCTGTTCTAGAGTTTCATTGTCCAGGCTGATATCTGTTTGAAGGCTTTCTGGCGGACTTACCAGGATTTTGGTCTTGTCAATATTGAGTCTAAGGCCTAAAGCTTCGTATATATGTTTATAAGTGTCCATCATTATCTGTAGATCCTCTGAGCTGCTAGCGATGAGTGAACAGTCGTCTGCATATTGAAGTTCCGTGATAAACTTGGTACGGGTTTTTGCTCTGAGGCGCTTCAGGTTAAACAGGCCTCCATCAAATCTGAATCTTATCCCAACACCTCTTACGGGCATGCTCATGTCAGCAATTATCGATACAGCTATGGCGAAAATATTGAACAGTAAAGGCGCTAATACGCAGCCTTGTTTTATTCCAGAGTTGGTTGAGAAATGGTCGGTTGTAGAGCCATTATGCTGTATTCTAGCGGTGTTGTTGGTATGAAGGCTTTTACACACTGCTAGGAATTTTTCGGGTACTCCTAGACGTGCCATGATTTTCCAGAGCGCTCTCCGATTCACCGAGTCGAATGCCTTGCTTAAATCGATGAAGGCTGTATAAATCCTTGATTGTTGTTCACGGGCCTTTTCTTGTAGCTGTCGCAGTGTAAAAATTAGGTCCACCGTACCTCGATTTGGTCGAAAGCCGCACTGGGATTCAGGTAAAAGCTTCTCTAAGAGTGGAACCAGACGATTAGCCATAATCTTCGAGAGAATTTTACCGGCCACATTAAGCAACGATATGCCCCTGTAATTGTTGCAATTCGACGTATCGCCTTTGTTCTTATAGAGGTTGATAACTAAAGCGTCTCTGAAGTCTTGTGGCACATCTCCCTGTTACCAGATCTTGCGGAATAGTATTAGGAGACTATTGACAATGTCCTCATCCAAGGCTTTGAATATCTCCGCCGGAATGCCGTCTAGACCAGGTGACTTATCATTTTTCATATTTTTAATCGCGCTTATGATTTCCGACATTGAAATTTCGTCATCAAGCGATGTCATCGGACTATACGCGGGAAGCAGGTCTAAAATGGATAAATCCGAGTCGTTATTTTGATTCAAGACCTGTGAGTAATGCTCCTTCCATCTTTCGAGAATTTTTCTATCATCAGTTAGAATAGCTCCATGAGCATCTCTTATAGGAAAGCTAGCTTTTCTGCTTGGACCGTAAACAGTTTTAATAGCTTCGAAAAAACGCCTGTAGTCATGGTTATCGGCGTAAGCTTGTATTTCCCTAGCTTTTTCTTTCCACCAGCTGTCCTTGATTTTTCTTATTTCTTGACGGACCTCGCGTTTTATGTTTATGAAACCTATTTGGGCTGCAACATCGCCAGGCCTGTTAATTGCGGTTTTCATCGCTTTGTGTTTTGCGTCCAAAAGGGGTGCGATATGAGTTTCGCTGTCGGCAAACCAGTCTGGGGATTTTCGGGAGCGTTCTGTGCCCAGTATTTCTTTCGCTGTATTTGTAAGGGATGACTTGAAACGGAGCCAATGAGTCTCAATGTCGTCGTTATAATCCGATGGTGTTAGGCTATCTTTGACGGCAGCTGTGAATCTGTCTTTTGTAGAAGGGTTTTGTAGTTTGGATATTTGAAGGCGCTCTCTTAGATACTTCGGCTTGCGTTGGTATTTTGGGCGCATTGAGATTTTCATTCTCGAGATTACCAGCCTATGATCAGTCCAGCACTCCAGATCTGCTCTGGGTTTAGTGACCAACACCTCTTTCAGATCTTTCCTTCTCACGATCACATAGTCGAGGGTATGCCAATGCCCTGAGCGCGGATGGCGCCAGGTCCCCCTTGAATTGGGTCTCGTAATAAAATAGGTGTTCGTTATACACAGATTGTGTTCTGCACAAAGAGCCAGCAGACGTTCTCCATTCGAATTGATGCTGTCTGTGCCGTGTTTCCCTATTATTCCCGGCCATAGTTCTGAGTCTTGACCTCTGCCCACTCTAGCGTTGAAGTCTCCAAGGAGAATAATTCGTTCCCGTTTTGGGATTTTACTTAATGTATTTTATTGATATATTCACCTCGAATACCATATTACAACTGAACTTGAATCATGCGCATTATACATTACAGATATCTCCCCCTTAAAAAAAATATATCACAAATGGGTTATCTTATATACTAGATCTTTACAATTTTAGGTAACTACTTATGTGTGCAATTCGAATTTACACCATAACGTTCAACTGGCTTAATTGTTCTCTTAGGTCTTAAAACAGAAACTATATTTTCATGTGATTCAGAATTGCTATTACTCGGCATTACATTATTTTCATGTGTGATTTCCTTTCTATCAGTATAATTAGATACATTTTGATCACTATTTTCCTCTAAATATTAGTTTTTGTATTTAATATTATATCTGAAGTAAAAGTTTTCAGTTAGAAGGGTTTTCTGATTTGACTGGCGTGACGTTTCCAAGTCAATTTCAGTTCAGGGACTTTTATAAAATAAGTACATTTTCCTATTTTTTATGTACAATGCCTTTAATCCAAGAAATTTTCGGTCTATTTCTATAATCTCGTATTAATACTATTTCACCTAAAGAATAAATCACATTTCTCTTTTCCTTATAATAGTTTTTTTGTTTAATTTGATTCCTAGCTACCTTATCAACTACATGGTTCCTATTTACAATGTCAAATTTTGCATTAGGATTGATTACATCATCTTTTGTTCTCAAAGGGCGACAAAATATTAAGTTAGCTGGGCTCACTCCTGTGGTACAGTGAGGTGTATTTCTGTAATCTAACAAAAATCTGCACAGAATCTTATTGGTAGTTGACTTGCGTTCTTTAGTAAGAGCTTTTGTCAAGGCACCTTTAACCACTTTAACGCAATTTTCCGCAGCTCTATTTGAAGCAGGATTATAAGGAGGTGAAGTGAGATGGGTGATACTGTTTTTTTTCGACAAATTCTGAAAACTCTTGGGAAGTAAAACAAGTGCCATTATCAGAAACTACAAATTTCGGTAGTCCAAAGATGGCAAATATTCTCCGTAAATTTTCTATTGTAGTGAACGAACTGGTTGAAGATGTTTCGCAAATTTCTAACCATTAAGTGTGGGCATCCATAACAACCAAGTAAAATTTATTTCTGAAAGGCCCCAAGTAATCCACATGTATACGTTCCAAGGTTCTTGTGGAAAACGCCAGTTATGCAATGCAATTTTATTTGGACTAGCAATATGTTTACTACATGATTCACATTTTTTGTGAGTGACTCTATTGCCATGTCAATTCGTGGCCACCAGAAATCATATATCTATTATATTCTATATCGATAATGGGACTTCGAAAATTGAAGCCAGCCCGGAATCGACTTCTGCGCATGTGCAAAAATATTAAGAATAAAAATACCTGATTAGCTCTGTCTCTTTCTGATACATAGTTTTATGAATTGACAGGAATGAAATGATTTCACTTCACAACCATTCGAATATTTTCGACCTTAACCTATCAAAATGTTGATATTGGTTTGAATCAGGTTCGAACTCAGGTTTGCATTACGTAGTAATTTGTATTTCATCGTTGATTTCTCATAATAAGAAGTCAAAATTCTTGAAACTTCATCATTTTGCAACACTAGACGCTCGGATTCATAACAAAAGTGAAATATTATGTGAAAACCAGCGGAGTGCGGAGATTAACAAAAGTGATGTTGAATCAACAAAATTGTAGGACTGTGAATAAATTTTTCTAGATTGTTCCTTATCGTATATTGTATGCATTGTATATATATATATATATATATATATATATATTGTGTAGTGTTCTTATCGACCATATATTATTTAAATAAATTAGTTTTATCGGGTATGTGGTCTAATTCCAAGTAAAACAGCCAATAAGTTCTGTATTTATCTTTACTTCTCAATATTTCGTTGACAGTTGTCAACTTCTTCAGGAGAAACTGCAAAATAATGAAACGTGAAAAACAAGACAAAAACACAAAACGGCATTACTTACAAGATGTACCAAAACATTAATCAATAATATCGACTGCAATTAACATTAATAATGACAAATTTCTCAGAAATCAGCTTAAAAAACATGAAAAATCCCCAGTCATTATACATTACATAGCTAACGGTGGAACGATACTACGCTGTAGGCACAATACGCCATCTCATGAGAAGACAACAAAATGAAGACACAGAACCATCTGTAACGATACTTGATTGTTTTTTAATAAAAATCAAGCCTCGTTTTAAATATCCGTTTCCCTGAATTTTCTAGTTGAAACAATGCAACACCGTCTGATGGAGATTTCAGTTTCAATATAGTTGTTCCGTTTCATTTTGGAAATATTTTTCAGAATCCTGATGAATAAATTCAAATTCCGTATAATTGAAATTTCCATCATTAATCCGCCGTAAGAATTCAAAATAAAGAAAAAGTGTCTTTCTGCATTCGGCGTTGTTTTTCCGTCCACAAAAACACACCGAATTCAGTATAAAACAACGTGGATTGCAGATAACGACAGTTTCTTTTACCGATAAAGAGATAACCGCCACCGAGAATATTTCTTCTGGGGAGAATATTCGAGAATTCCGAATTTTGAGTGCAATTTTGATCACGTGACCGTCCACATGTTGGAGAGTTAATAAATAGGACCGCACCACCAGACGAGGATTATTAATTCATTATTATTCATTCGGTAGTCATTCGTTATAAATTCATTCGTATTCATTCGATGGTCATTCTGCGATTCTGTATTCTAGTCTTGATTCGGTAGTGATTCTTTTCTTGATTCCTTCGTGATTCTTTAATTTTTCCGCTTTAATTAAGTCTGTCTTCGTATTAGAGTTTTCCTTTGCTTTTCTTTATTTTTTTTTGCTAAGTGGTGGTGTGACCGTACCGGAACAAACTGTAAGTCTCTTCTTGATACCGCATACTTCGTGATTCAAAGTTGCATTCTTTTATTTGTTAAATTGTGTTAATCCTTGTTGTTAATCCTCCTGTTTAACGCAGACTTCTGTCGCCTGGTTCTCTGGTGAACCAAGACCAGTCGACGGAAATCTCGAAGTTTTTCTACTGGTAATGCTTGGCGTGTGACACCCAAGGTTGCCACAGAAAGACCACAGTAACCTATCCCGTCCTACCCCATTTGTGTTCCGTTTAGACTTCCCGTTCAACGCAGACTTCTGTCGCCTGGCTATCTGGTGACGGAAACCAATCGGCAGAGGTCTCGAAGTTTTTCTACTGGTAATGCTTGGCGTGTGACACCCAAGGTTGCCACAGAAAGACCGCAGTAACTTATACCGTACTACCCCTGTTGTGTTCCGTGTAGATTTCCCGTTTACCGCAGACTTCTCTCGCCTGGCTATCTGGTGACAGAAACCAATCGGCAGAAGTCTCGAAGTTTTTCTACTGGTAATGCTTGGCGTGTACACCCAAGGTTGCCACGGAGAGACCACGATAAACTACCCCGTTATCCTGTAAATTGTTGCATTGTGTTTCACCTGTATCAGCCCCGTCCCGTTTATTAAATAGTTTCAAATTCTGATTGGCCTGTACACTGAAAATCACTGGAAGTGCTCGGGATCAAACCCATTGCTAAATTAACCGATTACAGAGACTTGGATCTTTCTGAGACACCCGGTTGCTGTAAATTTTGTGTAAACCCCGTACATCCGTTATTGTCTCAGAAGGAATCAAAGTGACTGCTATGAATTGTTTGCTTTCTTTGATACCTGATAGTTTGACTGAATATAGTTGATTAGAATATTCTTTGATTCATTGATTTCACTTTCTGATCACCGTGACAAGTTATTACATTTCTGTTTTCCTTATTTTTGAACTTGGTCATCAGCTGAATATATTTCTTGACTTGGAAATAACTGTATAGTTCACTGTAATTTAGATTGTTGTAATAAATTCGGTTTTAAAGTACTTGTTATCGCTACCACCTTAGATAAACCCAACTCTGTCTCCGACTAGTAGGTACCTGGGTGAGTTTGCTATTTCTCCCTATTAAAAGAATAGCTGGCGCTCGAGATTAAACCCTTTTCCCGACCAAACCCGTTACAAAATTGACGCCCGAGCGTTGGGACTCTTAAAACCGGGTTCAGTTTTGGAATAACTTCTTTTTTTTTTGTCTAACCGAGGAGAATAGTTTTGAACGGTGAACCATACAAACCAATTTATTCAGCTGTTGACTTGCAAGAAATATTTTATCTGGCTTATATTTCTGAAATATAATTTATTTAGATCAGTTGAGTGAGCGATTTGCTGATTGCGTTGAGTTAACCTATCTTGAGTTATAATAGAACATCACTGGTAACCTTAAACAGAACCGAACAGTTAACCAGCTATTTCTGATAACCGTACAATATTGAATTGACTTTGATTTTCACACGCTTATGATTTTCACTTGAATAATAAAACTGACTGTGTTTTCTTTTCCCTTTCCCCCTTTGATTTATTTGCTGGTTGACAAGTGTTCATTATAACTCTGATAGTTTATTGTGATTATAACCGCATTGGACTTGTTGTTTCTCTGATTACTTTATTTTATTTGAAACCGTTGATACACTGTTGGTGAATTATTCCCTTTGAATTAGGTGAGCTTGAACCGAAAAAACTTCAGAAGGGTAAAACTGTAAGTGAACCTGAACCGAAATAATTTTCTTGGCTGTTAAAACCGATAGTGGACTTGGTCTGAAATATTTTGTTGACAGGTAACCTATTTCTTCGAACAAGTGTTAGGTTAACAGTGAGCTGTCAAGTGACCGATAAATAGTGAGTGATAGAATAATAGGTGCTTCCTCGATTGGACATTGATTATTAATCCGGGTTTCAGTGAATTTTTAATCATTCATCCGGGCCTCAGTGAATTTTATTGAATTAATTATCCATCCCGACTTTAGTATTCATCCGGACTTCAGTGAATTTTATTGAGTTAATTATTCATCCGGGTCTCAGTGAATTTTATTGAATTAATTATCCATCCGGACTTCAGTAAATTTTTGAATTGATTATTCATCCGGACTTCAGTGAATTTTATTGAATTAATTGTTCATCCAGGCCTTGGTGAATTTTGTTAAATCAATTATCCATCCGGACTTTAGTAAATTTTTTTTTTTTGAATTGATTATTCATCCGAGCTTCAGTGAATTTTATTGAGTTAGTTGTTCATCCGGGCTTTAGTGACAGTGATATTTAATCGGACTTAGTGATACTGAAACATTATAACCAGTGTTGAATTATTCCGTGTGTTAGCTTTGAACTTAGACTTTACATTATTTCATACCGGACATTGAACTTATTGAGAGTGTGTTACTGGATCGTGAGTCGGGTGGCAAGATAGTTGAACTATATGTCATTGAACATGGATGTGAACAGGCTGCTCAGTGATGAATTGACTTATGAACTAGAACTGAGAGGACAGTCAATACCAAGCACTGTGATGACAAAGCGGAGTCTACTACGACAAGTGTTACAATCAGACATACCGCTACAGCCTTGCACATCAATGAACCCCACACTGGATATCGACATTTGCCAAAATAAACTCACTGATCTAGTGGAAGCACTTCAGAATTTCAATCACGCTAATGCGACTAACGAATTTTCGCGAATATTCACAAGATTAACACACATTCAGGGAAGACTGAATTTTATTGTCACTTCCGATGAAACACAGTTACAACTGATCGAACAACTGAAGGCGACTACAACTAAGGCTTTGGAGACGCTGGAGCAACTGAGTAGTAGCAACACCCGTGGACAGCCATCCAGTCAGCAGGAACGGTCCCTCTTGGATGTGGAGGTTCCCAGTTCACCTGGGATGTCCCCGATCCAACCGGAAAGAGCTGAAACATCCCTGATTGATCTTGGAGATGGGGTCAATCTTCTGACAGCTGCTGATGTCTCACATACTGGTACACCTGTAAGGAATAAAACATTAGAACATGTCATGAACGAGACAAGGCGGACATGTACAGCATTACTGCGGCAGATACCGGCATTACCTGTCACCCAGTCACAGGACTGTGGGACAGCATCACCTGAAGATCCGACACCAAGAAGATGGATTAATTCTACCCGCAGAGTGTCTTTTCCACACTTACCTGCGTCTCGTGTGAGCTCTGGCAGGACCATGACCAGAGAGAGAGTACCACTGGAACCGGAACCCCGACCGTCACCGGTGCCAACCATTCCTGTCCACAAATGGAATATTTCATTTGGTGGCACAGGTAGTGTGAGCGGCTTCATCGAGGAGGTGGAGAGATTGGCCGAATCTCGTAAGGTGTCCCTAGAACAAGTATTCGAGTCAGTTTATGAACTACTGCGGAAGGATGCCAGGGATTGGTTCATCCCCAGGAGGGGTACATTCAGGAATTGGCAGGATTTCAAGGAGCAACTTAAGGAAGCATTTTTACCGGTGAACTATGAGGAGAACCTGTTGGAGGAAATAAAAAGGAGAACGCAGGGTCCTGATGAAAAGCTGCTGATGTACGTCACTCGAATGCAGAATTTGTTCCAGAAACTAACATACAGTAGGCCAACCGAACCGGAACAAATCCGAATCATCAGGCAGAGGCTGTTACCGACCCTACAACAGGCCTTAGCATTCCAGGAGACTAACACCTATGATGAGCTCCTGCGAAAAGGAAAGGTTTTCGAGTTAGTACAGTGGCAGATGAGCCAGTACACCAGGCCACCCTCTAAACCGGGTCTTCTTGACGAGCCCCACCTGACGTATCGTCCGTCCCAACAAAACCGGCAACAGGCCAGTTTCTCCTTGGACACCGAAAACATATCAGGAAACTCAGAACCACCAGTACCAGTAGGTCACAACAGACCACAAACACCGCCGTCACCGCTTAGAAACACCCAGCCAAGACCGGGTCGACCAACGGCACGAGTCGACAAGCAAAATACAGGTTCACCTAACCGAACCACATCACCTATACCAACACGACGATCAAACCAACAAGGAGACCGACAGGAAACACAGGGAAACCGGACTGATCCACCGACGAGGAAAGTGTCTTTCCAAACACAGTGCTTCCGATGTGGTGAATACGGCCACATGCGACGGGAATGCCAAGGACGACCGAGGTTATTCTGTTCTCGTTGCCAGAGGAAAAACATTCGCTCAAGCGATTGTCCGTGCAGCCCGGAAAACTAAAGGGAGGTATGGAGAAGGGGTCGACCATATCTCCGGGGACGCTGACTCCTATGGCATCGACCGTGTGTAACGACAACCGTCCGCTGGTGGAAGTAAAAGTAGCCGGGAAGCGCTACAATGCACTAATTGACACCGGAGCCACCAGGAGTTTCATCAGTCAGAAAGTGGCAGAACAGTGTGAACGCAAAGGAATCACGGGAGAACCCGTTGAGGATGGCTTTGTGGTAGTTGCCAATGGTCAGTATACCGCGACGCCGAAACTTTATACTACCGCCATACACATCGCTGACTATTCTTTGACCGACATAAAATTTTTGTTGGTGTCTGATTCACCGGTAGACCTCATACTAGGAATGGACGTACTGGGAGTGTACAATTTTTCCCTTAACCTTAGCACCGCCGAGTGCTATCTGGAAGGCCGACTAATCTCCAAACCAACACCTAAAGTGGGAAAAACTGTGGAGGTACACGCCACTGGCGAACACTTGCTGGAACTGACCAAGGCACAGAAAAAGAAGTTGGACGCTTTTCTCGCCAGAGAAATGAAGGAGTTCGAGAAGTTGTCCGGCACCACGAAACTGATAGAACACAAAATCAAACTCAAACCTGGGACAGAACCGATTAAACAGCGATACCGGCCACAGAATCCGAAGATGCAGGAAATCTTCAACCAGGAAGTAGATCGAATGCTGGCTGAGGGAGTTATTGAGCCTTCTAAGTCGCCGTGGAGTTCACCTGTTGTGTTAGTCAAAAAGAAGGACGGTAAATACCGGTTTTGTATCGATTTTCGAGCAGTCAACGAAGTGTCCGTTAAAGATGCGTATCCGTTGCCGTATATCTCGGGAATCTTGGACAAATTACGCAGAGCCAAATACATTTCGACGATTGACTTGAAACAGGGATACTGGCAAATACCGTTAGAAAAGGATAGCCGGCCTATTACAGCATTCACGGTCCCGGGAAGAGGACTATTTCAGTTCACCGTCATGCCATTCGGCTTACACGCAAGCCCAGCCACGTTCCAGAGATTCCTGGATACCGTAATCGGTCCCGAAATGGAGCCCAAAGCGTTTGCCTATCTAGACGATATAGTCGTTCTAGGGGAAACCTTTGAAGAACACATGGAGAACTTAAGGGAAGTATTCAGACGACTAAGGGAAGCCAACTTACGTCTCAATCCCGACAAATGTGAGTTTGTCCGGAAGTCTCTGAAGTACCTGGGACATGTCGTCACTTCCGAAGGCATCTGTACGGATCCGGATAAAGTGGCATCCATAGTGTCATTTCCTGCTCCCAAGACCGTCCGAGAGTTACGCCGATTCCTGGGTGTTGCGAGCTGGTACCGTCGATTCATCGAGAATTTCTCCAATGTAGTTTCTCCGCTAACCCTGCTACTCAAGAAGAAACAGCGGTGGAAATGGGGAGAAGACCAGCAGAAGGCTTTCGATATCCTGAAACACAAGTTGACTGAGTCACCGATATTGGCTTGTCCGGATTTCACCAAACCGTTTGTAGTACAAACAGACGCCAGTGATACAGGCCTAGGTGGAGCTCTAACACAAGTGATAGATGGAGAAGAAAGGGTAATTGCCTATGTTAGTCGCACATTAAACCCAGCCGAGAAAAACTATTCAGTATCCGAGAAAGAATGCCTCGCCATCGTATTTTCCATAGAGAAACTACGTCCGTACCTAGAGGGATTCCATTTCACGGTCATTTCCGATCATATGAGTTTAAAATGGTTAAATTCTATAAAATCACCGTCGGGAAGAATTGCTCGATGGTCCGTTTTTCTTCAACAGTTTGATTTTGAAGTACAGTACCGTAAGGGATCCCTGAATAAACTTGCTGACAGTCTGTCCCGGAATCCCTTACCGTCCGTAGATTCCGTATACCTGGCCGAAGTGGAAATTCACTGCCGATGGTACAACAGGAAACTACAGGAGGTTCAGAAGGACCCAGGAAATTTCCCAGATTATGCTATAATCGATGGGAAACTGTTCCGACATTTTTGGGATGCATCAGACTTCACGGAAATTGGAACTGGACAACCCTGGAAATTATGCGTACCCACCGAACAGCGTTCCGAAGTACTGAAGGAGAATCATGATTCGGAACTAGCCGGACATATGGGGATCGCCAAGACAAGTTCCAGGATTGCCCGGAATTACTACTGGCCTGGTATGTTCCGAGACATTGCGAAATATGTTAGAAACTGCACTTCGTGCCAACGTTACAAAGTTTCGCAACAGAAAACTGCTGGGAAGATGCAACCACACAGGATGGCAGATGCACCATTCAGGGAAGTATCTACAGATATCGTCGGACCGTTACCCCGAAGTAAAAAAGGTAATTCTTACATTGTGGTCATGCAAGATCGCTTCACGAAGTGGATCGAGTGCCGCCCGTTGCGAAAAGCTACAGCCAAAACCGTTTATTCTGCGTTATACGAACAAATCATCCTTAAATATGGATGTCCGGCCGTTGTTATCTCCGATAATGGAGTACAGTACGATAGTAAGTTATTTAAAAACAGCCTTCAGGAACTGAATATAGCTCACAGATTTACCCCACCGTACTCGCCACAGTGTAATCCGGTAGAAAGGGCAAATCGAACCCTGAAAACTATGATTGCACAATTTTGCGAAACCGATCAGAGAAACTGGGAGGAAAAGTTAGGGGAATTAGTTTTTGCTATTAACACCGCTAAACAAGAGTCTACCGGGTTTACTCCGGCTTTTCTGAATTTTGGTAGGGAACTAAATGTCCCTAGGGCGATTTATTCTACAAAACCCCAAAATGAGGAAAACAGTAACCCAACCGAAGTAAATAGAGACATGACTCACCGTACAGAACAAATCCGGCACCTACAGGAAGCACATGAGTTTGTGCAAGCTCGCTTGTACAGGGCTTTTGAACAGCAGGCTCATCATTACAACCTACGCCGTAGAGAAGTTCGCTTCCATGTAGGTGACAGAGTTCTCCGTCGCACAAATCCGTTATCATCCGCTGTCGACAGTTTCGCAGCTAAACTGGCTGCAAAATTCGCCGGACCGTATACCGTTATTAAGGTAGTCTCTCCTGTAGTGTATGATCTGAAAGATGAACAGGGTAAGAAGGTTACCAACATCCACATTAAAGATTTAAAACCGTTTCATTCATAATAAAGGTGTTCTCACCTCACCGTTAGTCCGTAAGTTTAACAGGACCGTCTATCATGATGCCGTTAGCCCAAATCGTTGATTCGAGGGCGTTCGTTGCTCTGTTTTCTTCCACCGTACAGCCAATCAGAACCATTGTTGTCGTCTAACCCGTATGTATGGCTGTATAGCAAACCGTTTCAGATGACAACTTTCCACCGTCTGTACAAGATCGACCGGAAGCTGGCCCAAGGGGGGTTTGGCCGGGTTTTCCAGGCTCGGCGGAGGGGCCGAGAAGAGACCGTTGCGGTGAAGATGGTACCCTTCAGCGCGGATGCTATCAGGGAGGTACAGCTCCTGGAGGGCATCAACCACACGAACGTGGTGAAATTAAATGAGGCCTTGGTATCCCCTCCGGATATATACATGGTAATGCCCTTATACCAAGGGGACCTCTGGGACCTGATAGACGAAAAAGGACCAAGGGCGACAGTGTCGGGGTTCTTCCGAATACTGCGTCAAGTGGCGGAGGGAATAGCCGCCTGTCACCGAGAGCACATTGTCCACCGTGACATAAAACCGGAAAATGTGCTCCACCGAGGCGACCGTTATGTGGTGGCCGACCTGGGATTGGCCTGTAAGTTGGAACCGGGGCAGGGCCTCCTTACCGATCTGGTTGGCACCAGTTTATACTGGGCCCCAGAACAACACCGGGGAGACCCATATGGTATAGGAGTGGACCTTTGGGCACTCGGGTTGGTGGCCCGATATGTGGCCACCGGTCTGATCCCACAACCGGATGATCGATACTCCGGTGCGGAGCTGGCGGGCTTAAGCTCCCCTGTCCGGTGGTTCATCGAGGGATTGCTTAAAACCGATCCGATCCTTCGGCGACCTGCGGGGCAGTGGGATTGGGCTACAGCCGGCGCGGCACTGAGTATGGGGGTCTGGACGGGTCCAACCTTGCCACCACCGTTACTTCCAATGCCACCACCGTTAATTCCCATGCCACCACCGTTGATTCCTATGCCACCCCCATTGAGTCCCGTGCCGCCACCGTTAATGCCGATACCTCCAATTTCCGAGTCTCCGTTATCCCCGCCCAATATCCCGGCCGCCGAAGGGCCTGTCCCAGTCGAGCCCATACCGCTGTCTCCAAGTTTGGCGGCCCGACTGAAAGAACAGCCGGACTTCCGGAAGTGGTCCGCTTCTGTGAAGAAAAGGGTGGCGGCTCTCGTCCACCCCGGCGAACCAAAGCACCGCCGCACCCGTCACCGTTTCCGTTTTCCCTCGGGATCAGTCCGACGAATCTGGGTTCCACCCAGTTGAGGGAACACCAACCGTAAGGCAATTTGCCCGTCTGTAACCGTCTTACTAATAAACATGTTAAGTCTGCTACCTCAACCAGGGGTGTTAACAAATCCCTCTTATATCCTCAGATTGAACACCGCTGGCGAGTATGGAGTGGAAAGCACCAAAACCTATACCACATCCGTTAGGACCCTTAGGCAAGCACACCACAAACCTTGCACCGCCGCCACCTGAGGTGTCAGCCCGTCTACCGCCGCCGTCGGCCAATTACCGTAAGAGAAAAGGATATACAGCACAAAAAAGGGACCACCGTACCTCCCCTGCATCCGAGGTCAAGAGACCCGCCTATGAAGAGAACATGGAAGTTCCGACCCGACGACCGCCTGCCCAGCGTACCGTGGGGACCATGGGCCCAGATGTGTTCCTCGAAATCCGCCCGGGTATGTGTTGGCGCTGTGGACAAGGACAGCATAACAGGACGGAATGTACCGGTAGGGCAGTATTATTTTGCAGTAGGTGCGGACGCCTGGGAACTCTATCTAAAAATTGCCCCTGCCACTCCGACCGTCGACAACGTACAACCGTACCGACCAAACCCCGGGGAAGAAACCATCCAAAAATTGCCCGACCAGCTGAACCGCAATCAACGACCGACGAACCGCCACTTACGTTGGAGAGACTGGGAGGCCGTTTGCCAACGAGCGAAGAGCTAGCACTCCGCCCCTGCCATCGTTGTGGACCCAAAGTGGGATCCTGTAAAGAGAAGACCGACTAATAAACCGTTTAAAACTCGAAACATGTTTTATTCCGTAACCTGACACCGTAGTAAAATCCAACCCGTTAATTAATTAAACATGATCCCCAGTCATGTGAAATTCCGTTTTAATAATTACTGTTCCGTTAACCATCCCACCGTTGATTTGACAAACCCTTTGTCAATATCCTGACAGCAACCGTCACCGTAGAAGATTTCATATCCTATTCGGTTCACCGAACAAATCAGTATCTACAATGTCATCTAACTAAAAACAATACTTTCTTTCTACAATTTGTTCGGTGAATTAAATGGATTCATGATACCGTTCAAGCTTTGCAATTACAATTGGAAAACATTTTCAAATGGTCAAATTCATCTAGATATAGCCAATCCGTTCAGCAACACCGACATGTCAAAACGATATAAATTGTCATCTGTCTGTGTTTCTGAAAGGTACATCCTGTAGACAGAGCAAAGCACAGCTTGAAATCCGTTACATTAATTATTCTGTGAATTCACAAGGTTCCAAAACAAACCGTTGCTTTAAATATTGTATTCAGAATATTTAAGATGAATAACGATTAACAAATACTAACCGTACTACCTTAAAATGGATAAATAGTCTGAATTGTATCTAGTTCTCTACTACTGTTTTCCTGTGTAACTTTTTCTATGAAATTGTAACACCGATACAGGTGAAATTGCATATCCGTGATCTGTTCAATTTAATTCTACCCAAGAAAACTGGAAAAAGCTCTGTATACTGTCAATGTTCTACTGTTAAAACATAACCTATGTGGCAATTAAGTCTGTTCTAGGATATCAATTACTCCAACAAGATTTAACTGAAAGTTCAGCTGTTAACCTACCTAGCGGGGACTGTCGGATCAGAGAGCCTCCACCATTCCTCCGTCAAGGATTACGTTCCAACTCCGAACAAGATTCTGGCACACAGTGAATGTCCACATCCACCTCCAGTGTTTTGAGAGGGTCCAATTCACCTCCAACAACGAGTGATTTCAAGCTTGGGTACATTTCCACCTACAACGAGAACACAAGTTAGTGAATGGTTCTTCCCACTTGAAGTACTAATCGAAAGAACTTTGGTTTGATGAAGAGGTTATTCCAAACTCACCTGCTTGACCCATCTTCGTGATCAAATGATGCACCTAAACAACATCCAAGAAAGAAACAGTGCCAAGTGGTCAACGTCAAAGATGCCTCATCGGCCCATTTCGTCGTGAATGATGGTTCCCTAAAATCCAACCGTTAATATGAAATGGAACAATCGATATGTTGCCATCGATGTCATTTCCCAATTCTGGAGTAATTTAATTTCACTAAAAGCACGTTGTTTCTGACAGATGCCACCGAACCAACGACAGTCATAGAGTGCCACGGAATAGGTTATGTCAAACGTCTACCGACAATCGGATCAAAGATCACACGCACTTCGGTCCATAGCTAGGGACGACACCGATCACGGAGCGTAACACAGAGCGCAGAGTATGGATCATGGATCATGGATCGGAGAGAACCACTATACATGGAAGGAGCGCCTACCGGACGATTACTGAACTACACCTGTGAGCAGATCCGGATATCACTTCTATTGTACTGTTTAGATAAGGATGAGAACTCTGTAAGGGTGAGATAGCGAGCACTTAACCGACTTGAATTTCCGATTAATTTTTCTTTTTTTTTTTTTTTTTGGTGGGCCAGTTACCCCTTATTAAATTGAACTTGTGTCTTCAACGCAACTTCAATTTTTCCCAGGGGAGGGGGATGTAACGATACTTGATTGTTTTTTAATAAAAATCAAGCCTCGTTTTAAATATCCGTTTCCCTGAATTTTCTAGTTGAAACAATGCAACACCGTCTGATGGAGATTTCAGTTTCAATATAGTTGTTCCGTTTCATTTTGGAAATATTTTTCAGAATCCTGATGAATAAATTCAAATTCCGTATAATTGAAATTTCCATCATTAATCCGCCGTAAGAATTCAAAATAAAGAAAAAGTGTCTTTCTGCATTCGGCGTTGTTTTTCCGTCCACAAAAACACACCGAATTCAGTATAAAACAACGTGGATTGCAGATAACGACAGTTTCTTTTACCGATAAAGAGATAACCGCCACCGAGAATATTTCTTCTGGGGAGAATATTCGAGAATTCCGAATTTTGAGTGCAATTTTGATCACGTGACCGTCCACATGTTGGAGAGTTAATAAATAGGACCGCACCACCAGACGAGGATTATTAATTCATTATTATTCATTCGGTAGTCATTCGTTATAAATTCATTCGTATTCATTCGATGGTCATTCTGCGATTCTGTATTCTAGTCTTGATTCGGTAGTGATTCTTTTCTTGATTCCTTCGTGATTCTTTAATTTTTCCGCTTTAATTAAGTCTGTCTTCGTATTAGAGTTTTCCTTTGCTTTTCTTTATTTTTTTTTGCTAAGTGGTGGTGTGACCGTACCGGAACAAACTGTAAGTCTCTTCTTGATACCGCATACTTCGTGATTCAAAGTTGCATTCTTTTATTTGTTAAATTGTGTTAATCCTTGTTGTTAATCCTCCTGTTTAACGCAGACTTCTGTCGCCTGGTTCTCTGGTGAACCAAGACCAGTCGACGGAAATCTCGAAGTTTTTCTACTGGTAATGCTTGGCGTGTGACACCCAAGGTTGCCACAGAAAGACCACAGTAACCTATCCCGTCCTACCCCATTTGTGTTCCGTTTAGACTTCCCGTTCAACGCAGACTTCTGT
The DNA here is from genome assembly GCF_907165205.1 of Coccinella septempunctata. Lineage (NCBI taxonomy): Eukaryota > Metazoa > Arthropoda > Insecta > Coleoptera > Coccinellidae > Coccinella > Coccinella septempunctata. Next base: position 33,123,288 of record NC_058192.1, on the reverse strand, counting down.
CGCCTGGCTATCTGGTGACGGAAACCAATCGGCAGAGGTCTCGAAGTTTTTCTACTGGTAATGCTTGGCGTGTGACACCCAAGGTTGCCACAGAAAGACCGCAGTAACTTATACCGTACTACCCCTGTTGTGTTCCGTGTAGATTTCCCGTTTACCGCAGACTTCTCTCGCCTGGCTATCTGGTGACAGAAACCAATCGGCAGAAGTCTCGAAGTTTTTCTACTGGTAATGCTTGGCGTGTACACCCAAGGTTGCCACGGAGAGACCACGATAAACTACCCCGTTATCCTGTAAATTGTTGCATTGTGTTTCACCTGTATCAGCCCCGTCCCGTTTATTAAATAGTTTCAAATTCTGATTGGCCTGTACACTGAAAATCACTGGAAGTGCTCGGGATCAAACCCATTGCTAAATTAACCGATTACAGAGACTTGGATCTTTCTGAGACACCCGGTTGCTGTAAATTTTGTGTAAACCCCGTACATCCGTTATTGTCTCAGAAGGAATCAAAGTGACTGCTATTAATTGTTTGCTTTCTTTGATACCTGATAGTTTGACTGAATATAGTTGATTAGAATATTCTTTGATTCATTGATTTCACTTTCTGATCACCGTGACAAGTTATTACATTTCTGTTTTCCTTATTTTTGAACTTGGTCATCAGCTGAATATATTTCTTGACTTGGAAATAACTGTATAGTTCACTGTAATTTAGATTGTTGTAATAAATTCGGTTTTAAAGTACTTGTTATCGCTACCACCTTAGATAAACCCAACTCTGTCTCCGACTAGTAGGTACCTGGGTGAGTTTGCTATTTCTCCCTATTAAAAGAATAGCTGGCGCTCGAGATTAAACCCTTTTCCCGACCAAACCCGTTACACATCTATGTTTTAATTTTCAAACCACTATAAAATATTCAAGAGGTCACTATAAATCGCACTCATACGGTCCGTGTCCGATTTAAAGTTCACTGCATTTTGCTGCTTGCCAATCTGTAACATTTCGAGGAATAACCTATTTCTGTAATTCGAATCTGTCTCCAACACTCTGATATCATCAAACCCGAAAGCAAAACTGTGCCCAGTTTCTTGGCAGTGTCTAACTAAAGCACACGAGTTCTTTCCAATACGGCAATCACTTCTATGTTGAGTGATTCTTTGTTTCAACCATTGTTGCGTTTGGCCCACGTAACAACCATCACAATGTTGACATGAGATCTTATATACTGCATTAGTGCATAATTCTATTGGTGTCCTTTCCTTGGTCCTCGAGAACAGGTCACCTACCTTCGTCAAATTATATTTGGCGAGTTTGATGTTTTCAAATTTGTTCAAAACTCCTATAAGGTTGGGTGTCAAATCTTTAACGAATGGAATCCTCATGAATTTAAAACTGTTTGTTTGTTCAGTTGTTGTTGTCAACCTTGATTCCCTATTGTGTATCAATCTGTTAAGGGTATTTTTAGGGTAACCGTTATTCTGAAAAATCTCAAACAACCTACGTAGGTTCTTTTTCAGCAATGATTCATCTGAGATATAGCATACTCTATTTTTTAATTCTTTAATCATGTTTATTTTTTGATTATAAGGGTGCTGGGAGTGAAAATTTATGAATCTGCCCGATGCAGTGGGCTTCTGGTACCAATCCAGAAGAATCCTATTATTTTCACTCCTAATTACTCGAGTATCTAAGAAAGGTAGGCTGTTATCCCTTTCAACTTCCATAGTGAATTTCAAATTTGCGTTAAATCCGTTGAATGTATCCAAAATGAATGCTGTTTTATCCGCTGGAATTGCACAAAACAGATCGTCAACAAACTTGTAAAAGAAGGGTATGTGGAACCAAATTGTTGGTAAAATCATGTCTAATAGATAGTCCAAGATGATGGTTGCCAAAATGGCGCTCAACGGTGACCCCATTGGTGTGCCGAATATTTGCTCATAAAATTCACCGTCAAAGAACAAAGTATGCGTTGTTGAATATGAACTCAATGATCTCAATGAAGCTCTCCCTGCTTAAGGTAGTGTGGGGTTTTATTAGATCCCAGTTTTTTCGCAGAATTTCTAATATGAGATCCAACGGGATATTCGTAAAAAGAGATACTACGTCCAGTGAAATCAGGATATATCCTTCTGGCAGGGTTACATCCCTCATTTTGTCAACAAACGCAAACGTATCTTTAATGTTATATTCATTTCTATCATGGAATGAAACTTTCAAGATGTCAGCGATGAATTTTGAAATCTGAGGAGGGACCCTACGGCAGCTGCACAGAAGAAATTGAATGAATTATTAAGGAGATTACACCGATTGAAGGAAATAACTGACCCACAAATAAAACACTTGACAATTTATAATTCTGCCCATCCGAAACTCTATACCCTACCGGAGATTCATAAGGAGAACATACCTATGCGCCCCATTGTAAGTTCTATTAATACTTTAACATATAAGATTTCAAAATTCATCGCTGACATCTTGAAAGTTTCATTCCATGATAGAAATGAATATAACATTAAAGATACGTTTGCGTTTGTTGACAAAATGAGGGATGTAACCCTGCCAGAAGGATATATCCTGATTTCACTGGACGTAGTATCTCTTTTTACGAATATCCCGTTGGATCTCATATTAGAAATTCTGCGAAAAAACTGGGATCTAATAAAACCCCACACTACCTTAAGCAGGGAGAGCTTCATTGAGATCATTGAGTTCATATTCAACAACGCATACTTTGTCTTTGACGGTGAATTTTATGAGCAAATATTCGGCACACCAATGGGGTCACCGTTGAGCGCCATTTTGGCAACCATCATCTTAGACTATCTATTAGACATGATTTTACCAACAATTTGGTTCCACATACCCTTCTTTTACAAGTTTGTTGACGATCTGTTTTGTGCAATTCCAGCGGATAAAACAGCATTCATTTTGGATACATTCAACGGATTTAACGCAAATTTGAAATTCACTATGGAAGTTGAAAGGGATAACAGCCTACCTTTCTTAGATACTCGAGTAATTAGGAGTGAAAATAATAGGATTCTTCTGGATTGGTACCAGAAGCCCACTGCATCGGGCAGATTCATAAATTTTCACTCCCAGCACCCTTATAATCAAAAAATAAACATGATTAAAGAATTAAAAAATAGAGTATGCTATATCTCAGATGAATCATTGCTGAAAAAGAACCTACGTAGGTTGTTTGAGATTTTTCAGAATAACGGTTACCCTAAAAATACCCTTAACAGATTGATACACAATAGGGAATCAAGGTTGACAACAACAACTGAACAAACAAACAGTTTTAAATTCATGAGGATTCCATTCGTTAAAGATTTGACACCCAACCTTATAGGAGTTTTGAACAAATTTGAAAACATCAAACTCGCCAAATATAATTTGACGAAGGTAAGTGACCTGTTCTCGAGGACCAAGGAAAGGACACCAATAGAATTATGCACTAATGCAGTATATAAGATCTCATGTCAACATTGTGATGGTTGTTACGTGGGCCAAACGCAACAATGGTTGAAACAAAGAATCACTCAACATAGAAGTGATTGCCGTATTGGAAAGAACTCGTGTGCTTTAGTTAGACACTGCCAAGAAACTGGGCACAGTTTTGCTTTCGGGTTTGATGATATCAGAGTGTTGGAGACAGATTCGAATTACAGAAATAGGTTATTCCTCGAAATGTTACAGATTGGCAAGCAGCAAAATGCAGTGAACTTTAAATCGGACACGGACCGTATGAGTGCGATTTATAGTGACCTCTTGAATATTTTATAGTGGTTTGAAAATTAAAACATAGATGGTTCTGTGTCTTCATTTTGTTGTCTTCTCATGAGATGGCGTATTGTGCCTACAGCGTAGTATCGTTCCACCGTTAGCTATGTAATGTATAATGACTGGGGATTTTTCATGTTTTTTAAGCTGATTTCTGAGAAATTTGTCATTATTAATGTTAATTGCAGTCGATATTATTGATTAATGTTTTGGTACATCTTGTAAGTAATGCCGTTTTGTGTTTTTGTCTTGTTTTTCACGTTTCATTATTTTGCAGTTTCTCCTGAAGAAGTTGACAACTGTCAACGAAATATTGAGAAGTAAAGATAAATACAGAACTTATTGGCTGTTTTACTTGGAATTAGACCACATACCCGATAAAACTAATTTATTTATATATATATATATATATATATATATATTTATATATATATATATATATATATATATATATATATATATATATATATATATATATATATATATATATAATATATATACATATATATATATATATACACAAAAGTATGAATCTAAAAATATACAAACAAAAATTTCGGACCATGAAACAGCACAAATATTAACAATACCTATACAAAAAATATCTACAAAATATCAATATAAAAGAATTATGTCCAAGGAAAGAACTGATAACTTAGCAAAACGACTGGAATATGTAAACTGGAATGGTCTACATAAAATACCGAAACACGATATTAACAAGCAGTGGAATACCTTCTTGGATATGTTTATGAATGAATTTTAGAGTGCATGTCCGCTGAAGAGAATGCCTGTTATTAAGCCAAAGTGTATTAGACCAGAGAACGAATGTATAAAAAACTGCAAGATGAAACTTGACATCCTACATCCATACAAAACAAAGAACTTTGCTTTCAATGAGGCCTATAAAGAAGTAAAGAATATGACAACCTTCTAAGAAATGAAAAACGGAAATTATTCAAGAAGCAAATTGTAGAGTCAGACAACAAAACTAAAAGTTTGTGGAACATAGTCAGAACTATCAAAGGCCAAGGTACAAGAACTTCCCCCATTTTAGAAAATCCTAAGGAGATGGCAGAGCGATTTAATTCTTATTTTTCAACATCGGCTAAAAACATATAATAATAAAACAAAAAATATCACAAGTTTCCTCCAATATTCCACCAAATCCTAATACATTTCGATTCGAAAAAGTAAATGAGAAGGAAATTCTAAGTATGATAGATCTGTTGAAAAATAAAAGCAGCTCTGGAATAGATGGTGTGCCAGTGAACGTGATCAAAAAATGTAAAGAACAACTTGCCCGTCCCTTGACATACCTGACCAATAACTCGCTGGAACTGGGTGAATTTCCTAAACAATCAAGACAATCACTTGTGAAACCATTGTTCAAGAAGGGCTGTGAAGATGCATTAGAAAATTACAGGCCAATAAGCCTTCTTCCATCTTTCTCAAAAATATTTGAACTCGTGGTGAGCAAACAACTAATGGCTTTCCTTATTGATCAGGATACTCTGCCCTCCTCACAACATGGATTCATAAAAGGAAAATCTACCCAGACTGCAATATACGAGTTCATTAGGAAAACCTTGGGGGCCCTGGAGGGTTCGGAAATTGTGATGGCTGTCCTTCTTGATCTTTCGAAGGCTTTCGATACTCTCAACCACGAACACATACTGTAAAAGATGAATTCCTATGGAATAAGAGATATCCCACTTAAATGGCTCAGATCATATCTCTTTTCTCGAACACAACAAGTCTTAATCACCAACGAAGAAACCCAAGCCGTCTCAGATCCACTTCCAGTTGATTTGAGTGTACCACAAGGAAGCATTTTGGGTCCACTTATTTTCATTGTCTTCATTAATGATCTATTTGCTGAGACAGCCTCAATCACCGATTGCTCATTGAGAAATTATGCTGATGACACCAATATTTTATTGAAAGCAAAAACTCTTGGTGCTCTAAATTGCCTGATTGACTCTACCATCACAAAAGTAAATGAGTAAAATCAGCTATGTTTGAATACTCAGAAGACAAGTGTTGTAATGTTTCACACCAACCACGCAAATGTTGAAATTCCTCAGTGCATTGAGACAGTTGATTATAAGCTCCCCCTGGAAAAAAATTGTAACTTTTTGGGCTTGACCATAGATGAAAGTCTCAACTGGCGTGATAATGTCACCAACTTATGTGAAAAACTCAGTTCTATATGTTACTCCTTGGGTGTCCTGAGTAGATACCTTGACTCAACATCTATGAAGACAATCTATCAAGCGGTATTCGAATCGAAGATGAGATACGGTATCATTTTCTATGGGGCCTCTTCGGGAATGGAGGAGATCTTGAGATTCCAAAAGAGAGCTATTCGCATCATATACCGACTAGAATTCAGAGAAGCATGTAGAGGAAAATTCCATGAAAACAATTTACTAACAGCATTCGCCATTTAAATTCAGGAATGTCTGTTATTTGTCTATTTGTCTATTTGTCTATATCAAAATTTAAAAATGAATATTCAAGATGCAAAAATGATGTCCAGAAAAAATAAAAAAAGCTTAGTATAACTACTTTCAAGACTGCATTCGAAAGACTTCAGGATCGAAGACGTTATGAGACTACGTGAAAAACATCTGCAATGAGCATAAACCAGAAAAAAAATACATATATCAGAGGAAGGAAAAATTTATGCGGATTACGAGATCGCACAATCTTTCAATGAATACTATAGCAAATTAGGTGAAGAATATGCTAGTAAATTTCGGAAGATTTCATTGAGAATATTCTTAAAGTTGATGGCTCGTTTTATCTAGCTCCGGTGGAACCGCCAGAAATCATCCAGGTTATATCGGAATTGAAAACTAAAAAGTCAACCGGCGTCGATAGAATAAGAGCCGAAACTCTAAAAGAAATAAAGGAGGAAATTGCCGAACCGTTGACTTATGTGGTGATCATCTGTTTTCAAAGGGGTTGTTTTCCAGATATTTTGAAGTTAGTAGTGGTTACATCCATACATAAAAGTGGGGATAGGTCGCAAATGATGAAGCATAGGCCAATAACTCTGATTTCAAATGTGGGGAGGATTCTTGAGAAATTAATCAAGGTGCGAATGATGAGTTTTTGGAAAGAAATAAATAAAAAATAAAAATATGGTTCTTGACAGGGACTCTCAATGGAAAATGCAATAAGAGACTTATCAACAAAGCTTTATGAAAATATAGATACCAGTAAACCAACTCTCGGTGTATTTGTAGATCTTGCGAAAGCATTCGACACAGTGAGTCATGACAAACTATTGGAAAAAAATATATAACTACGGATTTCGTGTATATGATATCAATGTATGGCCTGATCGAGAGCTAAATAATAATAAATAACTCCTTTATATATGGCATTTTTCCAGATCAATTGAAAATAGGACTGATTCACCTTGTATATAAGAAAGGTGATAAAAATTTATTCGAGAGTTATCGCCCTATTAGTGTATTGCCAAGCTTTTCTAAGATATTTGAGCATGCAATGTGCAGAAGATTGATAGATTTCATTGAAGGGTGTAGCCTCTTTTCTGCTTATCAACATGGTTACCTACGAAATAGATCAACACAAACTGCCAGTTTTGAATTAACAAAGACAATAATAAATCTTATAGAACAGGATAACTTGGCATTAGCTCTCTTCATAGACTGTAATGAACCCCAGTTTTCTGGGGAAAATTGGAGTTCATCTTAGTGCATTTTTTCGTTTTAAATTTCCGTCTTTGAAAATATTTTAATTCTCGAATATTCCGTACATTCATTCCGACAGGCAGAGTAAATGTAAAAAACCGCTTATCTGTATTTCACGTTGTTTTTCTTACATGCCGCTGAAGATTTCAACGTTTTTCATCTGTTGATATGCGATAAACCGGAGCTGACGACGTTTTTCAGTCTTGTCGTATTCTGGAATTTTCAGATTTTACCGTGAGAGGGGATATGCCTATAAAAGCAAATTTCCCCCCCGCGACGGACACTTTTCGACTTTTCGACTGTTACTTCAGTTCTTCGGCCGACTTTTGAATTTTACTTCAGTGCTTTCCTTTCGCTTGAGTATTATTTCGCTTTCTAACGTGGTTTCTAACTTCTATTATAAATTCAGTTGATTTTCCGTAGTACTTTCGCCGTTGAGAATAATCATTTTGTGTTATTTGCATCAGTGCTTAGAGTTAATTTTTTTAGTTTTTCTTTTAAATCCTTTGAGTTTCGAGTGCTAGAAACAAAGGAGGTAGGTCCCCGTCTGTACCGTTCAGTTTCTTTGTTAGACCTACGCCGTTACTTCTTTAACTTTGACACTGCTGTACTGTATCGTTTCCTGTTGTATTTTATCGTTCTTTACCCTGTCCGCGTTCCGCGTCATAAGTGTTAGATCCGAAATCTCTTCTTTTCTGTCAATCATGGTGTGCTATAACCCTTGGGGCAGAGAATAAGAGATACCGCACGTTACTGAAGGGAAGGTTCCGTCAACCCCCCTGTCCGCGTTCCGCGTCATAAGTGTTAGATCCGAAATCTCTTCTTTTCTGTCAATCATGGTGTGCTATAACCCTTGGGGCAGAGAATAAGAGATACCGCACGTAATCAGTGAAATCCCGTAGTTGCGTTAAAAATAGACATTTTCTTCGCTGTCAATCATGGTGTGCTATAACCCTTGGGGCAGCGAATAAAAGTCACGAACCGACCCGCCCTTATTGTGTTTCAATCCCGGAGAAATACAACTACACACCGATACCGTATAGCAAGTCCTTAGCATTCGTCAGTTCTGGTTGGCGCATTTTTATTGAACCGTTAATTTTTCACTACACCCGGTATAAATTTCATAAAGTGCTCGTGACCGGATAAGATTTCCCGAATGTATTTTCACTGATAGAATCACTCATATTTTATATCACACATATCTCCCTTGTACATGTGATTAGTTTCCGAAGTTGTGAATAAACTTTTACATAGTTCGATTTTGACTTCTTCGTTGTCGCTACTACCCTAGACAACACCGAGCTCTGTCTCTGGCTAGCAGCTACCCTGGTAGGTTTGCTATTCTTCCTATTGAAAAGAATAGCTGGCGCTCGAGATTAAGGCTTCTCCGAGAAACGCACGTTACAAAATGGCGCCCGAGCAGGGACTGTGCAAAATCCAGTAGGAAACAACAGAGGTGAGAGACATTAACCGGACAGTGAGTGAATTCCCGAAACAGTGAGTAAAACCTAAGAACAGTGAGTAACTATTTCTTGAACCGAGAACTGTGAAAAATAAACTTGATCTGTGTTTTATTACCTGCCACCCTGTATTGAACTGTTATACTGTGAATTGAATTGGACTATATTCTGAAAATTTTCCTATTGTTGAAACCTATTGGAAATAATTCAATTAATTTGTGATTATTCCTTTTGCCGATTACTTTATTGAGTTATTGAAAACTGAACTGTTGTTGCGCCTTAATATCAGTGGAAATTATTTCCGATTTCTTATTATTTCTGATTTATTGAATTGAACTGTTTTAATTTCGTATTGAAGGTGAGTGAATTTCCGAACATTGAAAATTTATTGTCACAATTGGTAAAATTTAATAGGTTCTATTTACCTATCAGTTTAATAGTGAATCACCTATTACCCTGTTGATAACTTGTCTACCTGCTTTTATTTTCTTTTGACCAGTACTGTTGAAACTTACCAGTTATTTCTGATTTTTCTGAAGGCTGAAATCCGATTATTGTGATTTATTTTCCGAATATTGAACTTGAAAAACTGTTTGGAAATTAACCTGTGCGTTCTGGTGCGATTCGAATTTCGGGACATTTTCCGGACTATATGAAACGACTTGCGAGTGAGTGCGGTATTTCGCGAATATTTTCGGACTTTAGTGGGACTGATTGAAATTTTTTTCGAGTAACGTCGGACTTGTAAAATTTTTAGTGTGATACATCGGGACTTAGCTTATTTTAGTGCGCCGGGACTTGAACTTAGATTTTTTTTTTTTTTTTTTTTTTTTTTTTTTTTTATACACCGGGACTTAGACTTTATTTTTTTTTTTTTGGGTTACACCGATACCCACATCGAACTTAAGTGAGTAGGTTAGCTAACGATTAACTCACCGGGTTGGACTTAGAACTTAAACAGATTGTGAAAGACATACCGAGTGTGAAAGATTGGTGCGTTCTGAATCGGACTTAGTTGAAAATAATATGTCGAACATGGATGTAAACCGGTTACTCAGTGATGAACTTACATACGAATTACAACTGAGAGGACAATCGATACCGGGTACTGTGATGACTAAACGGAGTCTACTACGACAAGTACTTCAGTCTAATGAACCTCTATTACCCCCAACATCATTGAACCCCGCCTCGGAGATTGAGATCTGCCAAAATAAACTCACCGATTTAGTGGAATCCCTTCAGAACTTCAATCACGAGAATGCGGCTAACGAATTTTCGCGAATTTACACCCGATTAATACACATACAAGGAAGGCTGGACTTTATTGTTACTGCAGACACAACACAGTTACAACTAGTTGGACAAATGAAGGCGACTACAGCTAAGGCGTTGGAGACACTGGAGGAGCTGCGTCAGAGGAGTAATCGTGAACGGCCGCAGCCATCTAACCGACATCAGAGGTCTCTCTTGGATGTGGAGGTGCCCAGTTCACCTGGTGTGTCACCGATCCAACCGGAACGGATTTCAGGGCTCCGAGAGCCATCGCTTATCGACTTGGAAGATGGTGTCGATCCTCCTGTAGCGGTCGATGTCTCACATACTGGAACACCTGTAAGGAATCCAACGTTAGAAGAGGTCATGAATGAGACACGACAGACATGTAGAGCATTACTGCGACAGTTACCAGCGATACCTCTCACACAGTCACAGGACTGTAGAACAACAACACCTGACGGTCCGACACAGGGTAGATGGATTAATTCTACACGAAGGGTGTCTTTTCCACACTTACCTGCACCTTGGATAAGTTCTGACCGACCAGTCATCACAACACCTGCCAGATCAGAACCGGAGTCCCGATCAACAATACCGACTGTCCCTGTACACAAATGGAACATTTCCTTTGATGGCACTGGAAGTGTGACCGGATTTCTTGAAGAGGTGGAGAGGCTGGCTGAATCCCGTAAAGTGTCCCTGGAACAAGTTTTCGAATCAGTTTATGAATTACTACGGAAGGATGCGAGAGATTGGTTTATTCCCAGGAGAGGTACTTTCGAGGACTGGGAAGATTTCAGCAACCAACTGAAAGAAGCATTTCTGCCTGTCAACTATGAGGAGAATCTGTTAGAGGAAATAAAAAGACGAACACAAGGTCCTGAGGAAAAGTTGCTTCTGTATGTTACCCGGATGCAGAACTTATTCCAGAAACTCACCTATACAAAACCATCCGAGGTGGAGCAGATCCGACTCATCCGACAGAGGTTGATTCCGCCCTTACAGCAGGCCTTGGCCTTCCAGGAGACCAAGACGTATGATGAACTTCTCCGTAAAGGAAAAGTTTTTGAACTGGTCCAATGGCAGATGAGCCAGTACACCCGGCCACCCTCAAAACCAGGTTTCGTGGAGGAACCTCACCTAACGTACACTCCCCGCCAACTGAACCGATATCAGGCGAGTTTTTCTGTGGATACCGGAGAACAGGTACAAACAACTGATCATAGGAAATCAATCCCGCCGACACCAGCCGACCAGACACGACTTTCTCCGCAGGGGGAAAGCCGTCCAAAGTCACACCGATCCAGAGAGTCAATAGTCCAGCAACAGGAATCACACCGTCCAACTTCTGGAGACAGGTCCGAAGGTAGATCCGGAAATTCAACACCGCCACCCCGTCGTCGAGCCGAAAATAGCCATGCTGACCGGACCCAATCATCATCAGGGAGGAGAGTGTCCTTCCAGATACAGTGTTTCCGATGTGGTGGATATGGCCACATGCGTCGAGAATGTCGCAGGCCACCGAAAATTTTCTGTTCTCGATGTCAGAGGGAGAACATTCTCTCACGAGATTGTCCCTGCCGTCCGGAAAACTAGACGGAGGTATGGAGAAGGAGTCGACCATATCTCCCAACACACTGACTCCCATAACATCGACCGCCTGGAATGATAACCGACCGCTTGTCGAAGTTAAGATAGCCGGAAAGCACTACAAAGCATTAATTGACACGGGAGCCACGAAGAGTTTCGTAAGTCGGAAAGTGGCAAAGCAGTGTGAAAGCAAGGGAATCACCGGACAACATGTTGAGAATGGTTTCGTGGTGGTTGCAAATGGTCAACCCACGACAACACCCAAACTCTACACTACCGCTGTTCACCTGGCTGATTATTCCTTGACCGACGTAAAATTTCTGTTGGTGCCTGATTTACCAGTTGACCTCATTCTAGGAATGGACGTATTAGGAAGGTTCAATTTTTCCATTAACCTCAGTACCGCGGACTGTTACCTGGAAGGTCGACTGATTGCCAAACCAACACCGAAAATTCAAGAAGCTGTTGAGGTGCAGGGCCGGAGAAAATCCCTGAATCCACCCGCGGACAACCCATCACCTAAACCGTTACCGTCCGTAGATTCCGTATACCTGGCCGAAATAGAAAGTACCCAGTGCAAATGGTACAACAAGAAGTTACAGGAGGTGGAAAAAGACCCAGCAAATTTTCCTGACTACGCCGTTAGAAATGGAAAACTGATGCGACATTTCTGGGACTCATCCGACTTCACAGAAGATGGAACCGGCCAACCCTGGAAACTCTGTGTACCGACCGAACAGCGAACAGAAGTACTGCAGGAAAACCACGACTCAGAACTAGCAGGTCACATGGGGATTGCTAAGACGATTGCACGGATAGCCAGAAATTATTACTGGCCAGGGATGTTTAGAGACATTGCGAAATACGTGAGGAACTGCACATCGTGCCAAAAGTACAAAGTTTCGCAACAGAAAACCCCTGGTAAGATGCAACCACACCGAATGGCGGATGCGCCGTTCAAAGAAGTATCCACGGACATAGTTGGACCATTGCCACGGTCAAAAAAGGGAAACTCTTACATCGTGGTAATGCAAGACCGGTTCACAAAGTGGGTAGAGTGTCGTCCGTTGCGGAAAGCCACCGCCAAAACTGTTTATTCGGCCCTCTACGAACAAGTCATCCTGAAATACGGTTGCCCAAAACTAGTAATATCCGACAATGGAGTACAATTCGACAGCAGGCTATTCAAGAACAGTCTCCGAGAGCTGCACATTGCTCACCGTTTCACACCACCGTATACTCCTCAGTGCAACCCTGTAGAAAGAGCTAACCGTACCCTGAAGACCATGATAGCACAGTTTTGTGAAGCCGATCAACGAACCTGGGATGAAAAGATAGGAGAGTTAACGTTTGCCATCAACACCGCTAAACAGGAGTCTACTGGATTTACACCGGCATTTTTAAATTATGGAAGGGAACTAGAAATCCCGAGGGCGATTTATTCGACAAACCCCCACAATAATGAAATGAACGGAGAATCCAACCGTACAGGAGAAGAAAATAGAGACATGACTTACCGTACTCAACAGATCAAACATCTCCAGGAGGCTTATGAGTTCGTTCGTACTAAACTGTACCGTGCCTTCCAGCAACAGGCTCACCACTACAATCTTCGACGAAGAGAAATCCGATACCATGTGGGAGATAAAGTTCTACGCCGGGACCGTCCTTTATCCTCGGCCGTTGACAGTTTCGCCGCCAAGTTGGCTCCGAAGTTTTCCGGACCGTTTACCGTCGTTAAAGTTGTTTCACCTGTCGTCTATGACCTGAAAGATACAGAGGGTAGAAAAATCACTAACATACACATTAAAGATTTAAAACCATTTCATGCATAATATATATTATTGTCATGATCCGTTAACCGTTCTATAGAAATAACCTCTGAAAGGAGGAAATCCGTTATTTCTTTCCGTTACCGATTGTATTATTATTTTCCGTTTACCTGTTGATCCGAATAACTGCTAGGTACACTGACTAGAAACTGTCCTTGTCATTCTCATCACTGTCATAGAGAGGCTGCCGTACAGTGTGATATCACCAGTGCATCCGGACAATCTGTCACCAAGAATCAGCAGGTAAAACCAGTAGAGAATTAGCCCTCCGTACCTGTCCAAGAAGCCGATGCCACCTGCAAGGAGAAATCTTGTAAATCTGAAGCACGTTATTCAGCATAATTATAACCGATTACACCGTAACAATTCCGTTCAAATTCCGTACAGGCACCACCGTTGACCGAAATATCGTATCTACAGATTTTCATCCGTTCAACATGCAATTATAAATCAAACCTGTTAAAACTGTCCGAAAAATCTGTTATTTATGTAAGGAATACCAATAAAGGATACTGTTTCACCTTGCAACTGAGTATATCCGTCTATTAATCCAATAGATCTAACCAATTTCTGTCCTGAACCGAATCGAAATTATTGTACCGTCAATTTAACACTGTTTACCTGAAGAAAGCACCGTCTACCTGAAAACAGAATACAGAGAAAAATCGCTCCAAGAAGAAAAGTTGACCACGAAGAACGATGAAGATTGGAGAGTTTAGTGTTAGAAATTACCCACCTGCAAGTCTCATACCGGATCCGAGAGTCTCAACGTCCGTACAGCCGGGTCACACCAGCCCATTGAGCCCCCACGTCGAGCTGTTGGAGGCTTTCCACCTGTTGCAGCTCCCACGATTCCTGGGTAACCTACAAAACCACGATGGAATTCAAACACCCGCCAAACACAGTTAAATTAGGTACTCACCGGAGGGATGAAACATGGCACGTTTCCGACCAGCGATAAAGATGGATTTCCACATGGAGAAGGTATAATAATTGAACATCCACGCACGGAACGCTGAACAAAATTCTTTGACAAGATGGCGGAGACCTGCGCCGAGCTGACGGACGCTGACGTTTCTGCGTGCGCATTGGAACTACCAGTGGCCAACCATAGAGAAGATAAGTACTATCGAATACAGCTATTGTAAACTGGTCACGAGTATATAGGTGGCGCGCGCGAAAGTAAGGTACTAGGGGTAGATAGAGTCGTGAAATTAAGCTCACTATTTCATTGTAAGTTAATTTCTTCCGAGGTGGAGGTGGTGTAATGAACCCCAGTTTTCTGGGGAAAATTGGAGTTCATCTTAGTGCATTTTTTCGTTTTAAATTTCCGTCTTTGAAAATATTTTAATTCTCGAATATTCCGTACATTCATTCCGACAGGCAGAGTAAATGTAAAAAACCGCTTATCTGTATTTCACGTTGTTTTTCTTACATGCCGCTGAAGATTTCAACGTTTTTCATCTGTTGATATGCGATAAACCGGAGCTGACGACGTTTTTCAGTCTTGTCGTATTCTGGAATTTTCAGATTTTACCGTGAGAGGGGATATGCCTATAAAAGCAAATTTCCCCCCCGCGACGGACACTTTTCGACTTTTCGACTGTTACTTCAGTTCTTCGGCCGACTTTTGAATTTTACTTCAGTGCTTTCCTTTCGCTTGAGTATTATTTCGCTTTCTAACGTGGTTTCTAACTTCTATTATAAATTCAGTTGATTTTCCGTAGTACTTTCGCCGTTGAGAATAATCATTTTGTGTTATTTGCATCAGTGCTTAAAGTTAATTTTTTTAGTTTTTCTTTTAAATCCTTTGAGTTTCGAGTGCTAGAAACAAAGGAGGTAGGTCCCCGTCTGTACCGTTCAGTTTCTTTGTTAGACCTACGCCGTTACTTCTTTAACTTTGACACTGCTGTACTGTATCGTTTCCTGTTGTATTTTATCGTTCTTTACCCTGTCCGCGTTCCGCGTCATAAGTGTTAGATCCGAAATCTCTTCTTTTCTGTCAATCATGGTGTGCTATAACCCTTGGGGCAGAGAATAAGAGATACCGCACGTTACTGAAGGGAAGGTTCCGTCAACCCCCCTGTCCGCGTTCCGCGTCATAAGTGTTAGATCCGAAATCTCTTCTTTTCTGTCAATCATGGTGTGCTATAACCCTTGGGGCAGAGAATAAGAGATACCGCACGTAATCAGTGAAATCCCGTAGTTGCGTTAAAAATAGACATTTTCTTCGCTGTCAATCATGGTGTGCTATAACCCTTGGGGCAGCGAATAAAAGTCACGAACCGACCCGCCCTTATTGTGTTTCATTCCCGGAGAAATACAACTACACACCGATACCGTATAGCAAGTCCTTAGCATTCGTCAGTTCTGGTTGGCGCATTTTTATTGAACCGTTAATTTTTCACTACACCCGGTATAAATTTCATAAAGTGCTCGTGACCGGATAAGATTTCCCGAATGTATTTTCACTGATAGAATCACTCATATTTTATATCACACATATCTCCCTTGTACATGTGATTAGTTTCCGAAGTTGTGAATAAACTTTTACATAGTTCGATTTTGACTTCTTCGTTGTCGCTACTACCCTAGACAACACCGAGCTCTGTCTCTGGCTAGCAGCTACCCTGGTAGGTTTGCTATTCTTCCTATTGAAAAGAATAGCTGGCGCTCGAGATTAAGGCTTCTCCGAGAAACGCATGTTACAAGACTTGACTAAAGCATATGATTGTTTATCCACACCTCTCATAGTGTGTAAACTTAAAAGAATGGGAATCAGAGGTAGGGCATACACCTGCTTTGAATCATATCTGAACAACAGAAAACAAAGAACTGTCATAAAGAAATCAGGCACCAAAGCCAAATCCACATTAATTGGTTGTGAGTGTGGGGTACCTCAGGGTAGTGTTCTGGAACCCATACTGTTTGTTTTGTTCATTAATGATTTGTACGATAGTTTTGGATTGGACCTAACATCAGTCACAGGATTCGTGGATGACACTAATATAATCATTGGAGGAAGAACAAGTCAAATATCGCTGCTATTGTTTATGAAGGAATTAAACACTGGCTAGCTATGAACAAATTGATTTTGAATGTGGATAAAACAACAAGTATTCTATTCACAACAGATAGATATAATATTATCTATAAAAAATAAAATCAATAAATATAGAGGATAGTTCAATCGCCTCGGAGCATACCACTAAATTTCTGGGACTGTCATTCTTATGCGGGTTTTTTTGCTTGTATTATACAGGGTGTGGCGTAATGAATGGATAATATGGAGCCTGCGGGTAGAGGATTCTATGGCGGTTCAGAAAAATATATTTTATGTTCAGTAAAAGTGCCTTGGTTTTCGAGATATTGGAGATTTTCGAAAATTCAAGAGAATTACACCCTTCGCCACTCGTTTTGCAGGCAAGACTTCAAATGAAGGATTGTTTCAAACTGTTTTTTGGAAAGTATTCCTGAATAGATGATCTATCGAATATAATTCATGATTTTTGAAGCGCATGAATAGTTCTTCATGAAATAAGATCTAACTCAACTCTTCTGTTTTACAAATTTTTTTTTTCATGAGTTCAACCTAGCGTGGTGTGAAAAATAAAATTGTTACCTGAGGGCCAATGCAAGATAAAACATGCCCGTTTCATTAAGATTCCAAAATGGTATAACTCTCTGTATATTCAGCATTTAATACAAAATAAATTCCTATTGCAATCAGTTGAGGCCTAGTTTAATGTAAACACTGTTTCTAAAATTTTTAGCAGCTAAAATGAGAAATGCAAGCAGACTGAGACAACCATCTATAAGAAGGTATAGAGCATGTACTGAAGCTCATGGCGGCCTCTTAGAGCATCTTTTGTGAAATTCAATTCAATGAAACGATACTTATTTTTAAAATTGTTGATTTGCAATAAACTATGATTCATTAGAAAGTGTAGACTATTTTCAAAATCTCAGTGAAACAGGCATGCTTCCTCTTGCTTTGGCACTCAGGTAACCATATTATTTTTTACACCACGCTGGGTTGAACTTAGGAATAGGAATAGAAATAAGCAAAACGGAAAAGTTGAGTTAGATCTTTTTTTTTATGGAAAAGTATTCATGCGCCTCAAAAATAATGATTTACAGTCGATACCGCATCTATACAGGTATACTAAACAAAAAATAGTTTGAAAAAATTCCTCTATTTGGAATCTTGCCTGCAAAACGAGTGGCGAAGGGTGTGATTTTCTTTAATTTTCGAAAATCTCCAATATCTCGAAAACCAAGGGGCCTGTAACGATACTTGATTGTTTTTTTGGTAAAAATCAAGCCTCGTTTTAAATATCCGTTTCCCTGAATTTTCCAGTTGGAATAATGCAACACCGTCTGATGGAGATTTCAGTTTCAATATAGTTATTCCGTTTCATTTTGGAAATATTTTTCAGAATCCTGATGAATAAATTCAAATTCCGTACAATTGAAATTTCCATCATTAATCCGCCGCAAGAATTCAAAATAAAGAAAAAGTGTCTTTCTGCATTCGGCGTTGTTTTTCCGTCCACAAAAACACGCCGAATTCAGTATAAAACATCGTGGATTGCAGATAACGACAGTATCTTTTACCGCTAAAGAGATAACCGCCACCGAGAATATTTCTTCTGGGGAGAATATTCGAGAATTCCGAATTTTGAGTGCAATTTTGATCACGTGACCGTCCACATGTTGGAGAGTTAATAAATAGGGCCACACCACCAGACGAAGATAATTCATTATTATTCATTCGGTAGTCAATCTGCGATTCTGTATTCTAGATTCATTTTTCAGTCCTGATCCGGTAGTGATTCTGTAATTGATTCTTTTCTCGATTCAGTAATTAATTCATTTCCGCTTTTTAAGTCTTTCTTCCTATTAGAGTTTTCTTTTGCTTTTCTTCATTTTTTTTGCTTAAGTGGTGGTGTGACCGTACCGGAACAAACTGTAAGTCTTTTCTTGATACCGCATACTTCGTGATTCAAAGTTGCATTCTTTTATTTGTTGAATTGTGTTAATCCTTGCTGTTTAACGCAGACTTCTGTCGCTTGGTTCTCTGGTGAACCAAGACCAGTCGACGGAAATCTCGAAGTTTTTCTACTGGTAATGCTTGGCGTGTGACACCCAAGGTTGCCACA
Source organism: Coccinella septempunctata (assembly GCF_907165205.1). NCBI lineage: Eukaryota > Metazoa > Arthropoda > Insecta > Coleoptera > Coccinellidae > Coccinella > Coccinella septempunctata. The sequence goes on along the minus strand of NC_058192.1, from coordinate 33,104,451 downwards.
GAAAGACCACAGTAGCCTATCCCGTCCTACCCCATTTGTGTTCCGTTTAGACTTCCCGTTAAACGCAGACTTCTGTCGCCTGGCTATCTGGTGACGGAAACCAATCGGCAGAGGTCTCGAAGTTTTTCTACTGGTAATGCTTGGCGTGTGACACCCAAGGTTGCCACAGAAAGACCACAGTAACTTATACCGTACTACCCCTGTTGTGTTCCGTGTAGATGTCCCGTTTACCGCAGACTTCTCTCGCCTGGCTATCTGGTGACAGAAACCAATCGGCAGACGTCTCGAAGTTTTTCTGCTGGTAATGCTTGGCGTGTACACCCAAGGTTGCCACGGAGAGACCACGATAAACTACCTCGTTATCCTGTAAACTGTTGCATTGTGTTTCATCTGCATCAACCCCGTCCCGTTTATTGAATAGTTTAAATTCTGATTGGCCTGTACACTGAAAATCACTGGAAGTGCTCGGGATCAAACCCATTGCTAAGTTAACCGATTACAGAGACTTGGATCTTTCTGAGACACCCGGTTGCTGTAAATTTTATATAAACCCCGTATATCCGTTATTGTCTCAGAAGGAATCAAAGTAACTGCTATTAATTGTTTGCTTTCTTTAATACCTGATAGTTTGACTGAATATAATTGATTTGAATATTCTTTGATTCATTGATTTCACTTTCTGATTACCGTGACAAGTTATTGCATTTCTGTTTTCCTTATTTTTGAACTTGGTCATCAGCTGTATATATTTCTTGACTTGGAAATAACTGTACGGTTCACAGTAAGTTAGATTGTTGTAATAAATTCGGTTTTAAAGTACTTGTTATCGCTACCACCTTAGATAAACCCGAACTCTGTCTCCGACTAGTAGGTACCTGGGTGGGTTTGCTTTTTCTCCCTATTGAAAGAATAGCTGGCGCTCGAGATTAAACCCTTTTTCCGAACCAAACCCGTTACAAAATTGGCGCCCGAGCAGGGACTCTTAAAACCGGGTTCAGTTTTGGAATAACTTCTTTTTTTTTTATCTAACCGAGGAGAATAGTTGCACTATCGAACTGAAATTCAACATGTGGATCTCAATTCGAAAACTTTGTGCAGTTTCAAGATTTGGTTCGAATTGATCCAACAGTTTTCAAGGAATTGATATCACACTTTGCCAAATTGACCACTGAAATCTCAATTCCTATCTGAACTATCGAACTGAAATTCAACATGTGCATCTCAATCCGAAAACTATGTGCAGTTTCAAGATTTGGTTCGAATTGATCCAACAGTTTTCGAGGAATTGATATCACACTTTGCCGAATTGACCACTGAAATCTCAATTCCTATCTGCACTATCGAACTGAAATTCAACATGTGCATCTCAATTCGAAAACTATGTGCAGTTTCAAGATTTGGTTCGAATTGATCCAACAGTTTTCGAGGAATTGATATCACACTTTGCCGAATTGACCACTGAAATCTCAATTCCTATCTGCACTACGATCTGAAATTCAACATGTGCATCTCATTTCGTAAACTATGTGCAGTTTCAAGATTTGGTTCGAATTGATCCAACAGTTTTCGAGGAATTGATATCACACTTTGCCGAATAGACCACTGAAATCTCAATTCCTATCTGCACTATCGAACTGAAATTCAACATGTGCATCTCAATTCGAAAACTATGTGCAGTTTCAAGATTTGGTTCGAATTGATCCAACAGTTTTCGAGGAATTGATATCACACTTTGCCGAATTGACCACTGAAATCTCAATTCCTATCTGAACTATCAAACTGAAATTCAACATGTGCAATTCAATTCAGAAACTATGTGCAGTTTCAAGATTTGGTTCGAATTGATCCAACAGTTTTCGAGGAATTGATATCACACTTTGCCGAATTGACCACTGAAATCTCAATTCCTTTCTGAACTATCGAACTGAAATTCAAAATGTGCATCTCAATTCGAAAACTATGTGCAGTTTCAAGATTTGGTTCGAATCGATCCAATAGTTCCTTAGGAATTGAAATGATATTTTGCCGAATCGACTACTGAAATCTTCATTCCTATCAGAACTATCGATCTGAAATTCAACATGTGCATCTCAATTCGAAAACTATGTGCACTTTCAAGATTTGGTTCGAATCGATCCAATAGTTCCTTAGGAATTGAAATGATATTTTGCCGAATCGACTTCTGAAATCTTCATTCCTATCAGAACTATCGATCTGAAATTCAACATGTGCATCTCAATTTGAAAACTATGTGCAGTTTCAAGGGTCCAATTGGTTCAACAGTTTTTGAGGAATTGATATCACACTTTGCCGAATAGACCAATGAAATCTCAATTCCTATCTGCACTATCGAACTGAAATTCAACATGTGCATCTCAATTCGAAAACTATGTGCAGTTTCAAGATTTGGTTCGAATTGATCCAACAGTTTTCGAGGAATTGATATCACACTTTGCCGAATTGACCACTGAAATCTCAATTCCTTTCAGAACTATCGAACTGAAATTCAACATGTGCATCTCAATTCGAAAACTATGTGCACTTTCAAGATTTGGTTCGAATCAATCCAATAGTTCCTTAGGAATTGAAATGATATTTTGCCGAATCGACTTCTGAAATCTCCATTCCTATTAGAACTATCGATCTGAAATTCAACATGTGCATCTCATTTCGAAAACTATGTGCAGTTTCAAGATTTGGTTCGAATCGATCCAACAGTTTTCGAGGAATTGATATTACACTTTGCCGAATTGACCACTGAAATCTCAATTCCTATCTGCACTATCGAACTGAAATGCAACATGTGCATCTCAATTCGAAAACTATGTGCAGTTTCAAGATTTGGTTCGAATTGATCCAACAGTTTTCGAGGAATTGATATCACACTTTGCCGAATTGACCACTGAAATCTCAATTCCTATCTGCACTATCGATCTGAAATTCAACATGTGCATCTCATTTCGTAAACTATGTGCAGTTTCAAGATTTGGTTCGAATTGATCCAACAGTTTTCGAGAAATTGATATCACACTTTGCCGAATAGACCACTGAAATCTCAATTCCTATCTGCACTATCGAACTGAAATTCAACATGTGCATCTCAATTCGGAAACTATGTGCAGTTTCAAGATTTGGTTCGAATTGATCCAATAGTTCCTTAGGAATTGAAATGATATTTTGTCGAATCGACTTCTGAAATCTCCATTCCTATTAGAACTATCGATCTGAAATTCAACATGTGCATCTCAATCCGAAAACTATGTGCAGTTTCAAGATTTGGTTCGAATTGATCCAACAGTTTTCGAATTTTCGAATTGAGATGCACATGTTGAATTTCAGTTCGATAGTTCAGATAAGAATTGAGATTTCAGTGGTCGATTCGACAAAATATCATTTCAATTTCCAAGGAACTGTTGGATCAATTCGACCCAAATCTCGAAACTGTACACAGTTTTTGAATTGAGATGCACATGTTGAATTTCAGTTCGATAGTTCAGATAGGAATTGAGATTTTAGTGGTCAAATCGGCAAAGTGTGGTATCAATTCCTCGAAAACTGTTGTCGACTCGACAAAATATCATTTCAATTCCTAAGGAGCTATTGGATCAATTCGAACCAAATCTTGAAACTGCACATAGTTTTCGGATTGAGATGCACATGTTGAATTTCAGTTCGATAGTTCAGATAGGAATTGAGATTTCAGTGGTCAATTCGGCAAAGTGTGATATCAATTCCTTGAAAACTGTTGAACCATTTCGACCCAAATCTTGAAACTGCACATAGTTTTCGAATTGAGAAAACTGTGTACAGTTTCGGGATTTGGGTCAAATTGATCCAATAGTTCCTTAGGAATTGATATCACACTTTGCCGAATTGACCACTGAAATCTCAATTCCTATCTGAACTATCGAACTGAAATTCAACATGTGCATCTCAATCCGAAAACTATGTGCAGTTTCAAGATTTGGTTCGAATTGATCCAATAGTTCCTTAGGAATTGAAATGATATTTTGTCGAATCGACTTCTGAAATCTTAATTCCTATCTGAACTATCGAACTGAAATTCAACATGTGGATCTCAATTCGAAAACTATGTGCAGTTTCAAGAATTGGTTCGAATTGATCCAACAGTTTTAGAGGAATTGATATCACACTTTGCCGAATTGACCACTGAAATCTCAATTCCTATCTGAACTATCGAACTGAAATTCAACATGTGCATCTCAATTCGAAAACTATGTGCAGTTTCAAGATTTGGTTCGAATCGATCGAATAGTTCCTTAGGAATTGAAATGATATTTTGCCGAATCGACTACTGAAATCTTCATTCCTATCAGAACTATCGATCTGAAATTCAACATGTGCATCTCATTTCGAAAACTATGTGGAGTTTCAAGATTTGGTTCGAGTTGATCAAACAGTTTTCGAGGAATTGATATCACACTTTGCCGAATTGACCACTGAAATCTCAATTCCTATCTGCACTATCGAACTGAAATTCAACATGTGGATCTCAATTCGAAAACTTTGTGCAGTTTCAAGATTTGGTTCGAATTGATCCAACAGTTTTCAAGGAATTGATATCACACTTTGCCAAATTGACCACTGAAATCTCAATTCCTATCTGAACTATCGAACTGAAATTCAACATGTGCATCTCAATCCAAAAACTATGTGCAGTTTCAAGATTTGGTTCGAATTGATCCAACAGTTTTCGAGGAATTGATATCACACTTTGCCGAATTGACCACTGAAATCTCAATTCCTATCTGCACTATCGAACTGAAATTCAACATGTGCATCTCAATTCGAAAACTATGTGCAGTTTCAAGATTTGGTTCGAATTGATCCAACAGTTTTCGAGGAATTGATATAACACTTTGCCGAATTGACCACTGAAATCTCAATTCCTATCTGCACTATCGATCTGAAATTCAACATGTGCATCTCATTTCGTAAACTATGTGCAGTTTCAAGATTTGGTTCGAATTGATCCAACAGTTTTCGAGGAATTGATATCACACTTTGTCGAATAGACCACTGAAATCTCAATTCCTATCTGCACTATCGAACTGAAATTCAACATGTGCATCTCAATTCGAAAACTGTGTGCAGTTTCAAGATTTGGTTCGAATTGATCCAACAGTTTTCGAGGAATTGATATCACACTTTGCCGAATTGACCACTGAAATCTCAATTCCTATCTGAACTATCAAACTGAAATTCAACATGTGCAATTCAATTCAAAAACTATGTGCAGTTTCAAGATTTGGTTCGAATTGATCCAACAGTTTTCGAGGAATTGATAGCACACTTTGCCGAATTGACCACTGAAATCTCAATTCCTTTCTGAACTATCGAACTGAAATTCAACATGTGCATCTCAATTCGAAAACTATGTGCAGTTTCAAGATTTGGTTCGAATAGATCCAATAGTTCCTTAGGAATTGAAATGATATTTTGCCGAATCGACTACTGAAATCTTCATTCCTATCAGAACTATCGATCTGAAATTCAACATGTGCATCTCAATTCGAAAACTATGTGCACTTTCAAGATTTGGTTCGAATCGATCCAATAGTTCCTTAGGAATTGAAATGATATTTTGCCGAATCGACTTCTGAAATCTTCATTCCTATCAGAACTATCGATCTGAAATTCAACATGTGCATCTCAATTTGAAAACTATGTGCAGTTTCAAGATTTGGGTCCAATTGGTTCAACAGTTTTTGAGGAATTTATATCACACTTTGCCGAATAGACCAATGAAATCTCAATTCCTATCTGCACTATCGAACTGAAATTCAACATGTGCATCTCAATTCGAAAACTATGTGCACTTTCAAGATTTGGTTCGAATCGATCCGATAGTTCCTTAGGAATTGAAATGATATTTTGCCGAATCGACTTCTGAAATCTCCATTCCTATTAGAACTATCGATCTGAAATTCAACATGTGCATCTCATTTCGAAAACTATGTGCAGTTTCAAGATTTGGTTCGAATCGATCCGATAGTTCCTTAGGAATTGAAATGATATTTTGCCGAATCGACTTCTGAAATCTCCATTCCTATTAGAACTATCGATCTGAAATTCAACATGTGCATCTCATTTCGAAAACTATGTGCAGTTTCAAGATTTGGTTCGAATCGATCCAACAGTTTTCGAGGAATTGATATTACACTTTGCCGAATTGACCACTGAAATCTCAATTCCTTTCAGAACTATCGAACTGAAATTCAACATGTGCATCTCAATTCGAAAACTATGTGCACTTTCAAGATTTGGTTTGAATCGATCCGATAGTTCCTTAGGAATTGAAATGATATTTTGCCGAATCGACTTCTGAAATCTCCATTCCTATTAGAACTATCGATCTGAAATTCAACATGTGCATCTCATTTCGAAAACTATGTGCAGTTTCAAGATTTGGTTCGAATCGATCCAACAGTTTTCGAGGAATTGATATTACACTTTGCCGAATTGACCACTGAAATCTCAATTCCTATCTGCACTATCGAACTGAAATGCAACATGTGCATCTCAATTCGAAAACTATGTGCAGTTTCAAGATTTGGTTCGAATTGATCCAACAGTTTTCGAGGAATTGATATCACACTTTGCCGAATTGACCACTGAAATCTCAATTCCTATCTGCACTATCGATCTGAAATTCAACATGTGCATCTCATTTCGTAGACTATGTGCAGTTTCAAGATTTGGTTCGAATTGATCCAACAGTTTTCGAGGAATTGATATCACACTTTGCCGAATAGACCACTGAAATCTCAATTCCTATCTGCACTATCGAACTGAAATTCAACATGTGCATCTCAATTCGAAAACTATGTGCAGTTTCAAGATTTGGTTCGAATTGATCAAACAGTTTTCGAGGAATTGATATCACACTTTGCCGAATTGACCACTGAAATCTCAATTCCTATCTGCACTATCGAACTGAAATTCAACATGTGGATCTCAATTCGAAAACTTTGTGCAGTTTCAAGATTTGGTTCGAATTGATCCAACAGTTTTCAAGGAATTGATATCACACTTTGCCAAATTGACCACTGAAATCTCAATTCCTATCTGAACTATCGAACTGAAATTCAACATGTGCATCTCAATCCGAAAACTATGTGCAGTTTCAAGATTTGGTTCGAATTGATCCAACAGTTTTCGAGGAATTGATATCACACTTTGCCGAATTGACCACTGAAATCTCAATTCCTATCTGCACTATCGAACTGAAATTCAACATGTGCATCTCAATTCGAAAACTATGTGCAGTTTCAAGATTTGGTTCGAATTGATCCAACAGTTTTCGAGGAATTGATGTAACACTTTGCCGAATTGACCACTGAAATCTCAATTCCTATCTGCACTATCGATCTGAAATTCAACATGTGCATCTCATTTCGTAAACTATGTGCAGTTTCAAAATTTGGTTCGAATTGATCCAACAGTTTTCGAGGAATTGATATCACACTTTGCCGAATTGACCACTGAAATCTCAATTCCTTTCTCAATTCGAAAACTATGTGCAGTTTCAAGATTTGGTTCGAATCGATCCAATAGTTCCTTAGGAATTGAAATGATATTTTGCCGAATCGACTACTGAAATCTTCATTCCTATCAGAACTATCGATCTGAAATTCAACATGTGCATCTCAATTCGAAAACTATGTGCACTTTCAAGATTTGGTTCGAATCGATCCAACAGTTTTCGAGGAATTGATATCACACTTTGCCGAATTGACCACTGAAATCTCAATTCCTATCTGCACTATCGATCTGAAATTCAACATGTGCATCTCAATTTGAAAACTATGTGCAGTTTCAAGATTTGGGTCCAATTGGTTCAACAGTTTTTGAGGAATTGATATCACACTTTGCCGAATTGACCACTGAAATCTCAATTCCTATCTGCACTATCGATCTGAAATTCAACATGTGCATCTCAATTTGAAATCTATGTGCAGTTTCAAGATTTGGGTCCAATTGGTTCAACAGTTTTTGAGGAATTGATATCACACTTTGCCGAATTGACCACTGAAATCTCAATTCCTTTCTGAACTATCGAACTGAAATTCAACATGTGCAGTTTCAAGATTTGTTTCGAATCGATCCAATAGTTCCTTAGGAATTGAAATGATATTTTGCCGAATCGACCACTGAAATCTCAATTCCTATCGGAACTATCGAACTGAAATTCAACATGTGCATCTCAATTCGAAAACTATGTGCAGTTTCAAGATTTGGTTCGAATTGATCCAATAGTTTTCCTTAGGAATTGAAATGATATTTTGTCGAATCGACTTCTGAAATCTCCATTCCTATTAGAACTATCGATCTGAAATTCAACATGTGCATCTCATTTCGAAAACTATGTGCAGTTTCAAGATTTGGTTCGAATCGATCCAACAGTTTTCGAGGAATTGATATCACACTTTGCCGAATTGACCACTGAAATCTCAATTCCTATCTGCACTATCGAACTGAAATTCAACATGTGCATCTCAATTCGAAAACTATGTGCAGTTTCAAGATTTGGTTCGAATTGATCCAACAGTTTTCGAGGAATTGATATCACACTTTGCCGAATTGACCACTGAAATCTCAATTCCTATCTGAACTATCGAACTGAAATTCAACATGTGCATCTCAATCCGAAAACTATGTGCAGTTTCAAGATTTGGTTCGAATTGATCCAATAGTTCCTTAGGAATTGAAATAATATTTTGTCAAATAGACTTCTGAAATCTCAATTCCTATCTGAACTATCGAACTGAAATTCAACATGTGCATCTCAATTTGAAAACTATGTGCAGTTTCAAGAATTGGTTCGAATTGATCCAACAGTTTTAGAGGAATTGATATCACACTTTGCCGAATTGACCACTGAAATCTCAATTCCTAGCTGAACTATCGAACTGAAATTCAACATGTGCATCTCAATTCGAAAACTATGTGCAGTTTCAAGATTTGGTTCGAATCGATCCAACAGTTTTCGAGGAATTGATATCACACTTTGCCGAATTGACCACTGAAATCTCAATTCCTATCTGCACTATCGAACTGAAATTCAACATGTGGATCTCAATTCGAAAACTTTGTGCAGTTTCAAGGTTTGGTTCGAATTGATCCAACAGTTTTCAAGGAATTGATATCACACTTTGCCAAATTGACCACTGAAATCTCAATTCCTATCTGAACTATCGAACTGAAATTCAACATGTGCATCTCAATCCGAAAACTATGTGCAGTTTCAAGATCTGGTTCGAATTGATCCAACAGTTTTCGAGGAATTGATATCACACTTTGCCGAATTGACCACTGAAATCTCAATTCCTATCTGCACTATCGAACTGAAATTCAACATGTGCATCTCAATTCGAAAACTATGTGCAGTTTCAAGATTTGGTTCGAATTGATCCAACAGTTTTCGAGGAATTGATATCACACTTTGCCGAATTGACCACTGAAATCTCAATTCCTATCTGCACTATCGATCTGAAATTCAACATGTGCATCTCATTTCGTAAACTATGTGCAGTTTCAAGATTTGGTTCGAATTGATCCAACAGTTTTCGAGGAATTGATATCACACTTTGCCGAATAGACCACTGAAATCTCAATTCCTATCTGCACCATCGAACTGAAATTCAACATGTGCATCTCAATTCGAAAACTATGTGCAGTTTCAAGATTTGGTTCGAATTGATCCAACAGTTTTCGAGGAATTGATATCACACTTTGCCGAATTGACCACTGAAATCTCAATTCCTATCTGCACTATCGATCTGAAATTCAACATGTGCATCTCATTTCGTAAACTATGTGCAGTTTCAAGATTTGGTTCGAATTGATCCAACAGTTTTCGAGGAATTGATATCACACTTTGCCGAATAGACCACTGAAATCTCAATTCCTATCTGCACTATCGAACTGAAATTCAACATGTGCATCTCAATTCGAAAACTATGTGCAGTTTCAAGATTTGGTTCGAATTGATCCAACAGTTTTCGAGGAATTGATATCACACTTTGCCGAATTGACCACTGAAATCTCAATTCCTATCTGCACTATCGAACTGAAATTTAACATGTGCATCTCAATTCGAAAACTATGTGCAGTTTCAAGATTTGGTTCGAATTGATCCAACAGTTTTCGAGGAATTGATATCACACTTTGCCGAATTGACCACTGAAATCTCAATTCCTATCTGCACTATCGAACTGAAATTTAACATGTGCATCTCAATTCGAAAACTATGTGCAGTTTCAAGATTTGGTTCGAATTGATCCAACAGTTTTCGAGGAATTGATATCACACTTTGCCGAATTGAATACTGAAATCTCAATTCCTATCTGAACTATCGAACTGAAATTCAACATGTGCATCTCAATTCGAAAACTATGTGCAGTTTCAAGAATTGGTTCGAATTGATCCAACAGTTTTAGAGGAATTGATATCACACTTTGCCGAATTGACCACTGAAATCTCAATTCCTATCTGAACTATCGAACTGAAATTCAACATGTGCATCTCAATTCGAAAACTATGTGCAGTTTCAAGATTTGGTTCGAATCGATCCAATAGTTCCTTGGGAATTGAAATGATATTTTGCCGAATCGACTACTGAAATCTCCATTCCTATCAGAACTATCGATCTGAAATTCAACATGTGCATCTCATTTCGAAAACCATGTGGAGTTTCAAGATTTGGTTCGAATTGATCCAACAGTTTTCAAGGAATTGATATCACACTTTGCCAAATTGACCACTGAAATCTCAATTCCTATCTGAACTATCGAACTGAAATTCAACATGTGCATCTCAATCCGAAAACTATGTGCAGTTTCAAGATTTGGTTCGAATTGATCCAACAGTTTTCGAGGAATTGATATCACACTTTGCCGAATTGACCACTGAAATCTCAATTCCTATCTGCACTATCGAACTGAAATTCAACATGTGCATCTCAATTCGAAAACTATGTGCAGTTTCAAGATTTGGTTCGAATTGATCCAACAGTTTTCGAGGAATTGATATCACACTTTGCTGAATTGACCACTGAAATCTCAATTCCTATCTGCACTATCGAACTGAAATTCAACATGTGCAACTCATTTCGTAAACTATGTGCAGTTTCAAGATTTGGTTCGAATTGATCCAACACTTTTCGAGGAATTGATATCACACTTTGCCGAATTGACCACTGAAATCTCAATTCCTATCTGAACTATCAAACTGAAATTCAACATGTGCAATTCAATTCGAAAACTATGTTCAGTTTCAAGATTTGGTTCGAATTGATTCAACAGTTTTCGAGGAATTGATATCACACTTTGCCGAATTGACCACTGAAATCTGAATTCCTTTCTGAACTATCGAACTGAAATTCAACATGTGCATCTCAATTCGAAAACTATGTGCAGTTTCAAGATTTGGTTCGAATCGATCCAATAGTTCCTTAGGAATTGAAATGATATTTTGCCGAATCGACTACTGAAATCTTCATTCCTATCAGAACTATCGATCTGAAATTCAACATGTGCATCTCAATTCGAAAACTATGTGCACTTTCAAGATTTGGTTCGAATCGATCCAATAGTTCCTTAGGAATTGAAATGATATTTTGCCGAATCGACTTCTGAAATCTTCATTCCTATCAGAACTATCGATCTGAAATTCAACATGTGCATCTCAATTTGAAAACTTTGTGCAGTTTCAAGATTTGGGTCCAATTGGTTCAACAGTTTTTGAGGAATTGATATCACACTTTGCCGAATAGACCACTGAAATCTCAATTCCTATCTGCACTATCGAACTGAAATTCAACATGTGCATCTCAATTCGAAAACTATGTGCAGTTTCAAGATTTGGTTCTAATTGATCCAACAGTTTTCGAGGAATTGATATCACACTTTGCCGAATTGATCACTGAAATCTCAATTCCTTTCTGAACTATCGAACTGAAATTCAACATGTGCATCTCAATTCGAAAACTATGTGCAGTTTCAAGATTTGGTTCGAATCGATCCAATAGTTCCTTAGGAATTGAAATGATATTTTTCCGAATCGACTACTGAAATCTTCATTCCTATCAGAACTATCGATCTGAAATTCAACATGTGCATCTCAATTCGGAAACTATGTGCAGTTTCCAGATTTGGGTCGAATTGGTTCAACAGTTTTTGAGGAATTGATATTACACTTTGCCGAATAGACCACTGAAATCTCAATTCCTATCTGCACTATCGAACTGAAATTCAACATGTGCATCTCAATTCGAAAACTATGTACAGTTTCAAGATTTGGTTCGAATTGATCCAACAGTTTTCGAGGAATTGATATCACACTTCGGCGAATTGACCACTGAAATCTCAATTCCTATCTGAACTATCGAACTGAAATTCAACATGTGCATCTCAATTCGAAAACTATGTGCAGTTTCAAGATTTGTTTCGAATCAATCCAATAGTTCCTTAGGAATTGAAATGATATTTTGCCGAATCGACTACTGAAATCTTCATTCCTATCAGAACTATCGATCTGAAATTCAACATGTGCATCTCATTTCGAAAACTATGTGCAGTTTCAAGATTTGGTTCGCATTGATCCAACAGTTTTCGAGGAATTGATATCACACTTTGCCGAATAGACCACTGAAATCTCAATTCCTATCTGCACTATCGAACTGAAATTCAACATATGCATCTCATTTCGAAAACTATGTGCAGTTTCAAGATTTGTTTCGAATTGATCCAACAGTTTTCAAGGAATTGATATCACACTTTGCCGAAATGACCACTGAAATCTCAATTCCTAGCTGAACTATCGAACTGAAATTCAACATGTGCATCTGAATTCGAAAACTATGTGCAGTTTCAAGATTTGGTTCGAATCGATCCAATAGTTCCTTGGGAATTGAAATGATATTTTGCCGAATCGACTACTGAAATCTCAATTCCTATCTGAACTATCGAACTGAAATTCAACATGTGCATCTCAATTGGAAAACTATGTGCAGTTTCAAGATTTGGTTCGAATTGATCCAACAGTTTTCGAGGAATTGATATCACACTTTGCCGAATTGACCACTGAAATCTCAATTCCTATCAGAACTATCGATCTGAAATTCAACATGTGCATCTCAATTCGAAAACTATGTGCAGTTTCAAGATTTGGGTCGAATTGGTTCAACAGTTTTCAAGGAATTGATATCACACTTTGCCGAATTGACCACTGAAATCTCAATTCCTATCTGAACTATCGAACTGAAATTCAAAATGTGCATCTCAATCCGAAAACTATGTGCAGTTTCAAGATTTGGTTCGAATTGATCCAATAGTTCCTTAGGAATTGAAATGATATTTTGTCGAATCGACTTCTGAAATCTCCATTCCTATTAGAACTATCGATCTGAAATTCAACATGTGCATCTCATTTCGAAAACTATGTGGAGTTTCAAGATTTGGTTCGAATTGATCAAACAGTTTTCGAGGAATTGATATCACACTTTGCCGAATTGACCACTGAAATCTCAATTCCTATCTGCACTATCGAACTGAAATTCAACATGTGGATCTCAATTCGAAAACTTTGTGCAGTTTCAAGGTTTGGTTCGAATTGATCCAACAGTTTTCAAGGAATTGATATCACACTTTGCCAAATTGACCACTGAAATCTCAATTCCTATCTGAACTATCGAACTGAAATTCAACATGTGCATCTCAATCCGAAAACTATGTGCAGTTTCAAGATCTGGTTCGAATTGATCCAACAGTTTTCGAGGAATTGATATCACACTTTGCCGAATTGACCACTGAAATCTCAATTCCTATCTGCACTATCGAACTGAAATTCAACATGTGCATCTCAATTCGAAAACTATGTGCAGTTTCAAGATTTGGTTCGAATTGATCCAACAGTTTTCGAGGAATTGATATCACACTTTGCCGAATTGACCACTGAAATCTCAATTCCTATCTGCACTATCGATCTGAAATTCAACATGTGCATCTCATTTCGTAAACTATGTGCAGTTTCAAGATTTGGTTCGAATTGATCCAACAGTTTTCGAGGAATTGATATCACACTTTGCCGAATAGACCACTGAAATCTCAATTCCTATCTGCACTAACGAACTGAAATTCAACATGTGCATCTCAATTCGAAAACTATGTGCAGTTTCAAGATTTGGTTCGAATTGATCCAACAGTTTTCGAGGAATTGATATCACACTTTGCCGAATTGACCACTGAAATCTCAATTCCTATCTGCACTATCGATCTGAAATTCAACATGTGCATCTCATTTCGTAAACTATGTGCAGTTTCAAGATTTGGTTCGAATTGATCCAACAGTTTTCGAGGAATTGATATCACACTTTGCCGAATAGACCACTGAAATCTCAATTCCTATCTGCACTATCGAACTGAAATTCAACATGTGCATCTCAATTCGAAAACTATGTGCAGTTTCAAGATTTGGTTCGAATTGATCCAACAGTTTTCGAGGAATTGATATCACACTTTGCCGAATTGACCACTGAAATCTCAATTCCTATCTGAACTATCAAACTGAAATTCAACATGTGCAATTCAATTCGAAAACTATGTGCAGTTTCAAGATTTGGTTCGAATTGATCCAACAGTTTTCGAGGAATTGATATCACACTTTGCCGAATTGACCACTGAAATCTCAATTCCTTTCTGAACTATCGAACTGAAATTCAACATGTGCATCTCAATTCGAAAACTATGTGCAGTTTCAAGATTTGGTTCGAATCGATCCAATAGTTCCTTAGGAATTGAAATGATATTTTGCCGAATCGACTACTGAAATCTTCATTCCTATCAGAACTATCGATCTGAAATTCAACATGTGCATCTCAATTCGAAAACTATGTGCACTTTCAAGATTTGGTTCGAATCGATCCAATAGTTCCTTAGGAATTGAAATGATATTTTGCCGAATCGACTACTGAAATCTCCATTCCTATCAGAACTATCGATCTGAAATTCAACATGTGCATCTCATTTCGAAAACCATGTGGAGTTTCAAGATTTGGTTCGAATTGATCCAACAGTTTTCAAGGAATTGATATCACACTTTGCCAAATTGACCACTGAAATCTCAATTCCTATCTGAACTATCGAACTGAAATTCAACATGTGCATCTCAATCCGAAAACTATGTGCAGTTTCAAGATTTGGTTCGAATTGATCCAACAGTTTTCGAGGAATTGATATCACACTTTGCCGAATTGACCACTGAAATCTCAATTCCTATCTGCACTATCGAACTGAAATTCAACATGTGCATCTCAATTCGAAAACTATGTGCAGTTTCAAGATTTGGTTCGAATTGATCCAACAGTTTTCGAGGAATTGATATCACACTTTGCTGAATTGACCACTGAAATCTCAATTCCTATCTGCACTATCGAACTGAAATTCAACATGTGCAACTCATTTCGTAAACTATGTGCAGTTTCAAGATTTGGTTCGAATTGATCCAACACTTTTCGAGGAATTGATATCACACTTTGCCGAATTGACCACTGAAATCTCAATTCCTATCTGAACTATCAAACTGAAATTCAACATGTGCAATTCAATTCGAAAACTATGTTCAGTTTCAAGATTTGGTTCGAATTGATTCAACAGTTTTCGAGGAATTGATATCACACTTTGCCGAATTGACCACTGAAATCTGAATTCCTTTCTGAACTATCGAACTGAAATTCAACATGTGCATCTCAATTCGAAAACTATGTGCAGTTTCAAGATTTGGTTCGAATCGATCCAATAGTTCCTTAGGAATTGAAATGATATTTTGCCGAATCGACTACTGAAATCTTCATTCCTATCAGAACTATCGATCTGAAATTCAACATGTGCATCTCAATTCGAAAACTATGTGCACTTTCAAGATTTGGTTCGAATCGATCCAATAGTTCCTTAGGAATTGAAATGATATTTTGCCGAATCGACTTCTGAAATCTTCATTCCTATCAGAACTATCGATCTGAAATTCAACATGTGCATCTCAATTTGAAAACTTTGTGCAGTTTCAAGATTTGGGTCCAATTGGTTCAACAGTTTTTGAGGAATTGATATCACACTTTGCCGAATAGACCACTGAAATCTCAATTCCTATCTGCACTATCGAACTGAAATTCAACATGTGCATCTCAATTCGAAAACTATGTGCAGTTTCAAGATTTGGTTCTAATTGATCCAACAGTTTTCGAGGAATTGATATCACACTTTGCCGAATTGATCACTGAAATCTCAATTCCTTTCTGAACTATCGAACTGAAATTCAACATGTGCATCTCAATTCGAAAACTATGTGCAGTTTCAAGATTTGGTTCGAATCGATCCAATAGTTCCTTAGGAATTGAAATGATATTTTTCCGAATCGACTACTGAAATCTTCATTCCTATCAGAACTATCGATCTGAAATTCAACATGTGCATCTCAATTCGGAAACTATGTGCAGTTTCCAGATTTGGGTCGAATTGGTTCAACAGTTTTTGAGGAATTGATATTACACTTTGCCGAATAGACCACTGAAATCTCAATTCCTATCTGCACTATCGAACTGAAATTCAACATGTGCATCTCAATTCGAAAACTATGTACAGTTTCAAGATTTGGTTCGAATTGATCCAACAGTTTTCGAGGAATTGATATCACACTTCGGCGAATTGACCACTGAAATCTCAATTCCTATCTGAACTATCGAACTGAAATTCAACATGTGCATCTCAATTCGAAAACTATGTGCAGTTTCAAGATTTGTTTCGAATCAATCCAATAGTTCCTTAGGAATTGAAATGATATTTTGCCGAATCGACTACTGAAATCTTCATTCCTATCAGAACTATCGATCTGAAATTCAACATGTGCATCTCATTTCGAAAACTATGTGCAGTTTCAAGATTTGGTTCGCATTGATCCAACAGTTTTCGAGGAATTGATATCACACTTTGCCGAATAGACCACTGAAATCTCAATTCCTATCTGCACTATCGAACTGAAATTCAACATATGCATCTCATTTCGAAAACTATGTGCAGTTTCAAGATTTGTTTCGAATTGATCCAACAGTTTTCAAGGAATTGATATCACACTTTGCCGAAATGACCACTGAAATCTCAATTCCTATCTGAACTATCGAACTGAAATTCAACATGTGCATCTCAATCCGAAAACTATGTGCAGTTTCAAGATTTGGTTCGAATCGATCCAATAGTTCCTTGGGAATTGAAATGATATTTTGCCGAATCGACTACTGAAATCTCAATTCCTATCTGAACTATCGAACTGAAATTCAACATGTGCATCTCAATTGGAAAACTATGTGCAGTTTCAAGATTTGGTTCGAATTGATCCAACAGTTTTCGAGGAATTGATATCACACTTTGCCGAATTGACCACTGAAATCTCAATTCCTATCAGAACTATCGATCTGAAATTCAACATGTGCATCTCAATTCGAAAACTATGTGCAGTTTCAAGATTTGGGTCGAATTGGTTCAACAGTTTTCAAGGAATTGATATCACACTTTGCCGAATTGACCACTGAAATCTCAATTCCTATCTGAACTATCGAACTGAAATTCAAAATGTGCATCTCAATCCGAAAACTATGTGCAGTTTCAAGATTTGGTTCGAATTGATCCAATAGTTCCTTAGGAATTGAAATGATATTTTGTCGAATCGACTTCTGAAATCTCCATTCCTATTAGAACTATCGATCTGAAATTCAACATGTGCATCTCATTTCGAAAACTATGTGGAGTTTCAAGATTTGGTTCGAATTGATCAAACAGTTTTCGAGGAATTGATATCACACTTTGCCGAATTGACCACTGAAATCTCAATTCCTATCTGCACTATCGAACTGAAATTCAACATGTGGATCTCAATTCGAAAACTTTGTGCAGTTTCAAGGTTTGGTTCGAATTGATCCAACAGTTTTCAAGGAATTGATATCACACTTTGCCAAATTGACCACTGAAATCTCAATTCCTATCTGAACTATCGAACTGAAATTCAACATGTGCATCTCAATCCGAAAACTATGTGCAGTTTCAAGATCTGGTTCGAATTGATCCAACAGTTTTCGAGGAATTGATATCACACTTTGCCGAATTGACCACTGAAATCTCAATTCCTATCTGCACTATCGAACTGAAATTCAACATGTGCATCTCAATTCGAAAACTATGTGCAGTTTCAAGATTTGGTTCGAATTGATCCAACAGTTTTCGAGGAATTGATATCACACTTTGCCGAATTGACCACTGAAATCTCAATTCCTATCTGCACTATCGATCTGAAATTCAACATGTGCATCTCATTTCGTAAACTATGTGCAGTTTCAAGATTTGGTTCGAATTGATCCAACAGTTTTCGAGGAATTGATATCACACTTTGCCGAATAGACCACTGAAATCTCAATTCCTATCTGCACTAACGAACTGAAATTCAACATGTGCATCTCAATTCGAAAACTATGTGCAGTTTCAAGATTTGGTTCGAATTGATCCAACAGTTTTCGAGGAATTGATATCACACTTTGCCGAATTGACCACTGAAATCTCAATTCCTATCTGCACTATCGATCTGAAATTCAACATGTGCATCTCATTTCGTAAACTATGTGCAGTTTCAAGATTTGGTTCGAATTGATCCAACAGTTTTCGAGGAATTGATATCACACTTTGCCGAATAGACCACTGAAATCTCAATTCCTATCTGCACTATCGAACTGAAATTCAACATGTGCATCTCAATTCGAAAACTATGTGCAGTTTCAAGATTTGGTTCGAATTGATCCAACAGTTTTCGAGGAATTGATATCACACTTTGCCGAATTGACCACTGAAATCTCAATTCCTATCTGAACTATCAAACTGAAATTCAACATGTGCAATTCAATTCGAAAACTATGTGCAGTTTCAAGATTTGGTTCGAATTGATCCAACAGTTTTCGAGGAATTGATATCACACTTTGCCGAATTGACCACTGAAATCTCAATTCCTTTCTGAACTATCGAACTGAAATTCAACATGTGCATCTCAATTCGAAAACTATGTGCAGTTTCAAGATTTGGTTCGAATCGATCCAATAGTTCCTTAGGAATTGAAATGATATTTTGCCGAATCGACTACTGAAATCTTCATTCCTATCAGAACTATCGATCTGAAATTCAACATGTGCATCTCAATTCGAAAACTATGTGCACTTTCAAGATTTGGTTCGAATCGATCCAATAGTTCCTTAGGAATTGAAATGATATTTTGCCGAATCGACTTCTGAAATCTTCATTCCTATCAGAACTATCGATCTGAAATTCAACATGTGCATCTCAATTTGAAAACTATGTGCAGTTTCAAGATTTGGGTCCAATTGGTTCAACAGTTTTTGAGAAATTGATATCACACTTTGCCGAATAGACCACTGAAATCTCAATTCCTATCTGCACTATCGAACTGAAATTTAACATGTGCATCTCAATTCGAAAACTATGTGCAGTTTCAAGATTTGGTTCGAATTGATCCAACAGTTTTCGAGGAATTGATATCACACTTTGCCGAATTGAATACTGAAATCTCAATTCCTATCTGAACTATCGAACTGAAATTCAACATGTGCATCTCAATTCGAAAACTATGTGCAGTTTCAAGAATTGGTTCGAATTGATCCAACAGTTTTAGAGGAATTGATATCACACTTTGCCGAATTGACCACTGAAATCTCAATTCCTATCTGAACTATCGAACTGAAATTCAACATGTGCATCTCAATTCGAAAACTATGTGCAGTTTCAAGATTTGGTTCGAATCGATCCAATAGTTCCTTGGGAATTGAAATGATATTTTGCCGAATCGACTACTGAAATCTCCATTCCTATCAGAACTATCGATCTGAAATTCAACATGTGCATCTCATTTCGAAAACCATGTGGAGTTTCAAGATTTGGTTCGAATTGATCCAACAGTTTTCGAGGAATTGATATCACACTTTGCCGAATTGACCACTGAAATCTCAATTCCTATCTGCACTATCGAACTGAAATTCAACATGTGGATCTCAATTCGAAAACTTTGTGCAGTTTCAAGATTTGGTTCGAATTGATCCAACAGTTTTCAAGGAATTGATATCACACTTTGCCAAATTGACCACTGAAATCTCAATTCCTATCTGAACTATCGAACTGAAATTCAACATGTGCATCTCAATCCGAAAACTATGTGCAGTTTCAAGATTTGGTTCGAATTGATCCAACAGTTTTCGAGGAATTGATATCAAACTTTGCCGAATTGACCACTGAAATCTCAATTCCTATCTGCACTATCGAACTGAAATTCAACATGTGCATCTCAATTCGAAAACTATGTGCAGTTTCAAGATTTGGTTCGAATTGATCCAACAGTTTTCGAGGAATTGATATCACACTTTGCCGAATTGACCACTGAAATCTCAATTCCTATCTGCACTATCGAACTGAAATTCAACATGTGCAACTCATTTCGTAAACTATGTGCAGTTTCAAGATTTGGTTCGAATTGATCCAACAGTTTTCGAGGAATTGATATCACACTTTGCCGAATTGACCACTGAAATCTCAATTCCTATCTGAACTATCAAACTGAAATTCAACATGTGCAATTCAATTCGAAAACTATGTGCAGTTTCAAGATTTGGTTCGAATTGATTCAACAGTTTTCGAGGAATTGATATCACACTTTGCCGAATTGACCACTGAAATCTGAATTCCTTTCTGAACTATCGAACTGAAATTCAACATGTGCATCTCAATTCGAAAACTATGTGCAGTTTCAAGATTTGGTTCGAATCGATCCAATAGTTCCTTAGGAATTGAAATGATATTTTGCCGAATCGACTACTGAAATCTTCATTCCTATCAGAACTATCGATCTGAAATTCAACATGTGCATCTCAATTCGAAAACTATGTGCACTTTCAAGATTTGGTTCGAATCGATCCAATAGTTCCTTAGGAATTGAAATGATATTTTGCCGAATCGACTTCTGAAATCTTCATTCCTATCAGAACTATCGATCTGAAATTCAACATGTGCATCTCAATTTGAAAACTTTGTGCAGTTTCAAGATTTGGGTCCAATTGGTTCAACAGTTTTTGAGGAATTGATATCACACTTTGCCGAATAGACCACTGAAATCTCAATTCCTATCTGCACTATCGAACTGAAATTCAACATGTGCATCTCAATTCGAAAACTATGTGCAGTTTCAAGATTTGGTTCTAATTGATCCAACAGTTTTCGAGGAATTGATATCACACTTTGCCGAATTGATCACTGAAATCTCAATTCCTTTCTGAACTATCGAACTGAAATTCAACATGTGCATCTCAATTCGAAAACTATGTGCAGTTTCAAGATTTGGTTCGAATCGATCCAATCGTTCCTTAGGAATTGAAATGATATTTTGTCGAATCGACTTCTGAAATCTCCATTCTTATTAGAACTATCGATCTGCAATTCAACATGTGCATCTCATTTCGAAAACTATGTGCAGTTTCGAGATTTGGTTCGAATCGAACCAACAGTTTTCGAGGAATTGATATCACACTTTGCCGAATTGACCACTGAAATCTCAATTCCTATCTGCACTATCGAACTGAAATTCAACATGTGCATCTCAATTCGAAAACTATGTACAGTTTCAAGATTTGGTTCGAATTGATCCAACAGTTTTCGAGGAATTGATATCACACTTCGGCGAATTGACCACTGAAATCTCAATTCCTATCTGAACTATCGAACTGAAATTCAACATGTGCATCTCAATTCGAAAACTATGTGCAGTTTCAAGATTTGGTTCGAATCAATCCAATAGTTCCTTAGGAATTGAAATGATATTTTGCCGAATCGACTACTGAAATCTTCATTCCTATCAGAACTATCGATCTGAAATTCAACATGTGCATCTCATTTCGAAAACTATGTGCAGTTTCAAGATTTGGTTCGCATTGATCCAACAGTTTTCGAGGAATTGATATCACACTTTGCCGAATAGACCACTGAAATCTCAATTCCTATCTGCACTATCGAACTGAAATTCAACATATGCATCTCATTTCGAAAACTATGTGCAGTTTCAAGATTTGTTTTGAATTGATCCAACAGTTTTCGAGGAATTGATATCACACTTTGCCGAATTGACCACTGAAATCTCAATTCCTATCTGAACTATCAAACTGAAATTCAACATGTGCAATTCAATTCGAAAACTATGTGCAGTTTCAAGATTTGGTTCGAATTGATCCAACAGTTTTCGAGGAATTGATATCACACTTTGCCGAATTGACCACTGAAATCTCAATTCCTTTCTGAACTATCAAACTGAAATTCAACATGTGCAATTCAATTCGAAAACTATGTGCAGTTTCAAGATTTGGTTCGAATTGATTCAACAGTTTTCGAGGAATTGATATCACACTTTGCCGAATTGACCACTGAAATCTCAATTCCTATCTGCACTATCGAACTGAAATTCAACATGTGCATCTCAATTCGAAAACTATGTACAGTTTCAAGATTTGGTTCGAATTGATCCAACAGTTTTCGAGGAATTGATATCACACTTTGCCGAATTGACCACTGAAATCTCAATTCCTATCTGCACTATCGAACTGAAATTCAACATGTGCAACTCATTTCGTAAACTATGTGCAGTTTCAAGATTTGGTTCGAATTGATCCAACAGTTTTCGAGGAATTGATATCACACTTTGCCGAATTGACCACTGAAATCTCAATTCCTATCTGAACTATCAAACTGAAATTCAACATGTGCAATTCAATTCGAAAACTATGTGCAGTTTCAAGATTTGGTTCGAATTGATTCAACAGTTTTCGAGGAATTGATATCACACTTTGCCGAATTGACCACTGAAATCTCAATTCCTATCTGCACTATCGAACTGAAATTCAACATGTGCAACTCATTTCGTAAACTATGTGCAGTTTCAAGATTTGGTTCGAATTGATCCAACAGTTTTCGAGGAATTGATATCAAACTTTGCCGAATTGACCACTGAAATCTCAATTCCTATCTGCACTATCGAACTGAAATTCAACATGTGCAACTCATTTCGTAAACTATGTGCAGTTTCAAGATTTGGTTCGAATTGATCCAACAGTTTTCGAGGAATTGATATCACACTTTGCCGAATTGACCACTGAAATCTCAATTCCTATCTGAACTATCAAACTGAAATTCAACATGTGCAATTCAATTCGAAAACTATGTGCAGTTTCAAGATTTGGTTCGAATTGATTCAACAGTTTTGGAGGAATTGATATCACACTTTGCCGAATTGACCACTGAAATCTGAATTCCTTTCTGAACTATCGAACTGAAATTCAACATGTGCATCTCAATTCGAAAACTATGTGCAGTTTCAAGATTTGGTTCGAATCGATCCAATAGTTCCTTAGGAATTGAAATGATATTTTGCCGAATCGACTACTGAAATCTTCATTCCTATCAGAACTATCGATCTGAAATTCAACATGTGCATCTCAATTCGAAAACTATGTGCACTTTCAAGATTTGGGTCCAATTGGTTCAATAGTTTTTGAGGAATTGATATCACACTTTGCCGAATAGACCACTGAAATCTCAATTCCTATCTGCACTATCGAACTGAAATTCAACATGTGCATCTCAATTCGAAAACTATGTGCAGTTTCAAGATTTGGTTCTAATTGATCCAACAGTTTTCGAGGAATTGATATCACACTTTGCCGAATTGATCACTGAAATCTCAATTCCTTTCTGAACTATCGAACTGAAATTCAACATGTGCATCTCAATTCGAAAACTATGTGCAGTTTTGAGATTTGGTTCGAATCGATAGAATCGTTCCTTAGGAATTGAAATGATATTTTGTCGAATCGACTTCTGAAATCTCCATTCTTATTAGAACTATCGATCTGCAATTCAACATGTGCATCTCATTTCGAAAACTATGTGCAGTTTCGAGATTTGGTTCGAATCGAACCAACAGTTTTCGAGGAATTGATATCACACTTTGCCGAATTGACCACTGAAATCTCAATTCCTATCTGAACTATCGAACTGAAATTCAACATGTGCATCTCAATTCGAAAACTATGTACAGTTTCAAGATTTGGTTCGAATTGATCCAACAGTTTTCGAGGAATTGATATCACACTTCGGCGAATTGACCACTGAAATCTCAATTCCTATCTGAACTATCGAACTGAAATTCAACATGTGCATCTCAATTCGAAAACTATGTGCAGTTTCAAGATTTGGTTCGAATCAATCCAATAGTTCCTTAGGAATTGAAATGATATTTTGCCGAATCGACTACTGAAATCTTCATTCCTATCAGAACTATCGATCTGAAATTCAACATGTGCATCTCATTTCGAAAACTATGTGCAGTTTCAAGATTTGGTTCGCATTGATCCAACAGTTTTCGAGGAATTGATATCACACTTTGCCGAATAGACCACTGAAATCTCAATTCCTATCTGCACTATCGAACTGAAATTCAACATATGCATCTCATTTCGAAAACTATGTGCAGTTTCAAGATTTGTTTCGAATTGATCCAACAGTTTTCGAGGAATTGATATCACACTTTGCCGAATTGACCACTGAAATCTCAATTCCTATCTGAACTATCAAACTGAAATTCAACATGTGCAATTCAATTCGAAAACTATGTGCAGTTTCAAGATTTGGTTCGAATTGATCCAACAGTTTTCGAGGAATTGATATCACACTTTGCCGAATTGACCACTGAAATCTCAATTCCTTTCTGAACTATCGAACTGAAATTCAACATGTGCATCTCAATTCGAAAACTATGTGCAGTTTCAAGATTTGGTTCGAATCGATCCAATAGTTCCTTAGGAATTGAAATGATATTTTGCCGAATCGACTACTGAAATCTTCATTCCTATCAGAACTATCGATCTGAAATTCAACATGTGCATCTCAATTCGAAAACTATGTGCACTTTCAAGATTTGGTTCGAATCGATCCAATAGTTCCTTAGGAATTGAAATGATATTTTGCCGAATCGACTTCTGAAATCTTCATTCCTATCAGAACTATCGATCTGAAATTCAACATGTGCATCTCAATTTGAAAACTATGTGCAGTTTCAAGATTTGGGTCCAATTGGTTCAACAGTTTTTGAGAAATTGATATCACACTTTGCCGAATAGACCACTGAAATCTCAATTCCTATCTGCACTATCGAACTGAAATTTAACATGTGCATCTCAATTCGAAAACTATGTGCAGTTTCAAGATTTGGTTCGAATTGATCCAACAGTTTTCGAGGAATTGATATCACACTTTGCCGAATTGAATACTGAAATCTCAATTCCTATCTGAACTATCGAACTGAAATTCAACATGTGCATCTCAATTCGAAAACTATGTGCAGTTTCAAGAATTGGTTCGAATTGATCCAACAGTTTTCGAGGAATTGATATCACACTTTGCGGAATTGACCACTGAAATCTCAATTCCTATCTGAACTATCAAACTGAAATTCAACATGTGCAATTCAATTCGAAAACTATGTGCAGTTTCAAGATTTGGTTCGAATCGATCCAATAGTTCCTTAGGAATTGAAATGATATTTTTCCGAATCGACTACTGAAATCTTCATTCCTATCAGAACTATCGATCTGAAATTCAACATGTGCATCTCAATTCGGAAACTATGTGCAGTTTCCAGATTTGGGTCGAATTGGTTCAACAGTTTTTGAGGAATTGATATTACACTTTGCCGAATAGACCACTGAAATCTCAATTCCTATCTGCACTATCGAACTGAAATTCAACATGTGCATCTCAATTCGAAAACTATGTACAGTTTCAAGATTTGGTTCGAATTGATCCAACAGTTTTCGAGGAATTGATATCACACTTCGGCGAATTGACCACTGAAATCTCAATTCCTATCTGAACTATCGAACTGAAATTCAACATGTGCATCTCAATTCGAAAACTATGTGCAGTTTCAAGATTTGGTTCGAATCAATCCAATAGTTCCTTAGGAATTGAAATGATATTTTGCCGAATCGACTACTGAAATCTTCATTCCTATCAGAACTATCGATCTGAAATTCAACATGTGCATCTCATTTCGAAAACTATGTGCAGTTTCAAGATTTGGTTCGCATTGATCCAACAGTTTTCGAGGAATTGATATCACACTTTGCCGAATAGACCACTGAAATCTCAATTCCTATCTGCACTATCGAACTGAAATTCAACATATGCATCTCATTTCGAAAACTATGTGCAGTTTCAAGATTTGTTTCGAATCGATCCAACAGTTTTCGAGGAATTGATATCACACTTTGCCGAATTGACCACTGAAATCTCAATTCCTATCTGAACTATCAAACTGAAATTCAACATGTGCAATTCAATTCGAAAACTATGTGCAGTTTCAAGATTTGGTTCGAATTGATCCAACAGTTTTCGAGGAATTGATATCACACTTTGCCGAATTGACCACTGAAATCTCAATTCCTTTCTGAACTATCGAACTGAAATTCAACATGTGCATCTCAATTCGAAAACTATGTGCAGTTTCAAGATTTGGTTCGAATCGATCCAATAGTTCCTTAGGAATTGAAATGATATTTTGCCGAATCGACTACTGAAATCTTCATTCCTATCAGAACTATCGATCTGAAATTCAACATGTGCATCTCATTTCGAAAACTATGTGCAGTTTCAAGATTTGGTTCGCATTGATCCAACAGTTTTCGAGGAATTGATATCACACTTTGCCGAATAGACCACTGAAATCTCAATTCCTATCTGCACTATCGAACTGAAATTCAACATATGCATCTCATTTCGAAAACTATGTGCAGTTTCAAGATTTGTTTCGAATTGATCCAACAGTTTTCGAGGAATTGATATCACACTTTGCCGAATTGACCACTGAAATCTCAATTCCTATCTGAACTATCAAACTGAAATTCAACATGTGCAATTCAATTCGAAAACTATGTGCAGTTTCAAGATTTGGTTCGAATGGATCCAACAGTTTTCGAGGAATTGATATCACACTTTGCCGAATTGACCACTGAAATCTCAATTCCTTTCTGAACTATCGAACTGAAATTCAACATGTGCATCTCAATTCGAAAACTATGTGCAGTTTCAAGATTTGGTTCGAATCGATCCAATAGTTCCTTAGGAATTGAAATGATATTTTGCCGAATCGACTACTGAAATCTTCATTCCTATCAGAACTATCGATCTGAAATTCAACATGTGCATCTCAATTCGAAAACTATGTGCACTTTCAAGATTTGGTTCGAATCGATCCAATAGTTCCTTAGGAATTGAAATGATATTTTGCCGAATCGACTTCTGAAATCTTCATTCCTATCAGAACTATCGATCTGAAATTCAACATGTGCATCTCAATTCGAAAACTATGTGCGATTTCAAGATTTGGGTCGAATTGGTTCAACAGTTTTTGAGGAATTGATATCACACTTTGCCGAATAGACCACTGAAATCTCAATTCCTATCTGCACTATCGAACTGAAATTCAACATTTGCATCTCAATTCGAAAACTATGTGCAGTTTCAAGATTTGGTTCGAATTGATCCAACAGTTTTCGAGGAATTGATATCACACTTTGCAGAATTGACCACTGAAATCTCAATTCCTATCTGAACTATCGAACCGAAATTCAACATGTGCATCTCAATTCGAAAACTATGTGCAGTTTCAAGATTTGGTTCGAATCGATCCTATAGTTCCTTAGGAATTGAAATGATATTTTGCCGAATCGACTACTGAAATCTCAATTCCTATCTGAACTATCGAACTGAAATTCAACATGTGCATCTCAATTCGAAAACTATGTGCAGTTTCAAGATTTGGTTCGAATCGATCCAACAGTTTTCGAGGAATTGATATCACACTTTGCCGAATTGACCACTGAAATCTCAATTCCTATCTGAACTATCGAACATAAATTCAACATGTGCATCTCAATTCGAAAACTATGTGCAGTTTCAAGATTTGGTTCGAATCGATCCAATAGTTCAGGAATTGAAATGATATTTTGCCGAATCGACTACTGAAATCTTCATTCCTATCAGAACTATCGATCTGAAATTCAACATGTGCATCTCAATTCGAAAACTATGTGCAGTTTCAAGATTTGGGTCGAATTGGTTCAACAGTTTTTGAGGAATTGATATCACACTTTGCCGAATAGACCACTGAAATCTCAATTCCTATGTGCACTATCGAACTGAAATTCAACATGTGCATCTCAATTCGAAAACTATGTGCAGTTTCAAGATTTGGTTCGAATTGATCCAACAGTTTTCGAGGAATTGATATCACACTTTGCCGAATTGACCACTGAAATCTCAATTCCTATCTGAACTATCGAACTGAAATTCAACATGTGCATCTCAATCCGAAAACTATGTGCAGTTTCAAGATTTGGTTCGAATTGATCCAACAGTTTTTGAGGAATTGATATGACACTTTGCCGAATTGACCACTGAAATCACAATTCCCATCTGAACTATCGAACTGAAATTCAACATGTGCATCTCAATTCGAAAACCATGTGCAGTTTCAAGATTTGGTTCGAATCGATCCAATAGTTCCTTAGGAATTGAAATGATATTTTGCCGAATCGACTACTGAAATCTTCATTCCTATCAGAACTATCGATCTGAAATTCAACATGTGCATCTCAATTCGAAAACTATGTGCGATTTCAAGATTTGGGTCGTATTGGTTCAACAGTTTTCGAGGAATTGATATCACACTTAGCCGAATTGACCACTGAAATCTCAATTCCTATCTGAACTATCGAACCGAAATTCAACATGTGCATCTCAATTCGAAAACCATGTGCAGTTTCAAGATTTGGTTCGAATCGATCCAATAGTTCCTTAGGAATTGAAATGATATTTTGCCGAATCGACTACTGAAATCTTCATTCCTATCAGAACTATCGATCTGAAATTCAACATGTGCATCTCAATTCGAAAACTATGTGCGATTTCAAGATTTGGGTCGTATTGGTTCAACAGTTTTCGAGGAATTGATATCACACTTAGCCGAATTGACCACTGAAATCTCAATTCCTATCTGAACTATCGAACCGAAATTCAACATGTGCATCTCAATTCGAAAACTATGTGCAGTTTCAAGATTTGGTTCGAATCGATCCAATAGTTCTTTAGGAATTGAAATGATATTTTGCCGAATCGACTACTGAAATCTTCATTCCTATCAGAACTATCGATCTGAAATTCAACATGTGCATCTCAATTCGAAAACTATGTGCGATTTCAAGATTTGGGTCGAATTGGTTCAACAGTTTTTGAGGAATTGATATCACACTTTGCCGAATAGACCACTGAAATCTCAATTCCTATCTGCACTATCGAACTGAAATTCAACATTTGCATCTCAATTCGAAAACTATGTGCAGTTTCAAGATTTGGTTCGAATTGATCCAACAGTTTTCGAGGAATTGATATCACACTTTGCCGAATTGACCACTGAAATCTCAATTCCTATCTGAACTATCGAACCGAAATTCAACATGTGCATCTCAATTTGAAACGTAGACTTGGGGAAAGCCGGTCTCAAGGCAGTGATAGGCTCGCGGCTACACTCAGTGAAGACGGGAGTGAGTTTTATCGGATGGAATGTAATGGGCGCCAGGTAGAGTAATGCCTGCCTACTCAAGGTTAATGAACTGCTTACTCCTCCACCAGAGTAAGAGTTAACAAAATTCCTCAAAATTCAAGTCACAACCATTTATTACCCAAAAACAAAAATATGTATGTGCAGTGGTTGATATAATACGGATAAATATTTTCCCCCAAGGGGTAGCCGGAAGAAAACTTACTGAACACACTAAATCAGATAAGAACCAATAATCTAAACTAACAAACTAAACCCACTTAATTGGCTTACGTTCAGCTTAACGTTCGGGTTTAGATTGTCAATAACTACGCTAAATTAAACAATGATTCCTGAAGGGAATACCGATCAAGTATCCTATAATAAAATCCTGAAGGGATACACGAGCACCTTTGTTGGTACCCAACGCAACTTATGAAGTGCACCTCACTATAATTGCTCACAGTTATATATAAAATTACCTTATAGAATAATATCACAAATTATCAAAAATAAAAAAAAAGAACCAATGATTTACAATTTTAAAGCCAGTGCTATGCACTGGTTACCTTCACAAACTATTACAAATGGTAAGTTGAACGTATGACGCCAGGCACGTAGACCTCCAAGATGCCAATTGTTACCCCTCACTGACAGGTACGTAGATGGCTCAGGTACTCGGGACTCCGAACTACGTGGATAACTGACACGTATGTGGAAACTGACCAGTACGTGGAATAACTCAGCTACGTGAAAACTTAGGTACCTACACCCAACACGTGGAACTAAGATACCCCCAATACGCGGACCCTAACAAAATACTATAAGAAACGGTTCATAAGCTAGTAAGGATATTTTAGTTACCTCTGTTGTTCGAGGGAGATAGGTTCAACCTCCAATTCAGTAAAAAGATTTGTTCCAAATATATTATTCGCTACACAACAACCTAATAAAAAAAAGATGGTCAGACAACTAGTTCAAGATAGAAAGTGCATGCATACCTAACGAATCTCCTGTGGAAAAGTTTATGATCACGTATAAAACGTATTTCCCACAATATTCCCAAAATACTCCTCAGGGAATAATGACACTCGAAGTTATAATCCCTCACAACGAGGATGAATCTAGATTCAAAATTTATCTTCGAAAAATGTCCAAACTCTCAACAAGATTTTCGTTATCACAAAATGTCCGCTCTGACAGTCGCACAGAAATTTTCCGATACTCAAAGTTCACAGAGCCTATCAGTTGCCATAGTGAAGAAGAAGAAAACACATCAAAACCAAAATAATATAAAGGAATCATTACGGTACTGATAATCTACGCAGTTTATACCAGAGGAGGGTCTCTATAAATCCATTTCTATAATTCTTCCACGATTTTCCGAAGTACCTTACTGAGGCCAAATAATTGCCAACCACTGCTTTTGAACTACCCAAAATGACAACACCACAAAATGACCACCAACACTAACCTCACAATTTTAAATAATAAACAAACCGTTTTCTGATGGAAAACAATTCAAAGGTAGGTAAACGAAGTGAATAAGTACAACAATGAGGAAACTTTGAAAATGAACCATCCCAATAAGTTTACTAACCAATAATTTTTGGAAAAAGATGGCAAAACTACATTTTATGATAAATTCCAAAATAATAACGTTACAAATTCGAAAACTATGTGCAGTTTCAAGATTTGGTTCGAATCGATCCAATAGTTCCTTAGGAATTGAAATGATATGTTGCCGAATCGACTACTGAAATCTCAATTCCTATCTGAACTATCGAACTGAAATTCAACATGTGCATCTCAATTCGAAAACTATGTGCAGTTTCAAGATTTGGTTCGAATTGATCCAACAGTTTTCGAGGAATTGATATCACACTTTGCCGAATTGACCACTGAAATCTCAATTCCTATCTGAACTATCGAACTGAAATTCAACATGTGCATCTCAATCCGAAAACTATGTGCAGTTTCAAGATTTGGTTCGAATTGATCCAATAGTTCCTTAGGAATTGAAATGATTTTCTGTCGAATCGACTTCTGAAATCTCCATTCCTATTAGAACTATCGATCTGAAATTCAACATGTGCATCTCATTTCGAAAACTATGTGCAGTTTCAAGATTTGGTTCGAATTGAACCAACAGTTTTGGAGGAATTGATATCACACTTTGCCGAATAGACCACTGAAATCTCAATTCCTATCTGCACTATCGAACTGAAATTCAACATGTGCATCTCAATTCGAAAACTATGTGCAGTTTCAAGATTTGGTTCGAATCGATCCAACAGTTTTCGAGGAATTGATATCACACTTTGCCGAATTGACCACTGAAATCTCAATTCCTATCTGAACTATCGAACTGAAATTCAACATGTGCATCTCAATCCGAAAACTATGTGCAGTTTCAAGATTTGGTTCGAATTGATCCAACAGTTTTCGAGGAATTGATATGACACTTTGCCGAATTGACCACTGAAATCACAATTCCCATCTGAACTATCGAACTGAAATTCAACATGTGCATCTCAATTCGAAAACCATGTGCAGTTACAAGATTTGGTTCGAATCGATCCAATAGTTCCTTAGGAATTGAAATGATATTTTGCCGAATCGACTACTGAAATCTTCATTCCTATCTGAACTATCGATCTGAAATTCAACATGTGCATCTCAATTCGAAAACTATGTGCAGTTTCAAAATTTGGTTCGAATCGATCCAATAGTTCCTTAGGAATTGAAATGATATTTTGTCGAATCGACTTCTGAAATCTCCATTCCTATTAGAACTATCGATCTGAAATTCAACATGTGCATCTCATTTCGAAAACTATGTGCAGTTTCAAGATTTGGTTCGAATCGATCCAACAGTTTTCGAGGAATTGATATCACACTTTGCCGAATTGACCACTGAAATCTCAATTCCTATCTGCACTATCGAACTGAAATTCAACATGTGCATCTCAATTCGAAAACTATGTGCAGTTTCAAGATTTGGTTCGAATCGATCCAATAGTTCCTTAAGAATTGAAATGATATTTTGCCGAATCGACTACTGATATCTTCATTCCTATCAGAACTATCGATCTGAAATTCAACATGTGCATCTCAATTCGAAAACTATGTGCAGTTTCAAGATTTGGGTCGAATTGGTTCAACAGTTTTCGAGGAATTGATATCACACTTTGCCGAATAGACCACTGAAATCTCAATTCCTATCTGCACTATCGAACTGAAATTCAACATATGCATCTCAATTCGAAAACTATGTGCAGTTTCAAGATTTGGTTCGAATTGATCCAACAGTTTTCGAGGAATTGATATCACACTTTGCCGAATTGACCACTGAAATCTCAATTCCTATCTATGTGCAGTTTCAAGATTTGGTTCGAATTGATCCAACAGTTTTCGAGGAATTGATATCACACTTTGCCGAATTGACCACTGAAATCTCAATTCCTATCTGAACTATCGAACTGAAATTCAACATGTGCATCTCAATCCGAAAACTATGTGCAGTTTCAAGATTTGGTTCGAATTGATCCAACAGTTTTCGAGGAATTGATATGACACTTTGCCGAATTGACCACTGAAATCACAATACCCATCTGAACTATCGAACTGAAATTCAACATGTGCATCTCAATTCGAAAACCATGTGCAGTTTCAAGATTTGGTTCGAATCGATCCAATAGTTCCTTAGGAATTGAAATGATATTTTGCCGAATCGACTACTGAAATCTTCATTCCTATCAGAACTATCGATCTGAAATTCAACATGTGCATCTCAATTCGAAAACTATGTGCGATTTCAAGATTTGGGTCGAATTGGTTCAACAGTTTTTGAGGAATTGATATCACACTTTGCCGAATAGACCACTGAAATCTCAATTCCTATCTGCACTATCGAACTGAAATTCAACATTTGCATCTCAATTCGAAAACTATGTGCAGTTTCAAGATTTGGTTCGAATTGATCCAACAGTTTTCGAGGAATTGATATCACACTTTGCCGAATTGACCACTGAAATCTCAATTCCTATCTGAACTATCGAACCGAAATTCAACATGTGCATCTCAATTCGAAAACTATGTGCAGTTTCAAGATTTGGTTCGAATCGATCCTATAGTTCCTTAGGAATTGAAATGATATTTTGCCGAATCGACTACTGAAATCTCAATTCCTATCTGAACTATCGAACTGAAATTCAACATGTGCATCTCAATTCGAAAACTATGTGCAGTTTCAAGATTTGGTTCGAATCGATCCAACAGTTTTCGAGGAATTGATATCACACTTTGCCGAATTGACCACTGAAATCTCAATTCCTATCTGAACTATCGAACATAAATTCAACATGTGCATCTCAATTCGAAAACTATGTGCAGTTTCAAGATTTGGTTCGAATCGATCCAATAGTTCAGGAATTGAAATGATATTTTGCCGAATCGACTACTGAAATCTTCATTCCTATCAGAACTATCGATCTGAAATTCAACATGTGCATCTCAATTCGAAAACTATGTGCAGTTTCAAGATTTGGGTCGAATTGGTTCAACAGTTTTTGAGGAATTGATATCACACTTTGCCGAATAGACCACTGAAATCTCAATTCCTATCTGCACTATCGAACTGAAATTCAACATGTGCATCTCAATTCGAAAACTATGTGCAGTTTCAAGATTTGGTTCGAATTGATCCAACAGTTTTCGAGGAATTGATATCACACTTTGCCGAATTGACCACTGAAATCTCAATTCCTATCTGAACTATCGAACTGAAATTCAACATGTGCATCTCAATCCGAAAACTATGTGCAGTTTCAAGATTTGGTTCGAATTGATCCAACAGTTTTTGAGGAATTGATATGACACTTTGCCGAATTGACCACTGAAATCACAATTCCCATCTGAACTATCGAACTGAAATTCAACATGTGCATCTCAATTCGAAAACCATGTGCAGTTTCAAGATTTGGTTCGAATCGATCCAATAGTTCCTTAGGAATTGAAATGATATTTTGCCGAATCGACTACTGAAATCTTCATTCCTATCAGAACTATCGATCTGAAATTCAACATGTGCATCTCAATTCGAAAACTATGTGCGATTTCAAGATTTGGGTCGTATTGGTTCAACAGTTTTCGAGGAATTGATATCACACTTAGCCGAATTGACCACTGAAATCTCAATTCCTATCTGAACTATCGAACCGAAATTCAACATGTGCATCTCAATTCGAAAACTATGTGCAGTTTCAAGATTTGGTTCGAATCGATCCAATAGTTCCTTAGGAATTGAAATGATATTTTGCCGAATCGACTACTGAAATCTCAATTCCTATCTGAACTATCGAACTGAAATTCAACATGTGCATCTCAATTCGAAAACTATGTGCAGTTTCAAGATTTGGTTCGAATTGATCCAACAGTTTTCGAGGAATTGATATCACACTTTGCCGAATTGACCACTGAAATCTCAATTCCTATCTGAACTATCGAACTGAAATTCAACATGTGCATCTCAATCCGAAAACTTTGTGCAGTTTCAAGATTTGGTTCGAATTGATCCAATAGTTCCTTAGAAATTGAAATGATATTTTGTCGAATCGACTTCTGAAATCTCCATTCCTATTAGAACTATCGATCTGAAATTCAACATGTGCATCTCATTTCGAAAACTATCTGCAGTTTCAAAATTTGGTTCGAATTGATCCAACAGTTTTCGAGGAATTGATATCACACTTTGCCGAATAGACCACTGAAATCTCAATTCCTATCTGAACTATCGAACTGAAATTCAACATGTGCATCTCAATCCGAAAACTATGTGCAGTTTCAAGATTTGGTTCGAATTGATCCAATAGTTCCTTAGGAATTGAAATGATATTCTGTCGAATCGACTTCTGAAATCTCCATTCCTATTAGAACTATCGATCTGATATTCAACATGTGCATCTCATTTCGAAAACTATGTGCAGTTTCAAGATTTGGTTCGAATTGAACCAACAGTTTTCGAGGAATTGATATCACACTTTGCCGAATTGACCACTGAAATCTCAATTCCTATCTGAACTATCGAACTGAAATTCAACATGTGCATCTCAATCCGAAAACTATGTGCAGTTTCAAGATTTGGTTCGAATTGATCCAACAGTTTTCGAGGAATTGATATGACACTTTGCCGAATTGACCACTGAAATCACAATACCCATCTGAACTATCGAACTGAAATTCAACATGTGCATCTCAATTCGAAAACTATGTGCAGTTTCAAGATTTGGTTCGAATTGATCCAACAGTTTTCGAGGAATTGATATCACACTTTGCCGAATTGACCACTGAAATCTCAATTCCTATCTGAACTATCGAACTGAAATTCAACATGTGCATCTCAATCCGAAAACTATGTGCAGTTTCAAGATTTGGTTCGAATTGATCCAACAGTTTTTGAGGAATTGATATGACACTTTGCCGAATTGACCACTGAAATCACAATTCCCATCTGAACTATCGAACTGAAATTCAACATGAGCATCTCAATTCGAAAACCATGTGCAGTTTCAAGATTTGGTTCGAATCGATCCAATAGTTCCTTAGGAATTGAAATGATATTTTGCCGAATCGACTACTGAAATCTTCATTCCTATCAGAACTATCGATCTGAAATTCAACATGTGCATCTCAATTCGAAAACTATGTGCGATTTCAAGATTTGGGTCGTATTGGTTCAACAGTTTTCGAGGAATTGATATCACACTTAGCCGAATTGACCACTGAAATCTCATTTCCTATCTGAACTATCGAACCGAAATTCAACATGTGCATCTCAATTCGAAAACTATGTGCAGTTTCAAGATTTGGTTCGAATCGATCCAATAGTTCCTTAGGAATTGAAATGATATTTTGCCGAATCGACTTCTGAAATCTCCATTCCTATTAGAACTATCGATCTGAAATTCAACATGTGCATCTCATTTCGAAAACTATCTGCAGTTTCAAAATTTGGTTCGAATTGATCCAACAGTTTTCGAGGAATTGATATCACACTTTGCCGAATAGACCACTGAAATCTCAATTCCTATCTGAACTATCGAACTGAAATTCAACATGTGCATCTCAATCCGAAAACTATGTGCAGTTTCAAGATTTGGTTCGAATTGATCCAATAGTTCCTTAGGAATTGAAATGATATTCTGTCGAATCGACTTCTGAAATCTCCATTCCTATTAGAACTATCGATCTGATATTCAACATGTGCATCTCATTTCGAAAACTATGTGCAGTTTCAAGATTTGGTTCGAATTGAACCAACAGTTTTGGAGGAATTGATATCACACTTTGCCGAATAGACCACTGAAATTTCAATTCCTATCTGCACTATCGAACTGAAATTCAACATGTGCATCTCAATTCGAAAACTATGTGCAGTTTCAAGATTTGGTTCGAATCGATCCAACAGTTTTCGAGGAATTGATATCACACTTCGCCGAATTGACCACTGAAATCTCAATTCCTATCTGAACTATCGAACTGAAATTCAACATGTGCATCTCAATCCGAAAACTATGTACAGTTTCAAGATTTGGTTCGAATTGATCCAACAGTTTTCGAGGAATTGATATGACACTTTGCCGAATTGACCACTGAAATCACAATTCCCATCTGAACTATCAAACTGAAATTCAACATGTGCATCTCAATTCGAAAACCATGTGCAGTTACAAGATTTGGTTCGAATCGATCCAATAGTTCCTTAGGAATTGAAATGATATTTTGCCGAATCGACTACTGAAATCTTCATTCCTATCTGAACTATCGATCTGAAATTCAACATGTGCATCTCAATTCGAAAACTATGTGCAGTTTCAAGATTTGGTTCGAATCGATCCAACAGTTTTCGAAGAATTGATATCACACTTTGCCGAATTGACCACTGAAATCTCAATTCCTATCTGCACTATCGAACTGAAATTCAACATGTGCATCTCAATTCGAAAACTATGTGCAGTTTCAAGATTTGGTTCGAATCGATCCAATAGTTCCTTAAGAATTGAAATGATATTTTGCCGAATCGACTTCTGAAATCTCCATTCCTATTAGAACTATCGATCTGAAATTCAACATGTGCATCTCATTTCGAAAACTATGTGCAGTTTCAAAATTTGGTTCGAATCGATCCAACAGTTTTCGAGGAATTGAAACTGCACATGGTTTTCGAATTGAGATGCACATGTTGAATTTCAGTTCGATAGTTCAGATGGGAATTGTGATTTCAGTGGTCAATTCGGCAAAGTGTCATATCAATTCCTCAAAAACTGTTGGATCAATTCGAACCAAATCTTGAAACTGCACATAGTTTTCGGATTGAGATGCACATGTTGAATTTCAGTTCGATAGTTCAGATAGGAATTGAGATTTCAGTGGTCAATTCGGCAAAGTGTGATATCAATTCCTCGAAAACTGTTGGATCAATTCGAACCAAATCTTGAAACTGCACATAGTTTTCGAATTGAGATGCACATGTTGAATTTCAGTTCGATAGTGCAGATAGGAATTGAGATTTCAGTGGTCTATTCGGCAAAGTGTGATATCAATTCCTCAAAAACTGTTGAACCAATTCGACCCAAATCTTGAAACTGCACATAGTTTTCGAATTGAGATGCACATGTTGAATTTCAGATCGATAGTTCTGATAGGAATGAAGATTTCAGTAGTCGATTCGGCAAAATATCATTTCAATTCCTGAACTATTGGATCGATTCGAACCAAATCTTGAAACTGCACATAGTTTTCGAATTGAGATGCACATGTTGAATTTATGTTCGATAGTTCAGATAGGAATTGAGATTTCAGTGGTCAATTCGGCAAAGTGTGATATCAATTCCTCGAAAACTGTTGGATCGATTCGAACCAAATCTTGAAACTGCACATAGTTTTCGAATTGAGATGCACATGTTGAATTTCAGTTCGATAGTTCAGATAGGAATTGAGATTTCAGTAGTCGATTCGGCAAAATATCATTTCAATTCCTAAGGAACTATAGGATCGATTCGAACCAAATCTTGAAACTGCACATAGTTTTCGAATTGAGATGCACATGTTGAATTTCGGTTCGATAGTTCAGATAGGAATTGAGATTTCAGTGGTCAATTCGGCAAAGTGTGATATCAATTCCTCGAAAACTGTTGGATCAATTCGAACCAAATCTTGAAACTGCACATAGTTTTCGAATTGAGATGCAAATGTTGAATTTCAGTTCGATAGTGCAGATAGGAATTGAGATTTCAGTGGTCTATTCGGCAAAGTGTGATATCAATTCCTCAAAAACTGTTGAACCAATTCGACCCAAATCTTGAAATCGCACATAGTTTTCGAATTGAGATGCACATGTTGAATTTCAGATCGATAGTTCTGATAGGAATGAAGATTTCAGTAGTCGATTCGGCAAAATATCATTTCAATTCTTAAGGAACTATTGGATCGATTCGAACCAAATCTTGAAACTGCACATAGTTTTCGAATTGAGATGCACATGTTGAATTTCAGTTCGATAGTGCAGATAGGAATTGAGATTTCAGTGGTCAATTCGGCAAAGTGTCATATCAATTCCTCGAAAACTGTTGGATCAATTCGAACCAAATCTTGAAACTGCACATAGTTTTCGGATTGAGATGCACATGTTGAATTTCAGTTCGATAGTTCAGATAGGAATTGAGATTTCAGTGGTCAATTCGGCAAAGTGTGATATCAATTCCTCGAAAACTGTTGGATCGATTCGAACCAAATCTTGAAACTGCACATAGTTTTCGAATTGAGATGCACATGTTGAATTTCAGTTCGATAGTGCAGATAGGAATTGAGATTTCAGTGGTCTATTCGGCAAAGTGTGATATCAATTCCTCCAAAACTGTTGGTTCAATTCGAACCAAATCTTGAAACTGCACATAGTTTTCGAAATGAGATGCACATGTTGAATTTCAGATCGATAGTTCTAATAGGAATGGAGATTTCAGAAGTCGATTCGACAGAATATCATTTCAATTCCTAAGGAACTATTGGATCAATTCGAACCAAATCTTGAAACTGCACATAGTTTTCGGATTGAGATGCACATGTTGAATTTAAGTTCGATAGTTCAGATAGGAATTGAGATTTCAGTGGTCTATTCGGCAAAGTGTGATATCAATTCCTCGAAAACTGTTGGATCAATTCGAACCAAATTTTGAAACTGCAGATAGTTTTCGAAATGAGATGCACATGTTGAATTTCAGATCGATAGTTCTAATAGGAATGGAGATTTCAGAAGTCGATTCGACAAAATATCATTTCAATTCCTAAGGAACTATTGGATCAATTCGAACCAAATCTTGAAACTGCACAAAGTTTTCGGATTGAGATGCACATGTTGAATTTCAGTTCGATAGTTCAGATAGGAATTGAGATTTCAGTGGTCAATTCGGCAAAGTGTGATATCAATTCCTCGAAAACTGTTGGATCAATTCGAACCAAATCTTGAAACTGCACATAGTTTTCGAATTGAGATGCACATGTTGAATTTCAGTTCGATAGTTCAGATAGGAATTGAGATTTCAGTAGTCGATTCGGCAAAATATCATTTCAATTCCTAAGGAACTATTGGATCGAATCGAACCAAATCTTGAAACTGCAGATAGTTTTCGAATTGAGATGCACATGTTGAATTTCGGTTCGATAGTTCAGATAGGAATTGAGATTTCAGTGGTCAATTCGGCAAAGTGTGATATCAATTCCTCGAAAACTGTTGGATCAATTCGAACCAAATCTTGAAACTGCACATAGTTTTCGAATTGAGATGCAAATGTTGAATTTCAGTTCGATAGTGCAGATAGGAATTGAGATTTCAGTGGTCTATTCGGCAAAGTGTGATATCAATTCCTCAAAAACTGTTGAACCAATTCGACCCAAATCTTGAAATCGCACATAGTTTTCGAATTGAGATGCACATGTTGAATTTCAGATCGATAGTTCTGATAGGAATGAAGATTTCAGTAGTCGATTCGGCAAAATATCATTTCAATTCCTAAAGAACTATTGGATCGATTCGAACCAAATCTTGAAACTGCACATGGTTTTCGAATTGAGATGCACATGTTGAATTTCAGTTCGATAGTTCAGATGGGAATTGTGATTTCAGTGGTCAATTCGGCAAAGTGTCATATCAATTCCTCAAAAACTGTTGGATCAATTCGAACCAAATCTTGAAACTGCACATAGTTTTCGGATTGAGATGCACATGTTGAATTTCAGTTCGATAGTTCAGATAGGAATTGAGATTTCAGTGGTCAATTCGGCAAAGTGTGATATCAATTCCTCGAAAACTGTTGGATCAATTCGAACCAAATCTTGAAACTGCACATAGTTTTCGAATTGAGATGCACATGTTGAATTTCAGTTCGATAGTGCAGATAGGAATTGAGATTTCAGTGGTCTATTCGGCAAAGTGTGATATCAATTCCTCAAAAACTGTTGAACCAATTCGACCCAAATCTTGAAACTGCACATAGTTTTCGAATTGAGATGCACATGTTGAATTTCAGATCGATAGTTCTAATAGGAATGGAGATTTCAGAAGTCGATTCGACAAAATATCATTTCAATTCCTAAGGAACTATTGGATCAATTCGAACCAAATCTTGAAACTGCACATAGTTTTCGGATTGAGATGCACATGTTGAATTTCAGTTCGATAGTTCAGATAGGAATTGAGATTTCAGTGGTCTATTCGGCAAAGTGTGATATCAATTCCTCGAAAACTGTTGGATCAATTCGAACCAAATTTTGAAACTGCAGATAGTTTTCGAAATGAGATGCACATGTTGAATTTCAGATCGATAGTTCTAATAGGAATGGAGATTTCAGAAGTCGATCTGAAATTCAACATGTGCATCTCAATCCGAAAACTATGTGCAGTTTCAAGATTTGGTTCGAATTGATCCAACAGTTTTTGAGGAATTGATATGACACTTTGCCGAATTGACCACTGAAATCACAATTCCCATCTGAACTATCGAACTGAAATTCAACATGTGCATCTCAATTCGAAAACCATGTGCAGTTTCAAGATTTGGTTCGAATCGATCCAATAGTTCTTTAGGAATTGAAATGATATTTTGCCGAATCGACTACTGAAATCTTCATTCCTATCAGAACTATCGATCTGAAATTCAACATGTGCATCTCAATTCGAAAACTATGTGCGATTTCAAGATTTGGGTCGAATTGGTTCAACAGTTTTTGAGGAATTGATATCACACTTTGCCGAATAGACCACTGAAATCTCAATTCCTATCTGCACTATCGAACTGAAATTCAACATTTGCATCTCAATTCGAAAACTATGTGCAGTTTCAAGATTTGGTTCGAATTGATCCAACAGTTTTCGAGGAATTGATATCACACTTTGCCGAATTGACCACTGAAATCTCAATTCCTATCTGAACTATCGAACCGAAATTCAACATGTGCATCTCAATTCGAAAACTATGTGCAGTTTCAAGATTTGGTTCGAATCGATCCAATAGTTCCTTAGGAATTGAAATGATATTTTGCCGAATCGACTACTGAAATCTCAATTCCTATCTGAACTATCGAACTGAAATTCAACATGTGCATCTCAATTCGAAAACTATGTGCAGTTTCAAGATTTGGTTCGAATTGATCCAACAGTTTTCGAGGAATTGATATCACACTTTGCCGAATTGACCACTGAAATCTCAATTCCTATCTGAACTATCGAACTGAAATTCAACATGTGCATCTCAATCCGAAAACTTTGTGCAGTTTCAAGATTTGGTTCGAATTGATCCAATAGTTCCTTAGGAATTGAAATGATATTTTGCCGAATCGACTACTGAAATCTTCATTCCTATCAGAACTATCGATCTGAAATTCAACATGTGCATCTCAATTCGAAAACTATGTGCAGTTTCAAGATTTGGGTCGAATTGGTTCAACAGTTTTTGAGGAATTGATATCACACTTTGCCGAATAGACCACTGAAATCTCAATTCCTATCTGCACTATCGAACTGAAATTCAACATGTGCATCTCAATTCGAAAACTATGTGCCGTTTCAAGATTTGGTTCGAATTGATCCAACAGTTTTCGAGGAATTGATATCACACTTTGCCGAATTGACCACTGAAATCTCAATTCCTATCTGAACTATCGAACTGAAATTCAACATGTGCATCTCAATCCGAAAACTATGTGCAGTTTCAAGATTTGGTTCGAATTGATCCAACAGTTTTTGAGGAATTGATATGACACTTTGCCGAATTGACCACTGAAATCACAATTCCCATCTGAACTATCGAACTGAAATTCAACATGTGCATCTCAATTCGAAAACCATGTGCAGTTTCAAGATTTGGTTCGAATCGATCCAATAGTTCCTTAGGAATTGAAATGATATTTTGCCGAATCGACTACTGAAATCTTCATTCCTATCAGAACTATCGATCTGAAATTCAACATGTGCATCTCAATTCGAAAACTATGTGCGATTTCAAGATTTGGGTCGAATTGGTTCAACAGGTTTTGAGGAATTGATATCACACTTTGCCGAATAGACCACTGAAATCTCAATTCCTATCTGCACTATCGAACTGAAATTCAACATTTGCATCTCAATTCGAAAACTATGTGCAGTTTCAAGATTTGGTTCGAATTGATCCAACAGTTTTCGAGGAATTGATATCACACTTTGCCGAATTGACCACTGAAATCTCAATTCCTATCTGAACTATCGAACTGAAATTCAACATGTGCATCTCAATTCGAAAACTATGTGCAGTTTCAAGATTTGGTTCGAATCGATCCAATAGTTCCTTAGGAATTGAAATGATATTTTGCCGAATCGACTACTGAAATCTCAATTCCTATCTGAACTATCGAACTGAAATTCAACATGTGCATCTCAATTCGAAAACTATGTGCAGTTTCAAGATTTGGTTCGAATTGATCCAATAGTTCCTTAGGAATTGAAATGATATTTTGCCGAATCGACTACTGAAATCTTCATTCCTATCAGAACTATCGATCTGAAATTCAACATGTGCATCTCAATTCGAAAACTATGTGCAGTTTCAAGATTTGGGTCGAATTGGTTCAACAGTTTTTGAGGAATTGATATCACACTTTGCCGAATAGACCACTGAAATCTCAATTCCTATCTGCACTATCGAACTGAAATTCAACATGTGCATCTCAATTCGAAAACTATGTGCCGTTTCAAGATTTGGTTCGAATTGATCCAACAGTTTTCGAGGAATTGATATCACACTTTGCCGAATTGACCACTGAAATCTCAATTCCTATCTGAACTATCGAACTGAAATTCAACATGTGCATCTCAATTCGAAAACTATGTGCAGTTTCAAGATTTGGTTCGAATTGATCCAACAGTTTTTGAGGAATTGATATGACACTTTGCCGAATTGACCACTGAAATCACAATTCCCATCTGAACTATCGAACTGAAATTCAACATGTGCATCTCAATTCGAAAACCATGTGCAGTTTCAAGATTTGGTTCGAATCGATCCAATAGTTCCTTAGGAATTGAAATGATATTTTGCCGAATCGACTACTGAAATCTTCATTCCTATCAGAACTATCGATCTGAAATTCAACATGTGCATCTCAATTCGAAAACTATGTGCGATTTCAAGATTTGGGTCGAATTGGTTCAACAGGTTTTGAGGAATTGATATCACACTTTGCCGAATAGACCACTGAAATCTCAATTCCTATCTGCACTATCGAACTGAAATTCAACATTTGCATCTCAATTCGAAAACTATGTGCAGTTTCAAGATTTGGTTCGAATTGATCCAACAGTTTTCGAGGAATTGATATCACACTTTGCCGAAT
Source organism: Coccinella septempunctata (assembly GCF_907165205.1). Taxonomy (NCBI): domain Eukaryota; kingdom Metazoa; phylum Arthropoda; class Insecta; order Coleoptera; family Coccinellidae; genus Coccinella; species Coccinella septempunctata. The sequence goes on along the minus strand of NC_058192.1, from coordinate 33,059,769 downwards.
TGACCACTGAAATCTCAATTCCTATCTGAACTATCGAACCGAAATTCAACATGTGCATCTCAATTCGAAAACTATGTGCAGTTTCAAGATTTGGTTCGAATCGATCCAATAGTTCCTTAGGAATTGAAATGATATTTTGCCGAATCGACTACTGAAATCTCAATTCCTATCTGAACTATCGAACTGAAATTCAACATGTGCATCTCAATTCGAAAACTATGTGCAGTTTCAAGATTTGGTTCGACTCGATCCAACAGTTTTCGAGGAATTGATATCACACTTTGCCGAATTGATCACTGAAATCTCAATTCCTATCTGAACTATCGAACCGAAATTCAACATGTGCATCTCAATTCGAAAACTATGTGCAGTTTCAAGATTTGGTTCGAATCGATCCAATAGTTACTTAGGAATTGAAATGATATTTTGCCGAATCGACTACTGAAATCTCAATTCCTATCTGAACTATCGAACTGAAATTCAACATGTGCATCTCAATTCGAAAACTATGTGCAGTTTCAAGATTTGGTTCGAATTGATCCAACAGTTTTCGAGGAATTGATATCACACTTTGCCGAATTGACCACTGAAATCTCAATTCCTATCTGAACTATCGAACTGAAATTCAACATGTGCATCTCAATCCGAAAACTTTGTGTAGTTTCAAGATTTGGTTCGAATTGATCCAATAGTTCCTTAGGAATTGAAATGATATTTTGTCGAATCGACTTCTGAAATCACCATTCCTATTAGAACTATCGATCTGAAATTCAACATGTGCATCTCATTTCGAAAACTATCTGCAGTTTCAAAATTTGGTTCGAATTGATCCAACAGTTTTCGAGGAATTGATATCACACTTTGCCGAATAGACCACTGAAATCTCAATTCCTATCTGCACTATCGAACTGAAATTCAACATGTGCATCTCAATTCGAAAACTATGTGCCGTTTCAAGATTTGGTTCGAATTGATCCAACAGTTTTCGAGGAATTGATATCAGACTTTGCCGAATTGACCACTGAAATCTCAATTCCTATCTGAACTATCGAACTGAAATTCAACATGTGCATCTCAATCCGAAAACTATGTGCAGTTTCAAGATTTGGTTCGAATTGATCCAACAGTTTTTGAGGAATTGATATGACACTTTGCCGAATTGACCACTGAAATCACAATTCCCATCTGAACTATCGAACTGAAATTCAACATGTGCATCTCAATTCGAAAACCATGTGCAGTTTCAAGATTTGGTTCGAATCGATCCAATAGTTCCTTAGGAATTGAAATGATATTTTGCCGAATCGACTACTGAAATCTTCATTCCTATCAGAACTATCGATCTGAAATTCAACATGTGCATCTCAATTCGAAAACTATGTGCGATTTCAAGATTTGGGTCGAATTGGTTCAACAGGTTTTGAGGAATTGATATCACACTTTGCCGAATAGACCACTGAAATCTCAATTCCTATCTGCACTATCGAACTGAAATTCAACATTTGCATCTCAATTCGAAAACTATGTGCAGTTTCAAGATTTGGTTCGAATTGATCCAACAGTTTTCGAGGAATTGATATCACACTTTGCCGAATTGACCACTGAAATCTCAATTCCTATCTGAACTATCGAACCGAAATTCAACATGTGCATCTCAATTCGAAAACTATGTGCAGTTTCAAGATTTGGTTCGAATCGATCCAATAGTTCCTTAGGAATTGAAATGATATTTTGCCGAATCGACTACTGAAATCTCAATTCCTATCTGAACTATCGAACTGAAATTCAACATGTGCATCTCAATTCGAAAACTATGTGCAGTTTCAAGATTTGGTTCGAATTGATCCAATAGTTCCTTAGGAATTGAAATGATATTTTGCCGAATCGACTACTGAAATCTTCATTCCTATCAGAACTATCGATCTGAAATTCAACATGTGCATCTCAATTCGAAAACTATGTGCAGTTTCAAGATTTGGGTCGAATTGGTTCAACAGTTTTTGAGGAATTGATATCACACTTTGCCGAATAGACCACTGAAATCTCAATTCCTATCTGCACTATCGAACTGAAATTCAACATGTGCATCTCAATTCGAAAACTATGTGCCGTTTCAAGATTTGGTTCGAATTGATCCAACAGTTTTCGAGGAATTGATATCACACTTTGCCGAATTGACCACTGAAATCTCAATTCCTATCTGAACTATCGAACTGAAATTCAACATGTGCATCTCAATTCGAAAACTATGTGCAGTTTCAAGATTTGGTTCGAATTGATCCAACAGTTTTTGAGGAATTGATATGACACTTTGCCGAATTGACCACTGAAATCTCAATTCCCATCTGAACTATCGAACTGAAATTCAACATGTGCATCTCAATTCGAAAACCATGTGCAGTTTCAAGATTTGGTTCGAATCGATCCAATAGTTCCTTAGGAATTGAAATGATATTTTGCCGAATCGACTACTGAAATCTTCATTCCTATCAGAACTATCGATCTGAAATTCAACATGTGCATCTCAATTCGAAAACTATGTGCGATTTCAAGATTTGGGTCGAATTGGTTCAACAGGTTTTGAGGAATTGATATCACACTTTGCCGAATAGACCACTGAAATCTCAATTCCTATCTGCACTATCGAACTGAAATTCAACATTTGCATCTCAATTCGAAAACTATGTGCAGTTTCAAGATTTGGTTCGAATTGATCCAACAGTTTTCGAGGAATTGATATCACACTTTGCCGAATTGACCACTGAAATCTCAATTCCTATCTGAACTATCGAACCGAAATTCAACATGTGCATCTCAATTCGAAAACTATGTGCAGTTTCAAGATTTGGTTCGAATCGATCCAATAGTTCCTTAGGAATTGAAATGATATTTTGCCGAATCGACTACTGAAATCTCAATTCCTATCTGAACTATCGAACTGAAATTCAACATGTGCATCTCAATTCGAAAACTATGTGCAGTTTCAAGATTTGGTTCGACTCGATCCAACAGTTTTCGAGGAATTGATATCACACTTTGCCGAATTGACCACTGAAATCTCAATTCCTATCTGAACTATCGAACCGAAATTCAACATGTGCATCTCAATTCGAAAACTATGTGCAGTTTCAAGATTTGGTTCGAATCGATCCAATAGTTACTTAGGAATTGAAATGATATTTTGCCGAATCGACTACTGAAATCTCAATTCCTATCTGAACTATCGAACTGAAATTCAACATGTGCATCTCAATTCGAAAACTATGTGCAGTTTCAAGATTTGGTTCGAATTGATCCAACAGTTTTCGAGGAATTGATATCACACTTTGCCGAATTGACCACTGAAATCTCAATTCCTATCTGAACTATCGAACTGAAATTCAACATGTGCATCTCAATCCGAAAACTTTGTGTAGTTTCAAGATTTGGTTCGAATTGATCCAATAGTTCCTTAGGAATTGAAATGATATTTTGTCGAATCGACTTCTGAAATCACCATTCCTATTAGAACTATCGATCTGAAATTCAACATGTGCATCTCATTTCGAAAACTATCTGCAGTTTCAAAATTTGGTTCGAATTGATCCAACAGTTTTCGAGGAATTGATATCACACTTTGCCGAATAGACCACTGAAATCTCAATTCCTATCTGAACTATCGAACTGAAATTCAACATGTGCATCTCAATCCGAAAACTATGTGCAGTTTCAAGATTTGGTTCGAATTGATCCAATAGTTCCTTAGGAATTGAAATGATATTCTGTCGAATCGACTTCTGAAATCTCCATTCCTATTAGAACTATCGATCTGAAATTCAACATGTGCATCTCATTTCGAAAACTATGTGCAGTTTCAAGATTTGGTTCGAATTGAACCAACAGTTTTGGAGGAATTGATATCACACTTTGCCGAATAGACCACTGAAATCTCAATTCCTATCTGCACTATCGAACTGAAATTCAACATGTGCATCTCAATTCGAAAACTATGTGCAGTTTCAAGATTTGGTTCGAATCGATCCAACAGTTTTCGAGGAATTGATATCACACTTTGCCGAATTGACCACTGAAATCTCAATTCCTATCTGAACTATCGAACTGAAATTCAACATGTGCATCTCAATCCGAAAACTATGTGCAGTTTCAAGATTTGGTTCGAATTGATCCAACAGTTTTCGAGGAATTGATATGACACTTTGCCGAATTGACCACTGAAATCACAATTCCCATCTGAACTATCGAACTGAAATTCAACATGTGCATCTCAATTCGAAAACCATGTGCAGTTACAAGATTTGGTTCGAATCGATCCAATAGTTCCTTAGGAATTGAAATGATATTTTGCCGAATCGACTACTGAAATCTTCATTCCTATCTGAACTATCGATCTGAAATTCAACATGTGCATCTCAATTCGAAAACTATGTGCAGTTTCAAGATTTGGTTCGAATCGATCCAATAGTTCCTTAGGAATTGAAATGATATTTTGTCGAATCGACTTCTGAAATCTCCATTCCTATTAGAACTATCGATCTGAAATTCAACATGTGCATCTCATTTCGAAAACTATGTGCAGTTTCAAGATTTGGTTCGAATCGATCCAACAGTTTTCGAGGAATTGATATCACACTTTGCCGAATTGACCACTGAAATCTCAATTCCTATCTGCACTATCGAACTGAAATTCAACATGTGCATCTCAATTCGAAAACTATGTGCAGTTTCAAGATTTGGTTCGAATCGATCCAATAGTTCCTTAAGAATTGAAATGATATTTTGCCGAATCGACTACTGAAATCTTCATTCCTATCAGAACTATCGATCTGAAATTCAACATGTGCATCTCAATTCGAAAACTATGTGCAGTTTCAAGATTTGGGTCGAATTGGTTCAACAGTTTTTGAGGAATTGATATCACACTTTGCCGAATAGACCACTGAAATCTCAATTCCTATCTGCACTATCGAACTGAAATTCAACATGTGCATCTCAATTCGAAAACTCTGTGCAGTTTCAAGATTTGGTTCGAATTGATCCAACAGTTTTCGAGGATATGATATCACACTTTGCCGAATTGACCACTGAAATCTCAATTCCTATCTGAACTATCGAACTGAAATTCAACATGTGCATCTCAATCCGAAAACTATGTGCGATTTCAAGATTTGGGTCGAATTGGTTCAACAGTTTTTGAGGAATTGATATCACACTTTGCCGAATAGACCACTGAAATCTCAATTCCTATCTGCACTATCGAACTGAAATTCAACATTTGCATCTCAATTCGAAAACTATGTGCAGTTTCAAGATTTGGTTCGAATTGATCCAACAGTTTTCGAGGAATTGATATCACACTTTGCCGAATTGACCACTGAAATCTCAATTCCTATCTGAACTATCGAACCGAAATTCAACATGTGCATCTCAATTCGAAAACTATGTGCAGTTTCAAGATTTGGTTCGAATCGATCCTATAGTTCCTTAGGAATTGAAATGATATTTTGCCGAATCGACTACTGAAATCTCAATTCCTATCTGAACTATCGAACTGAAATTCAACATGTGCATCTCAATTCGAAAACTATGTGCAGTTTCAAGATTTGGTTCGAATCGATCCAACAGTTTTCGAGGAATTGATATCACACTTTGCCGAATTGACAACTGAAATCTCAATTCCTATCTGAACTATCGAACATAAATTCAACATGTGCATCTCAATTCGAAAACTATGTGCAGTTTCAAGATTTGGTTCGAATCGATCCAATAGTTCAGGAATTGAAATGATATTTTGCCGAATCGACTACTGAAATCTTCATTCCTATCAGAACTATCGATCTGAAATTCAACATGTGCATCTCAATTCGAAAACTATGTGCAGTTTCAAGATTTGGGTCGAATTGGTTCAACAGTTTTTGAGGAATTGATATCACACTTTGCCGAATAGACCACTGAAATCTCAATTTCTATCTGCACTATCGAACTGAAATTCAACATGTGCATCTCAATTCGAAAACTATGTGCAGTTTCAAGATTTGGTTCGAATTGATCCAACAGTTTTCGAGGAATTGATATCACACTTTGCCGAATTGACCACTGAAATCTCAATTCCTATCTGAACTATCGAACTGAAATTCAACATGTGCATCTCAATCCGAAAACTATGTGCCGTTTCAAGATTTGGTTCGAATTGATCCAACAGTTTTTGAGGAATTGATATGACACTTTGCCGAATTGACCACTGAAATCACAATTCCCATCTGAACTATCGAACTGAAATTCAACATGTGCATCTCAATTCGAAAACCATGTGCAGTTTCAAGATTTGGTTCGAATCGATCCAATAGTTCCTTAGGAATTGAAATGATATTTTGCCGAATCGACTACTGTAATCTTCATTCCTATCAGAACTATCGATCTGAAATTCAACATGTGCATCTCAATTCGAAAACTATGTGCGATTTCAAGATTTGGGTCGAATTGGTTCAACAGTTTTCGAGGAATTGATATCACACATAGCCGAATTGACCACTGAAATCTCAATTCCTATCTGAACTATCGAACCGAAATTCAACATGTGCATCTCAATTCGAAAACTATGTGCAGTTTCAAGATTTGGTTCGAATCGATCCAATAGTTCCTTAGGAATTGAAATGATATTTTGCCGAATCGACTACTGAAATCTCAATTCCTATCTGAACTATCGAACTGAAATTCAACATGTGCATCTCAATTCGAAAACTATGTGCAGTTTCAAGATTTGGTTCGAATTGATCCAACAGTTTTCGAGGAATTGATATCACACTTTGCCGAATTGACCACTGAAATCTCAATTCCTATCTGAACTATCGAACTGAAATTCAACATGTGCATCTCAATCCGAAAACTTTGTGCAGTTTCAAGATTTGGTTCGAATTGATGCAATAGTTCCTTAGAAATTGAAATGATATTTTGTCGAATCGACTTCTGAAATCTCCATTCCTATTAGAACTATCGATCTGAAATTCAACATGTGCATCTCATTTCGAAAACTATCTGCAGTTTCAAAATTTGGTTCGAATTGATCCAACAGTTTTCGAGGAATTGATATCACACTTTGCCGAATAGACCACTGAAATCTCAATTCCTATCTGAACTATCGAACTGAAATTCAACATGTGCATCTAAATCCGAAAACTATGTGCAGTTTCAAGATTTGGTTCGAATTGATCCAATAGTTCCTTAGGAATTGAAATGATATTCTGTCGAATCGACTTCTGAAATCTCCATTCCTATTAGAACTATCGATCTGAAATTCAACATGTTCATCTCATTTCGAAAACTATGTGCAGTTTCAAGATTTGGTTCGAATTGAACCAACAGTTTTGGAGGAATTGATATCACACTTTGCCGAATAGACCACTGAAATCTCAATTCCTATCTGCACTATCGAACTGAAATTCAACATGTGCATCTCAATTCGAAAACTATGTGCAGTTTCAAGATTTGGGTCGAATTGGTTCAATAGTTTTTGAGGAATTGATATCACACTCTGCCGAATAGACCACTGAAATCTCAATTCCTATCTGCACTATCGAACTGAAATTCAACATGTGCATCTCAATTCGAAAACTATGTGCAGTTTCAAGATTTGGTTCGAATTGATCCAACAGTTTTCGAGGAATTGATATCACACTTTGCCGAATTGACCACTGAAATCTCAATTCCTATCTGAACTATCGAACTGAAATTCAACATGTGCATCTCAATCCGAAAACTATGTGCAGTTTCAAGATTTGGTTCGGATTGATCAAATAGTTCCTTAGGAATTGAAATGATATTTTGTCGAATCGACTTCTGAAATCTCCATTCCTATTAGAACTATCGATCTGAAATTCAACATGTGCATCTCATTTCGAAAACTATCTGCAGTTTCAAGATTTGGTTCGAATTGATCCAACAGTTTTCGAGGAATTGATATCACACTTTGCCGAATAGACCACTGAAATCTCAATTCCTATCTGAACTATCGAACTGAAATTCAACATGTGCATCTCAATCCGAAAACTGTGTGCAGTTTCAAGATTTGGTTCGAATTGATCCAATAGTTCCTTAGGAATTGAAATGATATTTTGTCGAATCGACTTCTGAAATCTCAATTCCTATCTGCACTATCGAACTGAAATTCAACATGTGCATCTCAATTCGAAAACTATGTGCAGTTTCAGAATTTGGTTCGAATCGATCCAACAGTTTTCGAGGAATTGATATCACACTTTGCCGAATTGACCACTGAAATCTCAATTCCTATCTGAACTATCGAACTTAAATTCAACATGTGCATCTCAATTCGAAAACTATGTGCAGTTTCAAGATTTGGTTCGAATCGATCCAATAGTTCCTTAGGAATTGAAATGATATTTTGCCGAATCGACTACTGAAATCTTCATTCCTATCAGAACTATCGATCTGAAATTCAACATGTGCATCTCAATTCGAAAACTATGTGCAGTTTCAAAATTTGGGTCGAATTGGTTCAACAGTTTTTGAGGAATGGATATCACACTTTGCCGAATAGACCACTGAAATCTCAATTCCTATCTGCACTATCGAACTGAAATTCAACATGTGCATCTCAATTCGAAAACTATGTGCAGTTTCAAGATTTGGTTCGAATTGATCCAATAGTTCCTTAGGAATTGAAATGATATTTCGTCGAATCGACTTCTGAAATCTCCATTCCTATTAGAACTATCGATCTGAAATTCAACATGTGCATCTCATTTCGAAAAGTATCTGCAGTTTCAAAATTTGGTTCGAATTGATCCAACAGTTTTCGAGGAATTGATATCACACTTTGCCGAATAGACCACTGAAATCTCAATTCCTATCTGAACTATCGAACTGAAATTCAACATGTGCATCTCAATCCGAAAACTATGTGCAGTTTCAAGATTTGGTTCGAATTGATCCAATAGTTCCTTAGGAATTGAAATGATATTCTGTCGAATCGACTTCTGAAATCTCCATTCCTATTAGAACTATCGATCTGAAATTCAACATGTGCATCTCATTTCGAAAACTATGTGCAGTTTCAAGATTTGGTTCGAATTGAACCAACAGTTTTGGAGGAATTGATATCACACTTTGCCGAATAGACCACTGAAATCTCAATTCCTATCTGCACTATCGAACTGAAATTCAACATGTGCATCTCAATTCGAAAACTATGTGCAGTTTCAAGATTTGGTTCGAATCGATCCAACAGTTTTCGAGGAATTGATATCACACTTTGCCGAATTGACCACTGAAATCTCAATTCCTATCTGAACTATCGAACTGAAATTCAACATGTGCATCTCAATCCGAAAACTATGTGCAGTTTCAAGATTTGGTTCGAATTGATCCAACAGTTTTCGAGGAATTGATATGACACTTTGCCGAATTGACCACTGAAATCACAATTCCCATCTGAACTATCGAACTGAAATTCAACATGTGCATCTCAATTCGAAAACCATGTGCAGTTACAAGATTTGGTTCGGATCGATCCAATAGTTTTTGAGGAATTGATATGACACTTTGCCGAATTGACCACTGAAATCACAATTCCCATCTGAACTATCGAACTGAAATTCAACATGTGCATCTCAATTCGAAAACCATGTGCAATTTCAAGATTTGGTTCGAATCGATCCAATAGTTCCTTAGGAATTGAAATGATATTTTGCCGAATCGACTACTGTTATCTTCATTCCTATCAGAACTATCGATCTGAAATTCAACATGTGCATCTCAATTCGAAAACTATGTGCGATTTCAAGATTTGGGTCGAATTGGTTCAACAGTTTTCGAGGAATTGATATCACACTTAGCCGAATTGACCACTGAAATCACAATTCCCATCTGAACTATCGAACTGAAATTCAACATGTGCATCTCAATTCGAAAACCATGTGCAATTTCAAGATTTGGTTCGAATCGATCCAATAGTTCCTTAGGAATTGAAATGATATTTTGCCGAATCGACTACTGAAATCTTCATTCCTATCTGAACTATCGATCTGAAATTCAACATGTGCATCTCAATTCGAAAACTATGTGCAGTTTCAAGATTTGGTTCGAATCGATCCAATAGTTCCTTAGGAATTGAAATGATATTTTGTCGAATCGACTACTGAAATCTTCATTCCTATCAGAACTATCGATCTGAAATTGAACATGTGCATCTCAATTCGAAAACTATGTGCAGTTTCAAGATTTGGGTCGAATTGGTTCAACAGTTTTTGAGGAATTGATATCACACTTTGCCGAATAGACCACTGAAATCTCAATTCCTATCTGCACTATCGAACTGAAATTCAACATGTGCATCTCAATTCGAAAACTATGTGCAGTTTCAAGATTTGGTTCGAATTGATCCAACAGTTTTCGAGGAATTGATATCACACTTTGCCGAATTGACCACTGAAATCTCAATTCCTATCTGAACTATCGAACTGAAATTCAACATGTGCATCTCAATCCGAAAACTATGTGCAGTTTCAAGATTTGGTTCGAATTGATCCAACAGTTTTTGAGGAATTGATATGACACTTTGCCGAATTGACCACTGAAATCACAATTCCCATCTGAACTATCGAACTGAAATTCAACATGTGCATCTCAATTCGAAAACCATGTGCAATTTCAAGATTTGGTTCGAATCGATCCAATAGTTCCTTAGGAATTGAAATGATATTTTGCCGAATCGACTACTGTAATCTTCATTCCTATCAGAACTATCGATCTGAAATTCAACATGTGCATCTCAATTCGAAAACTATGTGCGATTTCAAGATTTGGGTCGAATTGGTTCAACAGTTTTCGAGGAATTGATATCACACTTAGCCGAATTGACCACTGAAATCTCAATTCCTATCTGAACTATCGAACCGAAATTCAACATGTGCATCTCAATTCGAAAACTATGTGCAGTTTCAAGATTTGGTTCGAATCGATCCAATAGTTCCTTAGGAATTGAAATGATATTTTGCCGAATCGACTACTGAAATCTCAATTCCTATCTGAACTATCGAACTGAAATTCAACATGTGCATCTCAATTCGAAAACTATGTGCAGTTTCAAGATTTGGTTCGAATTGATCCAACAGTTTTCGAGGAATTGATATCACACTTTGCCGAATTGACCACTGAAATCTCAATTCCTATCTGAACTATCGAACTGAAATTCAACATGTGCATCTCAATCCGAAAACTTTGTGCAGTTTCAAGATTTGGTTCGAATTGATGCAATAGTTCCTTAGAAATTGAAATGATATTTTGTCGAATCGACTTCTGAAATCTCCATTCCTATTAGAACTATCGATCTGAAATTCAACATGTGCATCTCATTTCGAAAACTATCTGCAGTTTCAAAATTTGGTTCGAATTGATCCAACAGTTTTCGAGGAATTGATATCACACTTTGCCGAATAGACCACTGAAATCTCAATTCCTATCTGAACTATCGAACTGAAATTCAACATGTGCATCTCAATCCGAAAACTATGTGCAGTTTCAAGATTTGGTTCGAATTGATCCAATAGTTCCTTAGGAATTGAAATGATATTCTGTCGAATCGACTTCTGAAATCTCCATTCCTATTAGAACTATCGATCTGAAATTCAACATGTTCATCTCATTTCGAAAACTATGTGCAGTTTCAAGATTTGGTTCGAATTGAACCAACAGTTTTTGAGGAATTGATATCACACTTTGCCGAATAGACCACTGAAATCTCAATTCCTATCTGCACTATCGAACTGAAATTCAACATGTGCATCTCAATTCGAAAACTATGTGCAGTTTCAAGATTTGGTTCGAATCGATCCAACAGTTTTCGAGGAATTGATATCACACTTTGCCGAATTGACCACTGAAATCTCAATTCCTATCTGAACTATCGAACTGAAATTCAACATGTGCATCTCAATCCGAAAACTATGTGCAGTTTCAAGATTTGGTTCGAATTGATCCAACAGTTTTCGAGGAATTGATATGACACTTTGCCGAATTGACCACTGAAATCACAATTCCCATCTGAACTATCAAACTGAAATTCAACATGTGCATCTCAATTCGAAAACCATGTGCAGTTACAAGATTTGGTTCGAATCGATCCAATAGTTCCTTAGGAATTGAAATGATATTTTGCCGAATCGACTACTGAAATCTTCATTCTTATCTGAACTATCGATCTGAAATTCAACATGTGCATCTCAATTCGAAAACTATGTGCAGTTTCAAGATTTGGTTCGAATCGATCCAATAGTTCCTTAGGAATTGAAATGATATTTTGTCGAATCGACTTCTGAAATCTCCATTCCTATTAGAACTATCGATCTGAAATTCAACATGTGCATCTCAATTCGAAAACTATGTGCAGTTTCAAGATTTGGGTCGAATTGGTTCAATAGTTTTTGAGGAATTGATATCACACTCTGCCGAATAGACCACTGAAATCTCAATTCCTATCTGCACTATCGAACTGAAATTCAACATGTGCATCTCAATTCGAAAACTATGTGCAGTTTCAAGATTTGGTTCGAATTGATCCAACAGTTTTCGAGGAATTGATATCACACTTTGCCGAATTGACCACTGAAATCTCAATTCCTATCTGAACTATCGAACTGAAATTCAACATGTGCATCTCAATCCGAAAACTATGTGCAGTTTCAAGATTTGGTTCGGATTGATCAAATAGTTCCTTAGGAATTGAAATGATATTTTGTCGAATCGACTTCTGAAATCTCCATTCCTATCAGAACTATCGATCTGAAATTCAACATGTGCATCTCATTTCGAAAACTATCTGCAGTTTCAAGATTTGGTTCGAATTGATCCAACAGTTTTCGAGGAATTGATATCACACTTTGCCGAATAGACCACTGAAATCTCAATTCCTATCTGAACTATCGAACTGAAATTCAACATGTGCATCTCAATCCGAAAACTGTGTGCAGTTTCAAGATTTGGTTCGAATTGATCCAATAGTTCCTTAGGAATTGAAATGATATTTTGTCGAATCGACTTCTGAAATCTCAATTCCTATCTGCACTATCGAACTGAAATTCAACATGTGCATCTCAATTCGAAAACTATGTGCAGTTTCAGAATTTGGTTCGAATCGATCCAACAGTTTTCGAGGAATTGATATCACACTTTGCCGAATTGACCACTGAAATCTCAATTCCTATCTGAACTATCGAACTTAAATTCAACATGTGCATCTCAATTCGAAAACTATGTGCAGTTTCAAGATTTGGTTCGAATCGATCCAATAGTTCCTTAGGAATTGAAATGATATTTTGCCGAATCGACTACTGAAATCTTCATTCCTATCAGAACTATCGATCTGAAATTCAACATGTGCATCTCAATTCGAAAACTATGTGCAGTTTCAAAATTTGGGTCGAATTGGTTCAACAGTTTTTGAGGAATGGATATCACACTTTGCCGAATAGACCACTGAAATCTCAATTCCTATCTGCACTATCGAACTGAAATTCAACATGTGCATCTCAATTCGAAAACTATGTGCAGTTTTAAAATCTGATTCGAATTGATCCAACAGTTTTCGAGGAATTGATATCACACTTTGCCGAATTGACCACTGAAATCTCAATTCCTATCTGAACTATCGAACTGAAATTCAACATGTGCATCTCAATTCGAAAACTATTTGCAGTTTCAAGATTTGGTTCGAATAGATCCAATAGCTCCTTAGGAATTGAAATGATATTTTGCCGAATCGACTACTGAAATCTTCATTTCTATCAGAACTATCGATCTGAAATTCAACATATGCATCTCAATTCGAAAACTATGTGCAGTTTCAAGATTTGGGTCGAATTGGTTCAACAGTTTTTGAGGAATTGATATCACACTTTGCCGAATAGACCACTGAAATCTCAATTCCTATCTGCACTATCGAACTGAAATTCAACATGTGCATCTCAATTCGAAAACTATGTGCAGTTTCAAGATTTGGTTCGAATTGATCCAACAGTTTTCGAGGAATTGATATCACACTTTGCCGAATTGACCACTGAAATCTCAATTCCTATCTGAACTATCGAACTGAAATTCAACATGTGCATCTCAATTCGAAAACTATGTGCAGTTTCAAGATTTGGTTCGAATCGATCCAACAGTTTTCGAGGAATTGATATCACACTTTGCCGAATTGACCACTGAAATCTCAATTCCTATCTGAACTATCGAACTGAAATTCAACATGTTCATCTCAATTCGAAAACTATGTGCAGTTTCAAGATTTGGTTCGAATCGATCCAATAGTTCCTTAGGAATTGAAATGATATTTTGCCGAATCGACTACTGAAATCTTCATTCCTATCAGAACTATCGATCTGAAATTCAACATGTGCATCTCAATTCGAAAACTATGTGCAGTTTCAAGATTTGGGTCGAATTGGTTCAACAGTTTTTGAGGAATTGATATCACACTTTGCCGAATAGACCACTGAAATCTCAATTCCTATCTGAACTATCGAACTGAAATTCAACATGTGCATCTCAATCCGAAAACTATGTGCAGTTTCAAGATTTGGTTCGAATTGATCCAATAGTTCCTTAAGAATTGAAATTATATTTTGTCGAATCGACTTCTGAAATCTCCATTCCTATTAGAACTATCGATCTGAAATTCAACATGTGCATCTCATTTCTAAAACTATGTGCAGATTCAAGATTTGGTTCGAATTGAACCAACAGTTTCGGAGGAATTGATATCACACTTTGCCGAATAGACCACTGAAATCTCAATTCCTATCTGCACTATCGAACTGAAATTCAACATTTGCATCTCAATTTGAAAACTATGTGCAGTTTCAAGATTTGGTTCGAATTGATCCAACAGTTTTCGAGGAATTGATATCACACTTTGCCGAATTGACCACTGAAATCTCAATTCCTATCTGAACTATCGAACTGAAATTCAACATGTGCATCTCAATCCGAAAACTATGTGCAGTTTCAAGATTTGGTTCGAATTGATCCAACAGTTTTTGAGGAATTGAT
This sequence comes from Coccinella septempunctata, assembly GCF_907165205.1. Lineage (NCBI taxonomy): Eukaryota > Metazoa > Arthropoda > Insecta > Coleoptera > Coccinellidae > Coccinella > Coccinella septempunctata. The sequence continues at coordinate 33,044,709 of NC_058192.1, read as the reverse complement.
ATGACACTTTGCCCAATTAACCACTGAAATCACAATTCCCATCTGAACTATCGAACTGAAATTCAACATGTGCATCTCAATTCGAAAACCATGTGCAGTTTCAAGATTTGGTTCGAATCGATCCAATAGTTCCTTAGGAATTGAAATGATATTTTACCGAATCGACTACTGAAATCTTCATTCCTATCAGAACTATCGATCTGAAATTCAACATGTGCATCTCAATTCGAAAACTATGTGCGATTTCAAGATTTGGGTCGAATTGGTTCAACAGTTTTCGAGGAATTGATATCACACTTAGCCGAATTGACCACTGAAATCTCAATTCCTATCTGAACTATCGAACCGAAATTCAACATGTGCATCTCAATTCGAAAACTATGTGCAGTTTCAAGATTTGGTTCGGATTGATCAAATAGTTCCTTAGGAATTGAAATGATATTTTGCCGAATCGACTACTGAAATCTCAATTCCTATCTGAACTATCGAACTGAAATTCAACATGTGCATCTCAATTCGAAAACTATGTGCAGTTTCAAGATTTGGTTCGAATTGATCCAACAGTTTTCGAGGAATTGATATCACACTTTGCCGAATAGACCACTGAAATCTCAATTCCTATCTGAACTATCGAACTGAAATTCAACATGTGCATCTCAATCCGAAAACTGTGTGCAGTTTCAAGATTTGGTTCGAATTGATCCAATAGTTCCTTAGGAATTGAAATGATATTTTGTCGAATCGACTTCTGAAATCTCAATTCCTATCTGCACTATCGAACTGAAATTCAACATGTGCATCTCAATTCGAAAACTATGTGCAGTTTCAGAATTTGGTTCGAATCGATCCAACAGTTTTCGAGGAATTGATATCACACTTTGCCGAATTGACCACTGAAATCTCAATTCCTATCTGAACTATCGAACTAAAATTCAACATGTGCATCTCAATTCGAAAACTATGTGCAGTTTCAAGATTTGGTTCGAATCGATCCAATAGTTCCTTAGGAATTGAAATGATATTTTGCCGAATCGACTACTGAAATCTTCATTCCTATCAGAACTATCGATCTGAAATTCAACATGTGCATCTCAATTCGAAAACTATGTGCAGTTTCAAAATTTGGGTCGAATTGGTTCAACAGTTTTTGAGGAATGGATATCACACTTTGCCGAATAGACCACTGAAATCTCAATTCCTATCTGCACTATCGAACTGAAATTCAACATGTGCATCTCAATTCGAAAACTATGTGCAGTTTTAAAATCTGATTCGAATTGATCCAACAGTTTTCGAGGAATTGATATCACACTTTGCCGAATTGACCACTGAAATCTCAATTCCTATCTGAACTATCGAACTGAAATTCAACATGTGCATCTCAATTCGAAAACTATGTGCAGTTTCAAGATTTGGTTCGAATCGATCCAACAGTTTTCGAGGAATTGATATCACACTTTGCCGAATTGACCACTGAAATCTCAATTCCTATCTGAACTATCGAACTGAAATTCAACATGTGCATCTCAATTCGAAAACTATGTGCAGTTTCAAGATTTGGTTCGAATCGATCCAATAGTTCCTTAGGAATTGAAATGATATTTTGCCGAATCGACTACTGAAATCTTCATTCCTATCAGAACTATCGATCTGAAATTCAACATGTGCATCTCAATTCGAAAACTATGTGCAGTTTCAAGATTTGGGTCGAATTGGTTCAACAGTTTTTGAGGAATTGATATCACACTTTGCCGAATAGACCACTGAAATCTCAATTCCTATCTGAACTATCGAACTGAAATTCAACATGTGCATCTCAATCCGAAAACTATGTGCAGTTTCAAGATTTGGTTCGAATTGATCCAATAGTTCCTTAAGAATTGAAATTATATTTTGTCGAATCGACTTCTGAAATCTCCATTCCTATTAGAACTATCGATCTGAAATTCAACATGTGCATCTCATTTCTAAAACTATGTGCAGATTCAAGATTTGGTTCGAATTGAACCAACAGTTTCGGAGGAATTGATATCACACTTTGCCGAATAGACCACTGAAATCTCAATTCCTATCTGCACTATCGAACTGAAATTCAACATTTGCATCTCAATTTGAAAACTATGTGCAGTTTCAAGATTTGGTTCGAATTGATCCAACAGTTTTCGAGGAATTGATATCACACTTTGCCGAATTGACCACTGAAATCTCAATTCCTATCTGAACTATCGAACTGAAATTCAACATGTGCATCTCAATCCGAAAACTATGTGCAGTTTCAAGATTTGGTTCGAATTGATCCAACAGTTTTTGAGGAATTGATATGACACTTTGCCCAATTAACCACTGAAATCACAATTCCCATCTGAACTATCGAACTGAAATTCAACATGTGCATCTCAATTCGAAAACCATGTGCAGTTTCAAGATTTGGTTCGAATCGATCCAATAGTTCCTTAGGAATTGAAATGATATTTTGCCGAATCGACTACTGAAATCTTCATTCCTATCAGAACTATCGATCTGAAATTCAACATGTGCATCTCAATTCGAAAACTATATGCGATTTCAAGATTTGGGTCGAATTGGTTCAACAGTTTTCGAGGAATTGATATCACACTTAGCCGAATTGACCACTGAAATCTCAATTCCTATCTGAACTATCGAACCGAAATTCAACATGTGCATCTCAATTCGAAAACTATGTGCAGTTTCAAGATTTGGTTCGAATCGATCCAATAGTTCCTTAGGAATTGAAATGATATTTTGCCGAATCGACTACTGAAATCTCAATTCCTATCTGAACTATCGAACTGAAATTCAACATGTGCATCTCAATTCGAAAACTATGTGCAGTTTCAAGATTTGGTTCGAATTGATCCAACAGTTTTCCAGGAATTGATATCACACTTTGCCGAATTGACCACTGAAATCTCAATTCCTATCTGAACTATCGAACTGAAATTCAACATGTGCATCTCAATCCGAAAACTTTGTGCAGTTTCAAGATTTGGTTCGAATTGATCCAATAGTTCCTTAGAAATTGAAATGATATTTTGTCGAATCGACTTCTGAAATCTCCATTCCTATTAGAACTATCGATCTGAAATTCAACATGTGCATCTCATTTCTAAAACTATGTGCAGATTCAAGATTTGGTTCGAATTGAACCAACAGTTTCGGAGGAATTGATATCACACTTTGCCGAATAGACCACTGAAATCTCAATTCCTATCTGAACTATCGAACTGAAATTCAACATGTGCATCTCAATCCGAAAACTATGTGCAGTTTCAAGATTTGGTTCGAATTGATCCAACAGTTTTTGAGGAATTGATATGACACTTTGCCCAATTAACCACTGAAATCACAATTCCCATCTGAACTATCGAACTGAAATTCAACATGTGCATCTCAATTCGAAAACCATGTGCAGTTTCAAGATTTGGTTCGAATCGATCCAATAGTTCCTTAGGAATTGAAATGATATTTTGCCGAATCGACTACTGAAATCTTCATTCCTATCAGAACTATCGATCTGAAATTCAACATGTGCATCTCAATTCGAAAACTATGTGCGATTTCAAGATTTGGGTCGAATTGGTTCAACAGTTTTCGAGGAATTGATATCACACTTAGCCGAATTGACCACTGAAATCTCAATTCCTATCTGAACTATCGAACCGAAATTCAACATGTGCATCTCAATTCGAAAACTATGTGCAGTTTCAAGATTTGGTTCGAATCGATCCAATAGTTCCTTAGGAATTGAAATGATATTTTGCCGAATCGACTACTGAAATCTCAATTCCTATCTGAACTATCGAACTGAAATTCAACATGTGCATCTCAATTCGAAAACTATGTGCAGTTTCAAGATTTGGTTCGAATTGATCCAACAGTTTTCCAGGAATTGATATCACACTTTGCCGAATTGACCACTGAAATCTCAATTCCTATCTGAACTATCGAACTGAAATTCAACATGTGCATCTCAATCCGAAAACTTTGTGCAGTTTCAAGATTTGGTTCGAATTGATCCAATAGTTCCTTAGAAATTGAAATGATATTTTGTCGAATCGACTTCTGAAATCTCCATTCCTATTAGAACTATCGATCTGAAATTCAACATGTGCATCTCATTTCTAAAACTATGTGCAGATTCAAGATTTGGTTCGAATTGAACCAACAGTTTCGGAGGAATTGATATCACACTTTGCCGAATAGACCACTGAAATCTCAATTCCTATCTGAACTATCGAACTGAAATTCAACATGTGCATCTCAATCCGAAAACTATGTGCAGTTTCAAGATTTGGTTCGAATTGATCCAATAGTTCCTTAAGAATTGAAATTATATTTTGTCGAATCGACTTCTGAAATCTCCATTCCTATTAGAACTATCGATCTGAAATTCAACATGTGCATCTCATTTCTAAAACTATGTGCAGATTCAAGATTTGGTTCGAATTGAACCAACAGTTTCGGAGGAATTGATATCACACTTTGCCGAATAGACCACTGAAATCTCAATTCCTATCTGCACTATCGAACTGAAATTCAACATTTGCATCTCAATTTGAAAACTATGTGCAGTTTCAAGATTTGGTTCGAATTGATCCAACAGTTTTCGAGGAATTGATATCACACTTTGCCGAATTGACCGCTGAAATCTCAATTCCTATCTGAACTATCGAACTGAAATTCAACATGTGCATCTCAATTCGAAAACTATGTGCAGTTTTAAGATTTGGTTCGAATCGATCCTATATTTCCTTAGGAATTGAAATGATATTTTGCCGAATCGACTACTGAAATCTCAATTCCTATCTGAACTATGGAACTGAAATTCAACATGTGCATCTCAATTCGAAAACTATGTGCAGCTTCAAGATTTGGTTCGAATCGATCCAACAGTTTTCGAGGAATTGATATCACACTTTGCCGAATTGACCACTGAAATCTCAATTCCTATCTGAACTATCGAACTGAAATTCAACATGTGCATCTCAATTCGAAAACTATGTGCAGTTTCAAGATTTGGTTCGAATTGATCCAACAGTTTTCGAGGAATTGATATGACACTTTGCCGAATTGACCACTGCACATAGTTTTCGAATTGAGATGCACATGTTGAATTTCAGATCGATAGTTCTGATAGAAATGAAGATTTCAGAAGTCGATTCGGCAAAATATCATTTCAATTCCTAAGGAGCTATTGGATCGATTCGAACCAAATCTTGAAACTGCACATAGTTTTCGAATTGAGATGCACATGTTGAATTTCAGTTGGATAGTTCAGATAGGAATTGAGATTTCAGTGGTCAATTCGGCAAAGTGTGATATCAATTCCTCGAAAACTGTTGGATCAATTCGAATCAGATTTTAAAACTGCACATAGTTTTCGAATTGAGATGCACATGTTGAATTTCAGTTCGATAGTGCAGATAGGAATTGAGATTTCAGTGGTCTATTCGGCAAAGTGTGATATCCATTCCTCAAAAACTGTTGAACCAATTCGACCCACATTTTGAAACTGCACATAGTTTTCGAATTGAGATGCACATGTTGAATTTCAGATCGATAGTTCTGATAGGAATGAAGATTTCAGTAGTCGATTCGGCAAAATATCATTTCAATTCCTAAGGAACTATTGGATCGATTCGAACCAAATCTTGAAACTGCACATAGTTTTCGAATTGAGATGCACATGTTGAATTTCAGTTCGATAGTTCAGATAGGAATTGAGATTTCAGTGGTCAATTCGGCAAAGTGTGATATCAATTCCTCGAAAACTGTTGGTTCGATTCGAACCAAATTCTGAAACTGCACATAGTTTTCGAATTGAGATGCACATGTTGAATTTCAGTTCGATAGTGCAGATAGGAATTGAGATTTCAGAAGTCGATTCGACAAAATATCATTTCAATTCCTAAGGAACTATTGGATCAATTCGAACCAAATCTTGAAACTGCACACAGTTTTCGGATTGAGATGCACATGTTGAATTTCAGTTCGATAGTTCAGATAGGAATTGAGATTTCAGTGGTCTATTCGGCAAAGTGTGATATCAATTCCTCGAAAACTGTTGGATCAATTCGAACCAAATCTTGAAACTGCAGATAGTTTTCGAAATGAGATGCACATGTTGAATTTCAGATCGATAGTTCTAATAGGAATGGAGATTTCAGAAGTCGATTCGACAAAATATCATTTCAATTCCTAAGGAACTATTCGATCAATCCGAACCAAATCTTGAAACTGCACATAGTTTTCGGATTGAGATGCACATGTTGAATTTCAGTTCGATAGTTCAGATAGGAATTGAGATTTCAGTGGTCAATTCGGCAAAGTGTGATATCAATTCCTCGAAAACTGTTGGATCAATTCGAACCAAATCTTGAAACTGCACATAGTTTTCGAATTGAGATGCACATGTTGAATTTCAGTTCGATAGTGCAGATAGGAATTGAGATTTCAGTGGTCTATTCGGCAGAGTGTGATATCAATTCCTCAAAAACTGTTGAACCAATTCGACCCAAATCTTGAAACTGCACATAGTTTTCGAAATGAGATGCACATGTTGAATTTCAGATCGATAGTTCAGATAGGAATTGAGATTTCAGGAGTCGATTCGGCAAAATATCATTTCAATTCCTAAGGAACTATAGGATCGATTCGAACCAAATCTTGAAACTGCACATAGTTTTCGAATTGAGATGCACATGTTGAATTTCAGTTCGATAGTTCAGATAGGAATTGAGATTTCAGCGGTCAATTCGGCAAAGTGTGATATCAATTCCTCGAAAACTGTTGGATCAATTCGAACCAAATCTTGAAACTGCACATAGTTTTCAAATTGAGATGCAAATGTTGAATTTCAGTTCGATAGTGCAGATAGGAATTGAGATTTCAGTGGTCTATTCGGCAAAGTGTGATATCAATTCCTCCGAAACTATTGGTTCAATTCGAACCAAATCTTGAATCTGCACATAGTTTTAGAAATGAGATGCACATGTTGAATTTCAGATCGATTGTTCTAATAGGAATGGAGATTTCAGAAGTCGATTCGACAAAATATAATTTCAATTCTTAAGGAACTATTGGATCAATTCGAACCAAATCTTGAAACTGCACATAGTTTTCGGATTGAGATGCACATGTTGAATTTCAGTTCGATAGTTCAGATAGGAATTGAGATTTCAGTGGTCAATTCGGCAAAGTGTGATATCAATTCCTCGAAAACTGTTGGATCAATTCGAACCAAATCTTGAAACTGCACATAGTTTTCGAATTGAGATGCACATGTTGAATTTCAGTTCGATAGTGCAGATAGGAATTGAGATTTCAGTGGTCTATTCGGCAAAGTGTGATATCAATTCCTCAAAAACTGTTGAACCAATTCGACCCAAATCTTGAAACTGCACATAGTTTTCGAATTGAGATGCACATGTTGAATTTCAGATCGATAGTTCTGATAGGAATGAAGATTTCAGTAGTCGATTCGGCAAAATATCATTTCAATTCCTAAGGAACTATTGGATCGATTCGAACCAAATCTTGAAACTGCACATAGTTTTCGAATTGAGATGCACATGTTGAATTTCAGTTCGATCGTTCAGATAGGAATTGAGATTTCAGTGGTCAATTCGGCAAAGTGTGATATCAATTCCTCGAAAACTGTTGGATCGATTCGAACCAAATCTTGAAGCTGCACATAGTTTTCGAATTGAGATGCACATGTTGAATTTCAGTTCGATAGTTCAGATAGGAATTGAGATTTCAGGAGTCGATTCGGCAAAATATCATTTCAATTCCTAAGGAACTATAGGATCGATTCGAACCAAATCTTGAAACTGCACATAGTTTTCGAATTGAGATGCACATGTTGAATTTCAGTTCGATAGTTCAGATAGGAATTGAGATTTCAGTGGTCAATTCGGCAAAGTGTGATATCAATTCCTCGAAAACTGTTGGATCAATTCGAACCAAATCTTGAAACTGCACATAGTTTTCAAATTGAGATGCAAATGTTGAATTTCAGTTCGATAGTGCAGATAGGAATTGAGATTTCAGGAGTCGATTCGGCAAAATATCATTTCAATTCCTAAGGAACTATAGGATCGATTCGAACCAAATCTTGAAACTGCACATAGTTTTCGAATTGAGATGCACATGTTGAATTTCAGTTCGATAGTTCAGATAGGAATTGAGATTTCAGCGGTCAATTCGGCAAAGTGTGATATCAATTCCTCGAAAACTGTTGGATCAATTCCAACCAAATCTTGAAACTGCACATAGTTTTCAAATTGAGATGCAAATGTTGAATTTCAGTTCGATAGTGCAGATAGGAATTGAGATTTCAGTGGTCTATTCGGCAAAGTGTGATATCAATTCCTCCGAAACTATTGGTTCAATTCGAACCAAATCTTGAATCTGCACATAGTTTTAGAAATGAGATGCACATGTTGAATTTCAGATCGATTGTTCTAATAGGAATGGAGATTTCAGAAGTCGATTCGACAAAATATAATTTCAATTCTTAAGGAACTATTGGATCAATTCGAACCAAATCTTGAAACTGCACATAGTTTTCGGATTGAGATGCACATGTTGAATTTCAGTTCGATAGTTCAGATAGGAATTGAGATTTCAGTGGTCAATTCGGCAAAGTGTGATATCAATTCCTCGAAAACTGTTGGATCAATTCGAACCAAATCTTGAAACTGCACATAGTTTTCGAATTGAGATGCACATGTGGAATTTCAGTTCGATAGTGCAGATAGGAATTGAGATTTCAGTGGTCTATTCGGCAAAGTGTTATATCAATTCCTCAAAAACTGTTGAACCAATTCGACCCAAATCTTGAAACTGCACATAGTTTTCGAATTGAGATGCACATGTTGAATTTCAGATCGATAGTTCTGATAGGAATGAAGATTTCAGTAGTCGATTCGGCAAAATATCATTTCAATTCCTAAGGAACTATTGGATCGATTCGAACCAAATCTTGAAACTGCACATAGTTTTCGAATTGAGATGCACATGTTGAATTTCAGTTCGATCGTTCAGATAGGAATTGAGATGTCAGTGGTCAATTCGGCAAAGTGTGATATCAATTCCTCGAAAACTGTTGGATCGATTCGAACCAAATCTTGAAGCTGCACATAGTTTTCGAATTGAGATGCACATGTTGAATTTCAGTTCGATAGTTCAGATAGGAATTGAGATTTCAGGAGTCGATTCGGCAAAATATCATTTCAATTCCTAAGGAACTATAGGATCGATTCGAACCAAATCTTGAAACTGCACATAGTTTTCGAATTGAGATGCACATGTTGAATTTCAGTTCGATAGTTCAGATAGGAATTGAGATTTCAGCGGTCAATTCGGCAAAGTGTGATATCAATTCCTCGAAAACTGTTGGATCAATTCGAACCAAATCTTGAAACTGCACATAGTTTTCAAATTGAGATGCAAATGTTGAATTTCAGTTCGATAGTGCAGATAGGAATTGAGATTTCAGTGGTCTATTCGGCAAAGTGTGATATCAATTCCTCCGAAACTATTGGTTCAATTCGAACCAAATCTTGAATCTGCACATAGTTTTAGAAATGAGATGCACATGTTGAATTTCAGATCGATTGTTCTAATAGGAATGGAGATTTCGGAAGTCGATTCGACAAAATATAATTTCAATTCTTAAGGAACTATTGGATCAATTCGAACCAAATCTTGAAACTGCACATAGTTTTCGGATTGAGATGCACATGTTGAATTTCAGTTCGATAGTTCAGATAGGAATTGAGATTTCAGGAGTCGATTCGGCAAAATATCATTTCAATTCCTAAGGAACTATAGGATCGATTCGAACCAAATCTTGAAACTGCACATAGTTTTCGAATTGAGATGCACATGTTGAATTTCAGTTCGATAGTTCAGATAGGAATTGAGATTTCAGCGGTCAATTCGGCAAAGTGTGATATCAATTCCTCGAAAACTGTTGGATCGATTCGAACCAACTCTTGAAGCTGCACATAGTTTTCGAATTGAGATGCACATGTTGAATTTCAGTTCGATAGTTCAGATAGGAATTGAGATTTCAGGAGTCGATTCGGCAAAATATCATTTCAATTCCTAAGGAACTATAGGATCGATTCGAACCAAATCTTGAAACTGCACATAGTTTTCGAATTGAGATGCACATGTTGAATTTCAGTTCGATAGTTCAGATAGGAATTGAGATTTCAGCGGTCAATTCGGCAAAGTGTGATATCAATTCCTCGAAAACTGTTGGATCAATTCGAACCAAATCTTGAAACTGCACATAGTTTTCAAATTGAGATGCAAATGTTGAATTTCAGTTCGATAGTGCAGATAGGAATTGAGATTTCAGGAGTCGATTCGGCAAAATATCATTTCAATTCCTAAGGAACTATAGGATCGATTCGAACCAAATCTTGAAACTGCACATAGTTTTCGAATTGAGATGCACATGTTGAATTTCAGTTCGATAGTTCAGATAGGAATTGAGATTTCAGCGGTCAATTCGGCAAAGTGTGATATCAATTCCTCGAAAACTGTTGGATCAATTCGAACCAAATCTTGAAACTGCACATAGTTTTCAAATTGAGATGCAAATGTTGAATTTCAGTTCGATAGTGCAGATAGGAATTGAGATTTCAGTGGTCTATTCGGCAAAGTGTGATATCAATTCCTCCGAAACTATTGGTTCAATTCGAACCAAATCTTGAATCTGCACATAGTTTTAGAAATGAGATGCACATGTTGAATTTCAGATCGATTGTTCTAATAGGAATGGAGATTTCAGAAGTCGATTCGACAAAATATAATTTCAATTCTTAAGGAACTATTGGATCAATTCGAACCAAATCTTGAAACTGCACATAGTTTTCGGATTGAGATGCACATGTTGAATTTCAGTTCGATAGTTCAGATAGGAATTGAGATTTCAGTGGTCAATTCGGCAAAGTGTGATATCAATTCCTCGAAAACTGTTGGATCAATTCGAACCAAATCTTGAAACTGCACATAGTTTTCGAATTGAGATGCACATGTGGAATTTCAGTTCGATAGTGCAGATAGGAATTGAGATTTCAGTGGTCTATTCGGCAAAGTGTGATATCAATTCCTCAAAAACTGTTGAACCAATTCGACCCAAATCTTGAAACTGCACATAGTTTTCGAATTGAGATGCACATGTTGAATTTCAGATCGATAGTTCTGATAGGAATGAAGATTTCAGTAGTCGATTCGGCAAAATATCATTTCAATTCCTAAGGAACTATTGGATCGATTCGAACCAAATCTTGAAACTGCACATAGTTTTCGAATTGAGATGCACATGTTGAATTTCAGTTCGATCGTTCAGATAGGAATTGAGATGTCAGTGGTCAATTCGGCAAAGTGTGATATCAATTCCTCGAAAACTGTTGGATCGATTCGAACCAAATCTTGAAGCTGCACATAGTTTTCGAATTGAGATGCACATGTTGAATTTCAGTTCGATAGTTCAGATAGGAATTGAGATTTCAGGAGTCGATTCGGCAAAATATCATTTCAATTCCTAAGGAACTATAGGATCGATTCGAACCAAATCTTGAAACTGCACATAGTTTTCGAATTGAGATGCACATGTTGAATTTCAGTTCGATAGTTCAGATAGGAATTGAGATTTCAGCGGTCAATTCGGCAAAGTGTGATATCAATTCCTCGAAAACTGTTGGATCAATTCGAACCAAATCTTGAAACTGCACATAGTTTTCAAATTGAGATGCAAATGTTGAATTTCAGTTCGATAGTGCAGATAGGAATTGAGATTTCAGTGGTCTATTCGGCAAAGTGTGATATCAATTCCTCCGAAACTATTGGTTCAATTCGAACCAAATCTTGAATCTGCACATAGTTTTAGAAATGAGATGCACATGTTGAATTTCAGATCGATTGTTCTAATAGGAATGGAGATTTCGGAAGTCGATTCGACAAAATATAATTTCAATTCTTAAAACTATTGGATCAATTCGAACCAAATCTTGAAACTGCACATAGTTTTCGGATTGAGATGCACATGTTGAATTTCAGTTCGATAGTTCAGATAGGAATTGAGATTTCAGTGGTCAATTCGGCAAAGTGTGATATCAATTCCTCGAAAACTGTTGGATCAATTCGAACCAAATCTTGAAACTGCACATAGTTTTCGAATTGAGATGCACATGTTGAATTTCAGTTCGATAGTGCAGATAGGAATTGAGATTTCAGTGGTCTATTCGGCAAAGTGTGATATCAATTCCTCAAAAACTGTTGAACCAATTCGACCCAAATCTTGAAACTGCACATAGTTTTCGAATTGAGATGCACATGTTGAATTTCAGATCGATAGTTCTGATAGGAATGAAGATTTCAGTAGTCGATTCGGCAAAATATCATTTCAATTCCTAAGGAACTATTGGATCGATTCGAACCAAATCTTGAAACTGCACATAGTTTTCGAATTGAGATGCACATGTTGAATTTCAGTTCGATCGTTCAGATAGGAATTGAGATTTCAGTGGTCAATTCGGCAAAGTGTGATATCAATTCCTCGAAAACTGTTGGATCAATTCGAACCAAATCTTGAAACTGCACATAGTTTTCGAATTGAGATGCAAATGTTGAATTTCAGTTCGATAGTGCAGATAGGAATTGAGATTTCAGTGGTCAATTCGGCAAAGTGTGATATCAATTCCTCGAAGACTGTTGGATCAATTCGAACCAAATCTTGAAACTGCACATAGTTTTCGAATTGAGATGCACATGTTGAATTTCAGTTCGATAGTTCAGATAGGAATTGAGATTTCAGTGGTCAATTCGGCAAAGTGTGATATCAATTCCTCGAAAACTGTTGGATCGATTCGAACCAAATCTTGAAACTGCACATAGTTTTCGAATTGAGATGCACATGTTGAATTTCAGTTCCATAGTTCAGATAGGAATTGAGATTTCAGTAGTCGATTCGGCAAAATATCATTTCAATTCCTAAGGAACTATTGGATCGATTCGAACCAAATCTTGAAACTGCACATAGTTTTCGAACTGAGATGCACATGTTGAATTTCAGTTCGATAGTTCAGATAGGAATTGAGATTTCAGTGGTCACTTCGGCAAAGTGTGATATCAATTCCTCGAAAACTGTTGGATCGATTCGAACCAAATCTTGAAACTGCACATAGTTTTCGAATTGAGATGCACATGTTGAATTTCAGTTCCATAGTTCAGATAGGAATTGAGATTTCAGTAGTCGATTCGGCAAAATATCATTTCAATTCCTAAGGAACTATTGGATCGATTCGAACCAAATCTTGAAACTGCACATAGTTTTCGAACTGAGATGCACATGTTGAATTTCAGTTCGATAGTTCAGATAGGAATTGAGATTTCAGTGGTCACTTCGGCAAAGTGTGATATCAATTCCTCGAAAACTGTTGGATCAATTCGAACCAAATCTGGAAACTGCACATAGTTTTCGAATTGAGATGCACATGTTGAATTTCAGATCGATAGTTCTGATAGAAATGAAGATTTCAGTAGTCGATTCGGCAAAATATCATTTCAATTCCTAAGGAACTATTGGATCGATTCGAACCAAATCTTGAAACTGCACATAGTTTTCGAATTGAGATGCACATGTTGAATTTCAGTTCGATAGTTCAGATAGGAATTGAGATTTCAGTGGTCAATTCGGCAAAGTGTGATATCAATTCCTCGAAAACTGTTGGATCAATTCGAATCAGATTTTAAAACTGCACATAGTTTTCGAATTGAGATGCACATGTTGAATTTCAGTTCGATAGTGCAGATAGGAATTGAGATTTCAGTGGTCTATTCGGCAAAGTGTGATATCCATTCCTCAAAAACTGTTGAACCAATTCGACCCAAATCTTGAAACTGCACATAGTTTTCGAATTGAGATGCACATGTTGAATTTCAGATCGATAGTTCTGATAGGAATGAAGATTTCAGTAGTCGATTCGGCAAAATATCATTTCAATTCCTAAGGAACTATTGGATCGATTCGAACCAAATCTTGAAACTGCACATAGTTTTCGAATTGAGATGCACATGTTGAATTTCAGTTCGATAGTGCAGATAGGAATTGAGATTTCAGTGGTCTATTGGGCAAAGTGTGATATCAATTCCTCGAAAACTGTTGGATCAATTCGAACCAAATCTTGAAACTACACATAGTTTTCGGATTGAGATGCACATGTTGAATTTCAGTTCGATAGTTCAGATAGGAATTGAGATTTTAGTGGTCGATTCGGCAAAGTGTGATATCAATTCCTCGAAAATTGTTAGATCAATTCGATCCAAATCTTGAAACTGCACATAGTTTTCGAAATGAGATGCACATGTTGAATTTCAGTTCGATAGCTCTCATAGGAATCGAGATTTCAGTGGATGATTCAACATAGTATCATTTGAATTCCTAAGGAACTATTGGATCGATTCGAACCAAATCTTGAAACTGCACATAGTTTTCGAATTGAGATGCACATGTTGAATTTCAGTTCGATAGTTCAGATAGTAATTGAGATTTCAGTGGTCAATTCGGCAAAGTGTGATATCAATTCCTCGAAAACTGTTGGATCAATTCGAACCAAATCTTGAAACTGCACATAGTTTTCGAATTGAGATGCACATGTTGAATTTCAGTTCGATAGTTCAGATAGGAATTGAGATTTCAGTGGTCAATTCGGCAAAGTGTGATATCAATTCTTCAAAAACTGTTGAACCAATTCGACCCAAATCTTGAAACTGCACATAGTTTTCGAATTGAGATGCACATGTTGAATTTCAGATCGATAGTTCTGATAGAAATGAAGATTTCAGTAGTCGATTCGGCAAAATATCATTTCAATTCCTAAGGAACTATTGGATCGATTCGAACCAAATCTTGAAACTGCACATAGTTTTCGAATTGAGATGCACATGTTGAATTTCAGTTCGATAGTTCAGATAGGAATTGAGATTTCAGTGGTCAATTCGGCAAAGTGTGATATCAATTCCTCGAAAACTGTTGGATCAATTCGAATCAGATTTTAAAACTGCACATAGTTTTCGAATTGAGATGCACATGTTGAATTTCAGTTCGATAGTGCAGATAGGAATTGAGATTTCAGTGGTCTATTCGGCAAAGTGTGATATCCATTCCTCAAAAACTGTTGAACCAATTCGACCCAAATCTTGAAACTGCACATAGTTTTCGAATTGAGATGCACATGTTGAATTTCAGATCGATAGTTCTGATAGGAATGAAGATTTCAGTAGTCGATTCGGCAAAATATCATTTCAATTCCTAAGGAACTATTGGATCGATTCGAACCAAATCTTGAAACTGCACATAGTTTTCGAATTGAGATGCACATGTTGAATTTCAGTTCGATAGTGCAGATAGGAATTGAGATTTCAGTGGTCTAT
Organism: Coccinella septempunctata; assembly: GCF_907165205.1. Taxonomy (NCBI): domain Eukaryota; kingdom Metazoa; phylum Arthropoda; class Insecta; order Coleoptera; family Coccinellidae; genus Coccinella; species Coccinella septempunctata. The sequence continues at coordinate 33,029,235 of NC_058192.1, read as the reverse complement.
TCGGCAAAGTGTGATATCAATTCCTCGAAAACTGTTGGATCAATTCGAACCAAATCTTGAAACTACACATAGTTTTCGGATTGAGATGCACATGTTGAATTTCAGTTCGATAGTTCAGATAGGAATTGAGATTTTAGTGGTCGATTCGGCAAAGTGTGATATCAATTCCTCGAAAATTGTTAGATCAATTCGATCCAAATCTTGAAACTGCACATAGTTTTCGAAATGAGATGCACATGTTGAATTTCAGTTCGATAGCTCTCATAGGAATCGAGATTTCAGTGGATGATTCAACATAGTATCATTTGAATTCCTAAGGAACTATTGGATCGATTCGAACCAAATCTTGAAACTGCACATAGTTTTCGAATTGAAATGCACATGTTGAATTTCAGTTCGATAGTTCAGATAGTAATTGAGATTTCAGTGGTCAATTCGGCAAAGTGTGATATCAATTCCTCGAAAACTGTTGGATCAATTCGAACCAAATCTTGAAACTGCACATAGTTTTCGAATTGAGATGCACATGTTGAATTTCAGTTCGATAGTTCAGATAGGAATTGAGATTTCAGTGGTCAATTCGTCAAAGTGTGATATCAATTCTTCAAAAACTGTTGAACCAATTCGACCCAAATCTTGAAACTGCACATAGTTTTCGAATTGAGATGCACATGTTGAATTTCAGATCGATAGTTCTGATAGAAATGAAGATTTCAGTAGTCGATTCGGCAAAATATCATTTCAATTCCTAAGGAACTATTGGATCGATTCGAACCAAATCTTGAAACTGCACATAGTTTTCGAATTGAGATGCACATGTTGAATTTCAGTTCGATAGTTCAGATAGGAATTGAGATTTCAGTGGTCAATTCGGCAAAGTGTGATATCAATTCCTCGAAAACTGTTGGATCAATTCGAATCTGATTTTAAAACTGCACATAGTTTTCGAATTGAGATGCACATGTTGAATTTCAGTTCGATAGTGCAGATAGGAATTGAGATTTCAGTGGTCTATTCGGCAAAGTGTGATATCCATTCCTCAAAAACTGTTGAACCAATTCGACCCAAATCTTGAAACTGCACATAGTTTTCGAATTGAGATGCACATGTTGAATTTCAGATCGATAGTTCTGATAGGAATGAAGATTTCAGTAGTCGATTCGGCAAAATATCATTTCAATTCCTAAGGAACTATTGGATCGATTCGAACCAAATCTTGATACTGCACATAGTTTTCGAATTGAGATGCACATGTTGAATTTCAGTTCGATAGTTCAGATAGGAATTGAGATTTCAGTGGTCAATTCGGCAAAGTGTGATATCAATTCCTCGAAAACTGTTGGATCAATTCGAATCAGATTTTAAAACTGCACAAAGTTTTCGAATTGAGATGCACATGTTGAATTTCAGTTCGATAGTGCAGATAGGAATTGAGATTTCAGTGGTCTATTCGGCAAAGTGTGATATCCATTCCTCAAAAACTGTTGGATCAATTCGAACCAAATCTTGAAACTACACATAGTTTTCGGATTGAGATGCACATGTTGAATTTCAGTTCGATAGTTCAGATAGGAATTGAGATTTTAGTGGTCGATTCGGCAAAGTGTGATATCAATTTCTCGAAAATTGTTAGATCAATTCGATCCAAATCTTGAAACTGCACATAGTTTTCGAAATGAGATGCACATGTTGAATTTCAGTTCGATAGCTCTCATAGGAATCGAGATTTCAGTGGATGATTCAACATAGTATCATTTGAATTCCTAAGGAACTATTGGATCGATTCGAACCAAATCTTGAAACTGCACATAGTTTTCGAATTGAGATGCACATGTTGAATTTCAGTTCGATAGTTCAGATAGTAATTGAGATTTCAGTGGTCAATTCGGCAAAGTGTGATATCAATTCCTCGAAAACTGTTGGATCAATTCGAACCAAATCTTGAAACTGCACATAGTTTTCGAATTGAGATGCACATGTTGAATTTCAGTTCGATAGTTCAGATAGGAATTGAGATTTCAGTGGTCAATTCGGCAAAGTGTGATATCAATTCTTCAAAAACTGTTGAACCAATTCGACCCAAATCTTGAAACTGCACATAGTTTTCGAATTGAGATGCACATGTTGAATTTCAGATCGATAGTTCTGATAGAAATGAAGATTTCAGTAGTCGATTCGGCAAAATATCATTTCAATTCCTAAGGAACTATTGGATCGATTCGAACCAAATCTTGAAACTGCACATAGTTTTCGAATTGAGATGCACATGTTGAATTTCAGTTCGATAGTGCAGATAGGAATTGAGATTTCAGTGGTCTATTCGGCAAAGTGTGATATCAATTCCTCGAAAACTGTTGGATCAATTCGAACCAAATCTTGAAACTACACATAGTTTTCGGATTGAGATGCACATGTTGAATTTCAGTTCGATAGTTCAGATAGGAATTGAGATTTTAGTGGTCGATTCGGCAAAGTGTGATATCAATTCCTCGAAAATTGTTAGATCAATTCGATCCAAATCTTGAAACTGCACATAGTTTTCGAAATGAGATGCACATGTTGAATTTCAGTTCGATAGCTCTCATAGGAATCGAGATTTCAGTGGATGATTCAACATAGTATCATTTGAATTCCTAAGGAACTATTGGATCGATTCGAACCAAATCTTGAAACTGCACATAGTTTTCGAATTGAGATGCACATGTTGAATTTCAGTTCGATAGTTCAGATAGTAATTGAGATTTCAGTGGTCAATTCGGCAAAGTGTGATATCAATTCCTCGAAAACTGTTGGATCAATTCGAACCAAATCTTGAAACTGCACATAGTTTTCGAATTGAGATGCACATGTTGAATTTCAGTTCGATAGTTCAGATAGGAATTGAGATTTCAGTGGTCAATTCGTCAAAGTGTGATATCAATTCTTCAAAAACTGTTGAACCAATTCGACCCAAATCTTGAAACTGCACATAGTTTTCGAATTGAGATGCACATGTTGAATTTCAGATCGATAGTTCTGATAGAAATGAAGATTTCAGTAGTCGATTCGGCAAAATATCATTTCAATTCCTAAGGAACTATTGGATCGATTCGAACCAAATCTTGAAACTGCACATAGTTTTCGAATTGAGATGCACATGTTGAATTTCAGTTCGATAGTTCAGATAGGAATTGAGATTTCAGTGGTCAATTCGGCAAAGTGTGATATCAATTCCTCGAAAACTGTTGGATCAATTCGAATCAGATTTTAAAACTGCACATAGTTTTCGAATTGAGATGCACATGTTGAATTTCAGTTCGATAGTGCAGATAGGAATTGAGATTTCAGTGATCTATTCGGCAAAGTGTGATATCCATTCCTCAAAAACTGTTGAACCAATTCGACCCAAATCTTGAAACTGCACATAGTTTTCGAATTGAGATGCACATGTTGAATTTCAGATCGATAGTTCTGATAGGAATGAAGATTTCAGTAGTCGATTCGGCAAAATATCATTTCAATTCCTAAGGAACTATTGGATCGATTCGAACCAAATCTTGATACTGCACATAGTTTTCGAATTGAGATGCACATGTTGAATTTCAGTTCGATAGTTCAGATAGGAATTGAGATTTCAGTGGTCAATTCGGCAAAGTGTGATATCAATTCCTCGAAAACTGTTGGATCAATTCGAATCAGATTTTAAAACTGCACAAAGTTTTCGAATTGAGATGCACATGTTGAATTTCAGTTCGATAGTGCAGATAGGAATTGAGATTTCAGTGGTCTATTCGGCAAAGTGTGATATCCATTCCTCAAAAACTGTTGGATCAATTCGAACCAAATCTTGAAACTACACATAGTTTTCGGATTGAGATGCACATGTTGAATTTCAGTTCGATAGTTCAGATAGGAATTGAGATTTTAGTGGTCGATTCGGCAAAGTGTGATATCAATTTCTCGAAAATTGTTAGATCAATTCGATCCAAATCTTGAAACTGCACATAGTTTTCGAAATGAGATGCACATGTTGAATTTCAGTTCGATAGCTCCCATAGGAATCGAGATTTCAGTGGATGATTCAACATAGTATCATTTGAATTCCTAAGGAACTATTGGATCGATTCGAACCAAATCTTGAAACTGCACATAGTTTTCGAATTGAGATGCACATGTTGAATTTCAGTTCGATAGTTCAGATAGTAATTGAGATTTCAGTGGTCAATTCGGCAAAGTGTGATATCAATTCCTCGAAAACTGTTGCATCAATTCGAACCAAATCTTGAAACTGCACATAGTTTTCGAATTGAGATGCACATGTTGAATTTCAGTTCGATAGTTCAGATAGGAATTGAGATTTCAGTGGTCAATTCGGCAAAGTGTGATATCAATTCTTCAAAAACTGTTGAACCAATTCGACCCAAATCTTGAAACTGCACATAGTTTTCGAATTGAGATGCACATGTTGAATTTCAGATCGATAGTTCTGATAGAAATGAAGATTTCAGTAGTCGATTCGGCAAAATATCATTTCAATTCCTAAGGAACTATTGGATCGATTCGAACCAAATCTTGAAACTGCACATAGTTTTCGAATTGAGATGCACATGTTGAATTTCAGTTCGATAGTTCAGATAGGAATTGAGATTTCAGTGGTCAATTCGGCAAAGTGTGATATCAATTCCTCGAAAACTGTTGGATCAATTCGAATCAGATTTTAAAACTGCACATAGTTTTCGAATTGAGATGCACATGTTGAATTTCAGTTCGATAGTGCAGATAGGAATTGAGATTTCAGTGGTCTATTCGGCAAAGTGTGATATCCATTCCTCAAAAACTGTTGAACCAATTCGACCCAAATCTTGAAACTGCACATAGTTTTCGAATTGAGATGCACATGTTGAATTTCAGATCGATAGTTCTGATAGGAATGAAGATTTCAGTAGTCGATTCGGCAAAATATCATTTCAATTCCTAAGGAACTATTGGATCGATTCGAACCAAATCTTGATACTGCACATAGTTTTCGAATTGAGATGCACATGTTGAATTTCAGTTCGATAGTTCAGATAGGAATTGAGATTTCAGTGGTCAATTCGGCAAAGTGTGATATCAATTCCTCGAAAACTGTTGGATCAATTCGAATCAGATTTTAAAACTGCACAAAGTTTTCGAATTGAGATGCACATGTTGAATTTCAGTTCGATAGTGCAGATAGGAATTGAGATTTCAGTGGTCTATTCGGCAAAGTGTGATATCCATTCCTCAAAAACTGTTGAACCAATTCGACCCAAATCTTGAAACTGCACATAGTTTTCGAATTGAGATGCACATGTTGAATTTCAGTTCGATAGTGCAGATAGGAATTGAGATTTCAGTGGTCTATTCGGCAAAGTGTGATATCAATTCCTCCAAAACTATTGGGTCAATTCGAACCAAATCTTGAAACTGCACATAGTTTTCGAAATGAGATGCACTTGTTGAATTTCAAATCGATAGTTCTAATAGGAATGGAGATTTCAGAAGTCGATTCGACAAAATATCATTTCAATTCCTAAGGAACTATTGGATCAATTCGAACCAAATCTTGAAACTGCACATAGTTTTCGAATTGAGATGCACATGTTGAATTTCAGTTCGATAGTTCAGATAGGAATTGAGATTTCAGTGGTCAATTCGGCAAAGTGTGATATCAATTTCTCAAAAACTGTTGAACCAATTCGACCCAAATCTTGAAACTGCACATAGTTTTCGAATTGAGATGCACATGTTGAATTTCAGATCGATAGTTCTGATAGAAATGAAGATTTCAGTAGTCGATTCGGCAAAATATCATTTCAATTCCTAAGGAACTATTGGATCGATTCGAACCAAATCTTGAAACTGCACATAGTTTTCGAATTGAGATGCACATGTTGAATTTCAGTTCGATAGTTCAGATAGGAATTGAGATTTCAGTGGTCAATTCGGCAAAGTGTGATATCAATTCCTCGAAAACTGTTGGATCAATTCGAATCAGATTTTAAAACTGCACAAAGTTTTCGAATTGAGATGCACATGTTGAATTTCAGTTCGATAGTGCAGATAGGAATTGAGATTTCAGTGGTCTATTCGGCAAAGTGTGATATCCATTCCTCAAAAACTGTTGAACCAATTCGACCCAAATCTTGAAACTGCACATATTTTTCGAATTGAGATGCACATGTTGAAATTCAGATCGATAGTTCTGATAGGAATGAAGATTTCAGTAGTCGATTCGGCAAAATATCATTTCAATTCCTAAGGAACTATTGGATCGATTCGAACCAAATCTTGATACTGCACATAGTTTTCGAATTGAGATGCACATGTTGAATTTCAGTTCGATAGTTCAGATAGGAATTGAGATTTCAGTGGTCAATTCGGCAAAGTGTGATATCAATTCCTCGAAAACTGTTGGATCGATTCGAACCAAATCTTGAAACTGCACATAGTTTTCGAATTGAGATGCACATGTTGAATTTCAGTTCGATAGTGCAGATAGGAATTGAGATTTCAGTGGTCTATTCGGCAAAGTGTGATATCAATTCCTCCAAAACTATTGGGTCAATTCGAACCAAATCTTGAAACTGCACATAGTTTTCGAAATGAGATGCACATGTTGAATTTCAAATCGATAGTTCTAATAGGAATGGAGATTTCAGAAGTCGATTCGACAAAATATCATTTCAATTCCTAAGGAACTATTGGATCAATTCGAACCAAATCTTGAGACTGCACATAGTTTTCGGATTGAGATGCACATGTTGAATTTCAGTTCGATAGTTCAGATAGGAATTGAGATTTCAGTGGTCAATTCGGCAAAGTGTGATATCAATTCCTCGAAAACTGTTGGATCGATTCGAACCAAATCTTGAAACTGCACATAGTTTTCGAAATGAGATGCACATGTTGAATTTCAGATCGATAGTTCTGATAGGAATGAAGATTTCAAGAGTCGTTTCGGCAAAGTATCATTTCAATTCCTAAGGAACTATTGAATCGATTCGAACCAAATCTTGAAACTGCACATAGTTTTCGAATTGAGATGCACATGTTGAATTTCAGTTCGATAGTTCAGATAGGAATTGAGATTTCAGTGGTCAATTCGGCAAAGTGTGATATCAATTCCTCGAAAACTGTTGGATCAATTCGAACCAAATCTTGAAACTGCACATAGTTTTCGAATTGAGATGCAAATGTTGAATTTCAGTTCGAAAGTGCAGATAGGAATGAAGATTTCAGAAGTCGATTCGGCAAAATATCATTTCAATTCCTAAGGAACTATTGGATCGATTCGAACCAAATCTTGAAACTGCACATAGTTTTCGAATTGAGATGCACATGTTGAATTTCAGTTCGATAGTTCAGATAGGAATTGAGATTTCAGTGGTCAATTCGGCAAAGTGTGATATCAATTCCTCGAAAACTGTTGGATCGATTCGAACCAAATCTTGAAAATGCACATAGTTTTCGAATTGAGATGCACATGTTGATTTTCAGTTCGATATTTCAGATAGGAATTGAGATTTCAGTAGTCGATTCGGCAAAATATCATTTCAATTCCTAAGGAACTATTGGATCGATTCGAACCAAATCTTGAAACTGCACATAGTTTTAGAATTGAGATGCACATGTTGAATTTCAGTTCGATAGTTCAGATAGGAATTGAGATTTCAGTGGTCAATTCGGCAAAGTGTGATATCAATTCCTCGAAAACTGTTGGATCAATTCGAACCAAATCTTGAAACTGCACATAGTTTTCGAATTGAGATGCAAATGTTGAATTTCAGTTCGATAGTGCAGATAGGAATTGAGATTTCAGTGGTCTATTCGGCAAAGTGTGATATCAATTCCTCAAAAACTGTTGAACCAATTCGACCCAAATCTTGAAATCGCACATAGTTTTCGAATTGAGATGCACATGTTGAATTTCAGATCGATAGTTCTGATAGGAATGAAGATTTCAGTAGTCGATTCGGCAAAATATCATTTCAATTCCTAAGGAACTATTGGATCGATTCGAACCAAATCTTGAAACTGCACATGGTTTTCGAATTGAGATGCACATGTTGAATTTCAGTTCGATTGTTCAGACGGGAATTGAGATTTCAGTGGTCAATTCGGCAAAGTGTGATATCAATTCCTCGAAAACTGTTGGATCAATTCGAACCAAATCTTGAAACTGCACATAGTTTTCGAATTGAGATGCACATGTTGAATTTCAGTTCGATAGTTCAGATAGGAATTGAGATTTCAGTAGTCGATTCGGCAAAATATCATTTCAATTCCTAAGGAACTATTGGATCGATTCGAACCAAATCTTGAAACTGCACATAGTTTTCGAATTGAGATGCACATGTTGAATTTCAGTTCGATAGTTCAGATAGGAATTGAGATTTTAGTGGTCGATTCGGCAAAGTGTGATATCAATTCCTCGAAAATTGTTAGATCAATTCGATCCAAATCTTGAAACTGCACATAGTTTTCGAAATGAGATGCACATGTTGAATTTCAGTTCGATAGCTCTCATAGGAATCGAGATTTCAGTGGATGATTCAACATAGTATCATTTGAATTCCTAAGGAACTATTGGATCGATTCGAACCAAATCTTGAAACTGCACATAGTTTTCGAATTGAGATGCACATGTTGAATTTCAGTTCGATAGTTCAGATAGTAATTGAGATTTCAGTGGTCAATTCGGCAAAGTGTGATATCAATTCCTCGAAAACTGTTGGATCAATTCGAACCAAATCTTGAAACTGCACATAGTTTTCGAATTGAGATGAACATGTTGAATTTCAGTTCGATAGTTCAGATAGGAATTGAGATTTCAGTGGTCAATTCGGCAAAGTGTGATATCAATTCCTCAAAAACTGTTGAACCAATTCGACCCAAATCTTGAAACTGCACATAGTTTTCGAATTGAGATGCACATGTTGAATTTCAGTTCGATAGTTCAGATAGGAATTGAGATTTCAGTAGTCGATTCGGCAAAGTGTGATATCAATTCCTCGAAAACTGTTGGATCGATTCGAACCAAATCTTGAAACTGCACATAGTTTTCGAATTGAGATGCACATGTTGAATTTCAGTTCGATAGTTCAGATAGGAATTGAGATTTCAGTGGTCAATTCGGCAAAGTGTGATATCAATTCCTCGAAAACTGTTGGATCGATTCGAACCAAATCTTGAAACTGCACATAGTTTTCGAATTGAGATGCACATGTTGAATTTCAGTTCCATAGTTCAGATAGGAATTGAGATTTCAGTAGTCGATTCGGCAAAATATCATTTCAATTCCTAAGGAACTATTGGATCGATTCGAACCAAATCTTGAAACTGCACATAGTTTTCGAACTGAGATGCACATGTTGAATTTCAGTTCGATAGTTCAGATAGGAATTGAGATTTCAGTGGTCACTTCGGCAAAGTGTGATATCAATTCCTCGAAAACTGTTGGATCAATTCGAACCAAATCTTGAAACTGCACATAGTTTTCGAATTGAGATGCAAATGTTGAATTTCAGTTCGATAGTGCAGATAGGAATTGAGATTTCAGTGGTCTATTCGGCAAAGTGTGATATCAATTCCTCAAAAACTGTTGAACCAATTCGACCCAAATCTTGAAATCGCACATAATTTTCGAATTGAGATGCACATGTTGAATTTCAGATCGATAGTTCTGATAGGAATGAAGATTTCAGTAGTCGATTCGGCAAAATATCATTTCAATTCCTAAGGAACTATTGGATCGATTCGAACCAAATCTTGAAACTGCACATGGTTTTCGAATTGAGATGCACAGGTTGAATTTCAGTTCGATAGTTCAGATGGGAATTGTGATTTCAGTGGTCAATTCGGCAAAGTGTCATATCAATTCCTCGAAAACTGTTGGATCAATTCGAACCAAATCTTGAAACTGCACATAGTTTTCGGATTGAGATGCACATGTTGAATTTCAGTTCGATAGTTCAGATAGGAATTGAGATTTTAGTGGTCGATTCGGCAAAGTGTGATATCAATTCCTCGAAAATTGTTAGATCAATTCGATCCAAATCTTGAAACTGCACATAGTTTTCGAAATGAGATGCACATGTTGAATTTCAGTTCGATAGCTCTCATAGGAATCGAGATTTCAGTGGATGATTCAACATAGTATCATTTGAATTCCTAAGGAACTATTGGATCGATTCGAACCAAATCTTGAAACTGCACATAGTTTTCGAATTGAGATGCACATGTTGAATTTCAGTTCGATAGTTCAGATAGTAATTGAGATTTCAGTGGTCAATTCGGCAAAGTGTGATATCAATTCCTCGAAAACTGTTGGATCAATTCGAACCAAATCTTGAAACTGCACATAGTTTTCGAATTGAGATGCACATGTTGAATTTCAGTTCGATAGTTCAGATAGGAATTGAGATTTCAGTGGTCAATTCGGCAAAGTGTGATATCAATTCCTCAAAAACTGTTGAACCAATTCGACCCAAATCTTGAAACTGCACATAGTTTTCGAATTGAGATGCACATGTTGAATTTCAGATCGATAGTTCTGATAGAACTGAAGATTTCAGTAGTCGATTCGGCAAAATATCATTTCAATTCCTAAGGAACTATTGGATCGATTCGAACCAAATCTTGAAACTGCACATAGTTTTCGAATTGAGATGCACATGTTGAATTTCAGTTCGATAGTTCAGATAGGAATTGAGATTTCAGTGGTCAATTCGGCAAAGTGTGATATCAATTCCTCGAAAACTGTTGGATCAATTCGAATCAGATTTTAAAACTGCACATAGTTTTCGAATTGAGATGCACATGTTGAATTTCAGTTCGATAGTGCAGATAGGAATTGAGATTTCAGTGGTCTATTCGGCAAAGTGTGATATCCATTCCTCAAAAACTGTTGAACCAATTCGACCCAAATCTTGAAACTGCACATAGTTTTCGAATTGAGATGCACATGTTGAATTTCAGATCGATAGTTCTGATAGGAATGAAGATTTCAGTAGTCGATTCGGCAAAATATCATTTCAATTCCTAAGGAACTATTGGATCGATTCGAACCAAATCTTGAAACTGCACATAGTTTTCGAATTGAGATGCACATGTTGAATTTCAGTTCGATAGTGCAGATAGGAATTGAGATTTCAGTGGTCTATTCGGCAAAGTGTGATATCAATTCCTCCAAAACTATTGGGTCAATTCGAACCAAATCTTGAAACTGCACATAGTTTTCGAAATGAGATGCACATGTTGAATTTCAAATCGATAGTTCTAATAGGAATGGAGATTTCAGAAGTCGATTCGACAAAATATCATTTCAATTCCTAAGGAACTATTGGATCAATTCGAACCAAATCTTGAAACTGCACATAGTTTTCGAATTGAGATGCACATGTTGAATTTCAGTTCGATAGTTCAGATAGGAATTGAGATTTCAGTGGTCAATTCGGCAAAGTGTGATATCAATTCCTCAAAAACTGTTGAACCAATTCGACCCAAATCTTGAAACTGCACATAGTTTTCGAATTGAGATGCACATGTTGAATTTCAGATCGATAGTTCTGATAGAAATGAAGATTTCAGTAGTCGATTCGGCAAAATATCATTTCAATTCCTAAGGAACTATTGGATCGATTCGAACCAAATCTTGAAACTGCACATAGTTTTCGAATTGAGATGCACATGTTGAATTTCAGTTCGATAGTTCAGATAGGAATTGAGATTTCAGTGGTCAATTCGACAAAGTGTGATATCAATTCCTCGAAAACTGTTGGATCAATTCGAATCAGATTTTAAAACTGCACAAAATTTTCGAATTGAGATGCACATGTTGAATTTCAGTTCGATAGTGCAGATAGGAATTGAGATTTCAGTGGTCTATTCGGCAAAGTGTGATATCCATTCCTCAAAAACTGTTGAACCAATTCGACCCAAATCTTGAAACTGCACATATTTTTCGAATTGAGATGCACATGTTGAATTTCAGATCGATAGTTCTGATAGGAATGAAGATTTCAGTAGTCGATTCGGCAAAATATCATTTCAATTCCTAAGGAACTATTGGATCGATTCGAACCAAATCTTGATACTGCACATAGTTTTCGAATTGAGATGCACATGTTGAATTTCAGTTCGATAGTTCAGATAGGAATTGAGATTTCAGTGGTCAATTCGGCAAGGTGTGATATCAATTCCTCGAAAACTGTTGGATCGATTCGAACCAAATCTTGAAACTGCACATAGTTTTCGAATTGAGATGCACATGTTGAATTTCAGTTCGATAGTGCAGATAGGAATTGAGATTTCAGTGGTCTATTCGGCAAAGTGTGATATCAATTCCTCCAAAACTATTGGGTCAATTCGAACCAAATCTTGAAACTGCACATAGTTTTCGAAATGAGATGCACATGTTGAATTTCAAATCGATAGTTCTAATAGGAATGGAGATTTCAGAAGTCGATTCGACAAAATATCATTTCAATTTCTAAGGAACTATTGCATCAATTCGAACCAAATCTTGAAACTGCACAAAGTTTTCGGATTGAGATGCACATGTTGAATTTCAGTTCGATAGTTCAGATAGGAATTGAGATTTCAGTGGTCAATTCGGCAAGGTGTGATATCAATTCCTCAAAAACTGTTGAACCAATTCGACCCAAATCTTGAAACTGCACATAGTTTTCGAATTGAGATGCACATGTTGAATTTCAGATCGATAGTTCTGATAGAACTGAAGATTTCAGTAGTCGATTCGGCAAAATATCATTTCAATTCCTAAGGAACTATTGGATCGATTCGAACCAAATCTTGAAACTGCACATAGTTTTCGAATTGAGATGCACATGTTGAATTTCAGTTCGATAGTTCAGATAGGAATTGAGATTTCAGTGGTCAATTCGGCAAAGTGTGATATCAATTCCTCGAAAACTGTTGGATCAATTCGAATCAGATTTTAAAACTGCACATAGTTTTCGAATTGAGATGCACATGTTGAATTTCAGTTCGATAGTGCAGATAGGAATTGAGATTTCAGTGGTCTATTCGGCAAAGTGTGATATCCATTCCTCAAAATCTGTTGAACCAATTCGACCCAAATCTTGAAACTGCACATAGTTTTCGAATTGAGATGCACATGTTGAATTTCAGATCGATAGTTCTGATAGGAATGAAGATTTCAGTAGTCGATTCGGCAAAATATCATTTCAATTCCTAAGGAACTATTGGATCGATTCGAACCAAATCTTGAAACTGCACATAGTTTTCGAATTGAGATGCACATGTTGAATTTCAGTTCGATAGTGCAGATAGGAATTGAGATTTCAGTGGTCTATTCGGCAAAGTGTGATATCAATTCCTCCAAAACTGTTGGATCAATTCGAACCAAATCTTGAATCTAACAATTTTTGAGGAATTGATATCACACTTTGCCGAATCGACCACTAAAATCTCAATTCCTATCTGAACTATCGAACTGAAATTCAACATGTGCATCTCAATCCGAAAACTATGTGCAGTTTCAAGATTTGGTTCGAATTGATCCAACAGTTTTCGAGGAATTGATATCACACTTTGCCGAATTGACCACTGAAATCTCAATTCCTATCTGAACTATCGAACTGAAATTCAACATGTGCATCTCAATTCGAAAACTATGTGCAGTTTCAAGATTTGATTCGAATCGATCCAACAGTTTTCGAGGAATTGATATCACACTTTGCCGAATTGACCACTGAAATCTCAATTCCTATCTGAACTATCGAACTGAAATTCAACATGTGCATCTCAATTCGAAAACTATGTGCAGTATCAAGATTTGGTTCGAATCGATCCAATAGTTCCTTAGGAATTGAAATGATATTTTGCCGAATCGACTACTGAAATCTTCATTCCTATCTGAACTATCGATCTGAAATTCAACATGTGCATCTCAATTCGAAAACTATGTGCAGTTTCAAGATTTGGTTCGAATCGATCCAATAGTTCCTTAGGAATTGAAATGATATTTTGTCGAATCGACTTCTGAAATCTCCATTCCTATTAGAACTATCGATCTGAAATTCAACATGTGCTTCTCATTTCGAAAACTATGTGCAGTTTCAAGATTTGGTTCGAATCGATCCAACAGTTTTCGAGGAATTGATATCACACTTTGCCGAATTGACCACTGAAATCTCAATTCCTATCTGCACTATCGAACTGAAATTCAACATGTGCATCTCAATTCGAAAACTATGTGCAGTTTCAAGATTTGGTTCGAATCGATCCAATAGTTCCTTAAGAATTGAAATGATATTTTGCCGAATCGACTACTGAAATCTTCATTCCTATCAGAACTATCGATCTGAAATTCAACATGTGCATCTCAATTCGAAAACTATGTGCAGTTTCAAGATTTGGGTCGAATTGGTTCAACAGTTTTTGAGGAATTGATATCACACTTTGCCGAATAGACCACTGAAATCTCAATTCCTATCTGCACTATCGAACTGAAATTCAACATGTGCATCTCAATTCGAAAACTATGTGCCGTTTCAAGATTTGGTTCGAATTGATCCAACAGTTTTCGAGGAATTGATATCACACTTTGCCGAATTGACCACTGAAATCTCAATTCCTATCTGAACTATCGAACTGAAATTCAACATGTGCATCTCAATCCGAAAACTATGTGCAGTTTCAAGATTTGGTTCGAATTGATCCAACAGTTTTTGAGGAATTGATATGACACTTTGCCGAATTGAGCACTGAAATCACAATTCCCATCTGAACTATCGAACTGAAATTCAACATGTGCATCTCAATTCGAAAACTATGTGCAGTTTCAAGATTTGGTTCGAATCGATCCAATAGTTCCTTAGGAATTGAAATGATATTTTGCCGAATCGACTACTGAAATCTCAATTCCTATCTGAACTATCGAACTGAAATTCAACATGTGCATCTCAATTCGAAAACTATGTGCAGTTTCAAGATTTGGTTCGAATTGATCCAACAGTTTTCGAGGAATTGATATCACACTTTGCCGAATTGACCACTGGAATCTCAATTCCTATCTGAACTATCGAACTGAAATTCAACATGTGCATCTCAATCCGAAAACTTTGTGCAGTTTCAAGATTTGGTTCGAATTGATGCAATAGTTCCTTAGAAATTGAAATGATATTTTGTCGAATCGACTTCTGAAATCTCCATTCCTATTAGAACTATCGATCTGAAATTCAACATGTGCATCTCATTTCGAAAACTATCTGCAGTTTCAAAATTTGGTTCGAATTGATCCAACAGTTTTCGAGGAATTGATATCACACTTTGCCGAATAGACCACTCAAATCTCAATTCCTATCTGAACTATCGAACTGAAATTCAACATGTGCATCTCAATCCGAAAACTATGTGCAGTTTCAAGATTTGGTTCGAATCGATCCAATAGTTCCTTAGGAATTGAAATGATATTTTGCCGAATCGACTACTGTAATCTTCATTCCTATCAGAACTATCGATCTGAAATTCAACATGTGCATCTCAATTCGAAAACTATGTGCGATTTCAAGATTTGGGTCGAATTGGTTCAACAGTTTTCGAGGAATTGATATCACACTCAGCCGAATTGACCACTGAAATCTCAATTCCTATCTGAACTATCGAACCGAAATTCAACATGTGCATCTACATTCGAAAACTATGTGCAGTTTCAAAATTTGGTTCGAATCGATCCAATAGTTCCTTAGGAATTGAAATGATATTTTGCCGAATCGACTACTGAAATCTCAATTCCTATCTGAACTATCGAACTGAAATTCAACATGTGCATCTCAATTCGAAAACTATGTGCAGTTTCAAGATTTGGTTCGAATTGATCCAACAGTTTTCGAGGAATTGATATCACACTTTGCCGAATTGACCACTGAAATCTCAATTCCTATCTGAACTATCGAACTGAAATTCAACATGTGCATCTCAATCCGAAAACTATGTGCAGTTTCAAGATTTGGTTCGAATTGATCCAATAGTTCCTTAGGAATTGAAATGATATTTTGCCGAATCGACTACTGTAATCTTCATTCCTATCAGAACTATCGATCTGAAATTCAACATGTGCATCTCAATTCGAAAACTATGTGCGATTTCAAGATTTGGGTCGAATTGGTTCAACAGTTTTCGAGGAATTGATATCACACTTAGCCGAATTGACCACTGAAATCTCAATTCCTATCTGAACTATCGAACCGAAATTCAACATGTGCATCTACATTCGAAAACTTTGTGCAGTTTCAAGATTTGGTTCGAATTGATGCAATAGTTCCTTAGAAATTGAAATGATATTTTGTCGAATCGACTTCTGAAATCTCCATTCCTATTAGAACTATCGATCTGAAATTCAACATGTGCATCTCATTTCGAAAACTATCTGCAGTTTCAAAATTTGGTTCGAATTGATCCAACAGTTTTCGAGGAATTGATATCACACTTTGCCGAATAGACCACTGAAATCTCAATTCCTATCTGAACTATCGAACTGAAATTCAACATGTGCATCTCAATCCGAAAACTATGTGCAGTTTCAAGATTTGGTTCGAATTGAACCAACAGTTTTGGAGGAATTGATATCACACTTTGCCGAATAGACCACTGAAATCTCAATTCCTATCTGCACTATCGAACTGAAATTCAACATGTGCATCTCAATCCGAAAACTATGTGCAGTTTCAAGATTTGGTTCGAATTGATCCAACAGTTTTCGAGGAATTGATATGACACTTTGCCGAATTGACCACTGAAATCACAATTCCCATCTGAACTATCAAACTGAAATTCAACATGTGCATCTCAATTCGAAAACCATGTGCAGTTACAAGATTTGGTTCGAATCGATCCAATAGTTCCTTAGGAATTGAAATGATATTTTGCCGAATCGACTACTGAAATCTTCATTCCTATCTGAACTATCGATCTGAAATTCAACATGTGCATCTCAATTCGAAAACTATGTGCAGTTTCAAGATTTGGTTCGAATCGATCCAATAGTTCTTTAGGAATTGAAATGATATTTTGTCGAATCGACTTCTGAAATCTCCATTCCTATTAGAACTATCGATCTGAAATTCAACATGTGCATCTCAATTCGAAAACTATGTGCGATTTCAAGATTTGGGTCGAATTGGTTCAACAGTTTTCGAGGAATTGATATCACACTTAGCCGAATTGACCACTGAAATCTCAATTCCTATCTGAACTATCGAACCGAAATTCAACATGTGCATCTACATTCGAAAACTTTGTGCAGTTTCAAGATTTGGTTCGAATTGATGCAATAGTTCCTTAGAAATTGAAATGATATTTTGTCGAATCGACTTCTGAAATCTCCATTCCTATTAGAACTATCGATCTGAAATTCAACATGTGCATCTCATTTCGAAAACTATCTGCAGTTTCAAAATTTGGTTCGAATTGATCCAACAGTTTTCGAGGAATTGATATCACACTTTGCCGAATAGACCACTGAAATCTCAATTCCTATCTGAACTATCGAACTGAAATTCAACATGTGCATCTCAATCCGAAAACTATGTGCAGTTTCAAGATTTGGTTCGAATTGATCCAATAGTTCCTTAGGAATTGAAATGATATTCTGTCGAATCGACTTCTGAAATCTCCATTCCTATTAGAACTATCGATCTGAAATTCAACATGTTCATCTCATTTCGAAAACTATGTGCAGTTTCAAGATTTGGTTCGAATTGAACCAACAGTTTTGGAGGAATTGATATCACACTTTGCCGAATAGACCACTGAAATCTCAATTCCTATCTGCACTATCGAACTGAAATTCAACATGTGCATCTCAATTCGAAAACTATGTGCAGTTTCAAGATTTGGTTCGAATCGATCCAACAGTTTTCGAGGAATTGATATCACACTTTGCCGAATTGACCACTGAAATCTCAATTCCTATCTGAACTATCGAACTGAAATTCAACATGTGCATCTCAATCCGAAAACTATGTGCAGTTTCAAGATTTGGTTCGAATTGATCCAACAGTTTTCGAGGAATTGATATGACACTTTGCCGAATTGACCACTGAAATCACAATTCCCATCTGAACTATCAAACTGAAATTCAACATGTGCATCTCAATTCGAAAACCATGTGCAGTTACAAGATTTGGTTCGAATCGATCCAATAGTTCCTTAGGAATTGAAATGATATTTTGCCGAATCGACTACTGAAATCTTCATTCCTATCTGAACTATCGATCTGAAATTCAACATGTGCATCTCAATTCGAAAACTATGTGCAGTTTCAAGATTTGGTTCGAATCGATCCAATAGTTCTTTAGGAATTGAAATGATATTTTGTCGAATCGACTTCTGAAATCTCCATTCCTATTAGAACTATCGATCTGAAATTCAACATGTGCATCTCATTTCGAAAACTATGTGCAGTTTCAAGATTTGGTTCGAATCGATCCAACAGTTTTCGAGGAATTGATATCACACTTTGCCGAATTGACCACTGAAATCTCAATTCCTATCTGCACTATCGAACTGAAATTCAACATGTGCATCTCAATTCGAAAACTATGTGCAGTTTCAAGATTTGGTTCGAATCGATCCAATAGTTCCTTAAGAATTGAAATGATATTTTGCCGAATCGACTACTGAAATCTTCATTCCTATCAGAACTATCGATCTGAAATTCAACATGTGCATCTCAATTCGAAAACTATGTGCAGTTTCAAGATTTGGGTCGAATTGGTTCAACAGTTTTTGAGGAATTGATATCACACTTTGCCGAATAGACCACTGAAATCTCAATTCCTATCTGCACTATCGAACTGAAATTCAACATGTGCATCTCAATTCGAAAACTATGTGCCGTTTCAAGATTTGGTTCGAATTGATCCAACAGTTTTCGAGGAATTGATATCACACTCTGCCGAATTGACCACTGAAATCTCAATTCCTATCTGAACTATCGAACTGAAATTCAACATGTGCATCTCAATCCGAAAACTATGTGCAGTTTCAAGATTTGGTTCGAATTGATCCAAAAGTTTTTGAGGAATTGATATGACACTTTGCCGAATTGACCACTGAAATCACAATTCCCATCTGAACTATCGAACTGAAATTCAACATGTGCATCTCAATTCGAAAACTATGTGCAGTTTCAAGATTTGGTTCGAATCGATCCAATAGTTCCTTAGGAATTGAAATGATATTTTGCCGAATCGACTACTGGAATCTCAATTCCTATCTGAACTATCGAACTGAAATTCAACATGTGCATCTCAATTCGAAAACTATGTGCAGTTTCAAGATTTGGTTCGAATTGATCCAACAGTTTTCGAGGAATTGATATCACACTTTGCCGAATTGACCACTGAAATCTCAATTCCTATCTGAACTATCGAACTGAAATTCAACATGTGCATCTCAATCCGAAAACTTTGTGCAGTTTCAAGATTTGGTTCGAATTGATGCAATAGTTCCTTAGAAATTGAAATGATATTTTGTCGAATCGACTTCTGAAATCTCCATTCCTATTAGAACTATCGATCTGAAATTCAACATGTGCATCTCATTTCGAAAACTATCTGCAGTTTCAAAATTTGGTTCGAATTGATCCAACAGTTTTCGAGGAATTGATATCACACTTTGCCGAATAGACCACTGAAATCTCAATTCCTATCTGAACTATCGAACTGAAATTCAACATGTGCATCTCAATCCGAAAACTATGTGCAGTTTCAAGATTTGGTTCGAATTGATCCAATAGTTCCTTAGGAATTGAAATGATATTCTGTCGAATCGACTTCTGAAATCTCCATTCCTATTAGAACTATCGATCTGAAATTCAACATGTTCATCTCATTTCGAAAACTATGTGCAGTTTCAAGATTTGGTTCGAATTGAACCAACAGTTTTGGAGGAATTGATATCACACTTTGCCGAATAGACCACTGAAATCTCAATTCCTATCTGCACTATCGAACTGAAATTCAACATGTGCATCTCAATTCGAAAACTATGTGCAGTTTCAAGATTTGGTTCGAATCGATCCAACAGTTTTCGAGGAATTGATATCACACTTTGCCGAATTGACCACTGAAATCTCAATTCCTATCGAACTATCGAACTGAAATTCAACATGTGCATCTCAATCCGAAAACTATGTGCAGTTTCAAGATTTGGTTCGAATTGATCCAACAGTTTTCGAGGAATTGATATGACACTTTGCCGAATTGACCACTGAAATCACAATTCCCATCTGAACTATCAAACTGAAATTCAACATGTGCATCTCAATTCGAAAACCATGTGCAGTTACAAGATTTGGTTCGAATCGATCCAATAGTTCCTTAGGAATTGAAATGATATTTTGCCGAATCGACTACTGAAATCTTCATTCCTATCTGAACTATCGATCTGAAATTCAACATGTGCATCTCAATTCGAAAACTATGTGCAGTTTCAAGATTTGGTTCGAATCGATCCAATAGTTCCTTAGGAATTGAAATGATATTTTGTCGAATCGACTTCTGAAATCTCCATTCCTATTAGAACTATCGATCTGAAATTCAACATGTGCATCTCATTTCGAAAACTATGTGCAGTTTCAAGATTTGGTTCGAATCGATCCAACAGTTTTCGAGGAATTGATATCACACTTTGCCGAATTGACCACTGAAATCTCAATTCCTATCTGCACTATCGAACTGAAATTCAACATGTGCATCTCAATTCGAAAACTATGTGCAGTTTCAAGATTTGGTTCGAATCGATCCAATAGTTCCTTAAGAATTGAAATGATATTTTGCCGAATCGACTACTGAAATCTTCATTCCTATCAGAACTATCGATCTGAAATTCAACATGTGCATCTCAATTCGAAAACTATGTGCAGTTTCAAGATTTGTGTCGAATTGGTTCAACAGTTTTTGAGGAATTGATATCACACTTTGCCGAATAGACCACTGAAATCTCAATTCCTATCTGAACTATCGAACTGAAATTCAACATGTGCATCTCAATTCGAAAACTATGTGCAGCTTCAAGATTTGGTTCGAATTGATCCAACAGTTTTCGAGGAATTGATATCACACTTTGCCGAATTGACCACTGAAATCTCAATTCCTATCTGAACTATCGAACTGAAATTCAACATGTGCATCTCAATTCGAAAACTATGTGCAGTTTCAAGATTTGGGTCGAATTGGTTCAATAGTTTTTGAGGAATTGATATCACACTCTGCCGAATAGACCACTGAAATCTCAATTCCTATCTGCACTATCGAACTGAAATTCAACATGTGCATCTCAATTCGAAAACTATGTGCAGTTTCAAGATTTGGTTCGAATTGATCCAACAGTTTTCGAGGAATTGATATCACACTTTGCCGAATTGACCACTGAAATCTCAATTCCTATCTGAACTATCGAACTGAAATTCAACATGTGCATCTCAATCCGAAAACTATGTGCAGTTTCAAGATTTGGTTCGGATTGATCAAATAGTTCCTTAGGAATTGAAATGATATTTTGTCGAATCGACTTCTGAAATCTCCATTCCTATTAGAACTATCGATCTGAAATTCAACATGTGCATCTCATTTCGAAAACTATCTGCAGTTTCAAGATTTGGTTCGAATTGATCCAACAGTTTTCGAGGAATTGATATCACACTTTGCCGAATAGACCACTGAAATCTCAATTCCTATCTGAACTATCGAACTGAAATTCAACATGTGCATCTCAATCCGAAAACTGTGTGCAGTTTCAAGATTTGGTTCGAATTGATCCAATAGTTCCTTAGGAATTGAAATGATATTTTGTCGAATCGACTTCTGAAATCTCAATTCCTATCTGCACTATCGAACTGAAATTCAACATGTGCATCTCAATTCGAAAACTATGTGCAGTTTCAGAATTTGGTTCGAATCGATCCAACAGTTTTCGAGGAATTGATATCACACTTTGCCGATTTGACCACTGAAATCTCAATTCCTATCTGAACTATCGAACTTAAATTCAACATGTGCATCTCAATTCGAAAACTATGTGCAGTTTCAAGATTTGGTTCGAATCGATCCAATAGTTCCTTAGGAATTTAAATGATATTTTGCCGAATCGACTACTGAAATCTTCATTCCTATCAGAACTATCGATCTGAAATTCAACATGTGCATCTCAATTCGAAAACTATGTGCAGTTTCAAGATTTGGTTCGAATTGATCCAATAGTTCCTTAGGGATTGAAATGATATTTTGTCGAATCGACTTCTGAAATCTCCATTCCTATTAGAACTATCGATCTGAAATTCAACATGTGCATCTCATTTCGAAAAGTATCTGCAGTTTCAAAATTTGGTTCGAATTGATCCAACAGTTTTCGAGGAATTGATATCACACTTTGCCGAATAGACCGCTGAAATCTCAATTCCTATCTGCACTATCGAACTGAAATTCAACATGTGCATCTCAATTCGAAAACTATGTGCAGTTTCAGAATTTGGTTCGAATCGATCCAACAGTTTTCGAGGAATTGATATCACACTTTGCCGAATTGACCACTGAAATCTCAATTCCTATCTGAACTATCGAACTTAAATTCAACATGTGCATCTCAATTCGAAAACTATGTGCAGTTTCAAGATTTGGTTCGAATCGATCCAATAGTTCCTTAGGAATTGAAATGATATTTTGCCGAATCGACTACTGAAATCTTCATTCCTATCAGAACTATCGATCTGAAATTCAACATGTGCATCTCAATTCGAAAACTATGTGCAGTTTCAAGATTTGGTTCGAATTGATCCAATAGTTCCTTAGGAATTGAAATGATATTTTGTCGAATCGACTTCTGAAATCTCCATTCCTATTAGAACTATCGATCTGAAATTCAACATGTGCATCTCATTTCGAAAAGTATCTGCAGTTTCAAAATTTGGGTCGAATTGGTTCAACAGTTTTTGAGGAATGGATATCACACTTTGCCTAATAGACCACTGAAATCTCAATTCCTATCTGCACTATCGAACTGAAATTCAACATGTGCATCTCAATTCGAAAACTATGTGCAGTTTCAAGATTTGGTTCGAATTGATCCAATAGTTCCTTAGGAATTGAAATGATATTTTGTCGAATCGACTTCTGAAATCTCCATTCCTATTAGAACTATCGATCTGAAATTCAACATGTGCATCTCATTTCGAAAAGTATCTGCAGTTTCAAAATTTGGTTCGAATTGATCCAACAGTTTTCGAGGAATTGATATCACACTTTGCCGAATAGACCACTGAAATCTCAATTCCTATCTGAACTATCGAACTGAAATTCAACATGTGCATCTCAATCCGAAAACTATGTGCAGTTTCAAGATTTGGTTCGAATTGATCCAATAGTTCCTTAGGAATTGAAATGATATTCTGTCGAATCGACTTTTGAAATCTCCATTCCTATTAGAACTATCGATCTGAAATTCAACATGTGCATCTCATTTCGAAAACTATGTGCAGTTTCAAGATTTGGTTCGAATTGAACCAACAGTTTTGGAGGAATTGATATCACACTTTGCCGAATAGACCACTGAAATCTCAATTCCTATCTGCACTATCGAACTGAAATTCAACATGTGCATCTCAATTCGAAAACTATGTGCAGTTTCAAGATTTGGTTCGAATCGATCCAACAGTTTTCGAGGAATTGATATCACACTTTGCCGAATTGACCACTGAAATCTCAATTCCTATCTGAACTATCGAACTGAAATTCAACATGTGCATCTCAATCCGAAAACTATGTGCAGTTTCAAGATTTGGTTCGAATTGATCCAACAGTTTTCGAGGAATTGATATGACACTTTGCCGAATTGACCACTGAAATCACAATTCCCATCTGAACTATCGAACTGAAATTCAACATGTGCATCTCAATTCGAAAACCATGTGCAGTTACAAGATTTGGTTCGGATCGATCCAATAGTTCCTTAGGAATTGAAATGATATTTTGCCGAATCGACTACTGAAATCTTCATTCCTATCTGAACTATCGATCTGAAATTCAACATGTGCATCTCAATTCGAAAACTATGTGCAGTTTCAAGATTTGGTTCGAATCGATCCTATAGTTCCTTAGGAATTGAAATGATATTTTGCCGAATCGACTACTGAAATCTTCATTCCTATCAGAACTATCGATCTGGAATTCAACATGTGCATCTCAATTCGAAAACTATGTGCAGTTTCAAGATTTGGGTCGAATTGGTTCAACAGTTTTTGAGGAATTGATATCACACTTTGCCGAATAGACCACTGAAATCTCAATTCCTATCTGCACTATCGAACTGAAATTCAACATGTGCATCTCAATTCGAAAACTATGTGCAGTTTCAAGATTTGGTTCGAATTGATCCAACAGTTTTCGAGGAATTGATATCACACTTTGCCGAATTGACCACTGAAATCTCAATTCCTATCTGAACTATCGAACTGAAATTCAACATGTGCATCTCAATCCGAAAACTATGTGCAGTTTCAAGATTTGGTTCGAATTGATCCAACAGTTTTCGAGGAATTGATATGACACTTTGCCGAATTGACCACTGAAATCACAATACCCATCTGAACTATCGAACTGAAATTCAACATGTGCATCTCAATTCGAAAACCATGTGCAGTTTCAAGATTTGGTTCGAATCGATCCAATAGTTCCTTAGGAATTGAAATGATATTTTGCCGAATCGACTACTGAAATCTTCATTCCTATCAGAACTATCGATCTGAAATTCAACATGTGCATCTCAATTCGAAAACTATGTGCGATTTCAAGATTTGGGTCGAATTGGTTCAACAGTTTTTGAGGAATTGATATCACACTTTGCCGAATAGACCACTGAAATCTCAATTCCTATCTGCACTATCGAACTGAAATTCAACATTTGCATCTCAATTCGAAAACTATGTGCAGTTTCAAGATTTGGTTCGAATTGATCCAACAGTTTTCGAGGAATTGATATCACACTTTGCCGAATTGACCACTGAAATCTCAATTCCTATCTGAACTATCGAAACGAAATTCAACATGTGCATCTCAATTCGAAAACTATGTGCAGTTTCAAGATTTGGTTCGAATCGATCCTATAGTTCCTTAGGAATTGAAATGATATTTTGCCGAATCGACTACTGAAATCTCAATTCCTATCTGAACTATCGAACTGAAATTCAACATGTGCATCTCAATTCGAAAACTATGTGCAGTTTCAAGATTTGGTTCGAATCGATCCAACAGTTTTCGAGGAATTGATATCACACTTTGCCGAATTGACAACTGAAATCTCAATTCCTATCTGAACTATCGAACATAAATTCAACATGTGCATCTCAATTCGAAAACTATGTGCAGTTTCAAGATTTGGTTCGAATCGATCCAATAGTTCAGGAATTGAAATGATATTTTGCCGAATCGACTACTGAAATCTTCATTCCTATCAGAACTATCGATCTGAAATTCAACATGTGCATCTCAATTCGAAAACTATGTGCAGTTTCAAGATTTGGGTCGAATTGGTTCAACAGTTTTTGAGGAATTGATATCACACTTTGCCGAATAGACCACTGAAATCTCAATTCCTATCTGCACTATCGAACTGAAATTCAACATGTGCATCTCGATTCGAAAACTATGTGCAGTTTCAAGATTTGGTTCGAATTGATTCAACAGTTTTCGAGGAATTGATATCACACTTTGCCGAATTGACCACTGAAATCTCAATTCCTATCTGAACTATCGAACTGAAATTCAACATGTGCATCTCAATCCGAAAACTATGTGCAGTTTCAAGATTTGGTTCGAATTGATCCAACAGTTTTTGAGGAATTGATATGACACTTTGCCGAATTGACCACTGAAATCACAATTCCCATCTGAACTATCGAACTGAAATTCAACATGTGCATCTCAATTCGAAAACCATGTGCAGTTTCAAGATTTGGTTCGAATCGATCCAATAGTTCCTTAGGAATTGAAATGATATTTTGCCGAATCGACTACTGTAATCTTCATTCCTATCAGAACTATCGATCTGAAATTCAACATGTGCATCTCAATTCGAAAACTATGTGCGATTTCAAGATTTGGGTCGAATCGGTTCAACAGTTTTCGAGGAATTGATATCACACTTAGCCGAATTGACCACTGAAATCTCAATTCCTATCTGAACTATCGAACCGAAATTCAACATGTGCATCTCAATTCGAAAACTATGTGCAGTTTCAAAATTTGGTTCGAATCGATCCAATAGTTCCTTAGGAATTGAAATGATATTTTGCCGAATCGACTACTGAAATCTCAATTCCTATCTGAACTATCGAACTGAAATTCAACATGTGCATCTCAATTCGAAAACTATGTGCAGTTTCAAGATTTGGTTCGAATTGATCCAACAGTTTTCGAGGAATTGATATCACACTTTGCCGAATTGACCACTGAAATCTCAATTCCTATCTGAACTATCGAACTGAAATTCAACATGTGCATCTCAATCCGAAAACTTTGTACAGTTTCAAGATTTGGTTCGAATTGATGCAATAGTTCCTTAGAAATTGAAATGATATTTTGTCGAATCGACTTCTGAAATCTCCATTCCTATTAGAACTATCGATCTGAAATTCAACATGTGCATCTCATTTCGAAAACTATCTGCAGTTTCAAAATTTGGTTCTAATTGATCCAACAGTTTTCGAGGAATTGATATCACACTTTGCCGAATAGACCACTGAAATCTCAATTCCTATCTGAACTATCGAACTGAAATTCAACATGTGCATCTCAATCCGAAAACTATGTGCAGTTTCAAGATTTGGTTCGAATTGATCCAATAGTTCCTTAGGAATTGAAATGATATTCTGTCGAATCGACTTCTGAAATCTCCATTCCTATTAGAACTATCGATCTGAAATTCAACATGTTCATCTCATTTCGAAAACTATGTGCAGTTTCAAGATTTGGTTCGAATCGATCCAACAGTTTTCGAGGAATTGATATCACACTTTGCCGAATTGACCACTGAAATCTCAATTCCTATCTGAACTATCGAACTGAAATTCAACATGTGCATCTCAATCCGAAAACTATGTGCAGTTTCAAGATTTGGTTCGAATTGATCCAACAGTTTTCGAGGAATTGATATGACACTTTGCCGAATTGACCACTGAAATCACAATTCCCATCTGAACTATCAAACTGAAATTCAACATGTGCATCTCAATTCGAAAACCATGTGCAGTTACAAGATTTGGTTCGAATCGATTCAATAGTTCCTTAGGAATTGAAATGATATTTTGCCGAATCGACTACTGAAATCTTCATTCCTATCTGAACTATCGATCTGAAATTCAACATGTGCATCTCAATTCGAAAACTATGTGCAGTTTCAAGATTTGGTTCGAATCGATCCAACAGTTTTCGAGGAATTGATATCACACTTTGCCGAATTGACCACTGAAATCTCAATTCCTATCTGAACTATCGAACATAAATTCAACATCTGCATCTCAATTCGAAAACTATGTGCAGTTTCAAGATTTGGTTCGAATCGATCCAATAGTTCAGGAATTGAACAAACAGTTTCGGAGGAATTGATATCACACTTTG
Organism: Coccinella septempunctata; assembly: GCF_907165205.1. Lineage (NCBI taxonomy): Eukaryota > Metazoa > Arthropoda > Insecta > Coleoptera > Coccinellidae > Coccinella > Coccinella septempunctata. Next base: position 33,001,573 of record NC_058192.1, on the reverse strand, counting down.
CCGAATAGACCACTGAAATCTCAATTCCTATCTGCACTATCGAACTGAAATTCAACATTTGCATCTCAATTTGAAAACTATGTGCAGTTTCAAGATTTGGTTCGAATTGATCCAACAGTTTTCGAGGAATTGATATCACACTTTGCCGAATTGACCGCTGAAATCTCAATTCCTATCTGAACTATCGAACTGAAATTCAACATGTGCATCTCAATTCGAAAACTATGTGCAGTTTCAAGATTTGGTTCGAATCGATCCTATAGTTCCTTAGGAATTGAAATGATATGTTGCCGAATCGACTACTGAAATCTCAATTCCTATCTGAACTATCGAACTGAAATTCAACATGTGCATCTCAATTCGAAAACTATGTGCAGCTTCAAGATTTGGTTCGAATCGATCCAACAGTTTTCGAGGAATTGATATCACACTTTGCCGAATTGACCACTGAAATCTCAATTCCTATCTGAACTATCGAACTGAAATTCAACATGTGCATCTCAATTCGAAAACTATGTGCAGTTTCAAGATTTGGGTCGAATTGGTTCAATAGTTTTTGAGGAATTGATATCACACTCTGCCGAATAGACCACTGAAATCTCAATTCCTATCTGCACTATCGAACTGAAATTCAACATGTGCATCTCAATTCGAAAACTATGTGCAGTTTCAAGATTTGGTTCGAATTGATCCAACAGTTTTCGAGGAATTGATATCACACTTTGCCGAATTGACCACTGAAATCTCAATTCCTATCTGAACTATCGAACTGAAATTCAACATGTGCATCTCAATCCGAAAACTATGTGCAGTTTCAAGATTTGGTTCGGATTGATCAAATAGTTCCTTAGGAATTGAAATGATATTTTGCCGAATCGACTACTGTAATCTTCATTCCTATCAGAACTATCGATCTGAAATTCAACATGTGCATCTCAATTCGAAAACTATGTGCGATTTCAAGATTTGGGTCGAATTGGTTCAACAGTTTTCGAGGAATTGATATCACACTTAGCCGAATTGACCACTGAAATCTCAATTCCTATCTGAACTATCGAACATAAATTCAACATCTGCATCTCAATTCGAAAACTATGTGCAGTTTCAAGATTTGGTTCGAATCGATCCAATAGTTCAGGAATTGAACAAACAGTTTCGGAGGAATTGATATCACACTTTGCCGAATAGACCACTGAAATCTCAATTCCTATCTGCACTATCGAACTGAAATTCAACATTTGCATCTCAATTTGAAAACTATGTGCAGTTTCAAGATTTGGTTCGAATTGATCCAACAGTTTTCGAGGAATTGATATCACACTTTGCCGAATTGACCGCTGAAATCTCAATTCCTATCTGAACTATCGAACTGAAATTCAACATGTGCATCTCAATTCGAAAACTATGTGCAGTTTCAAGATTTGGTTCGAATCGATCCTATAGTTCCTTAGGAATTGAAATGATATTTTGCCGAATCGACTACTGAAATCTCAATTCCTATCTGAACTATCGAACTGAAATTCAACATGTGCATCTCAATTCGAAAACTATGTGCAGCTTCAAGATTTGGTTCGAATCGATCCAACAGTTTTCGAGGAATTGATATCACACTTTGCCGAATTGACCACTGAAATCTCAATTCCTATCTGAACTATCGAACTGAAATTCAACATGTGCATCTCAATTCGAAAACTATGTGCAGTTTCAAGATTTGGGTCGAATTGGTTCAACAGTTTTTGAGGAATTGATATCACACTCTGCCGAATAGACCACTGAAATCTCAATTCCTATCTGCACTATCGAACTGAAATTCAACATGTGCATCTCAATTCGAAAACTATGTGCAGTTTCAAGATTTGGTTCGAATTGATCCAACAGTTTTCGAGGAATTGATATCACACTTTGCCGAATTGACCACTGAAATCTCAATTCCTATCTGAACTATCGAACTGAAATTCAACATGTGCATCTCAATCCGAAAACTATGTGCAGTTTCAAGATTTGGTTCGGATTGATCAAATAGTTCCTTAGGAATTGAAATGATATTTTGTCGAATCGACTTCTGAAATCTCCATTCCTATTAGAACTATCGATCTGAAATTCAACATGTGCATCTCATTTCGAAAACTATCTGCAGTTTCAAGATTTGGTTCGAATTGATCCAACAGTTTTCGAGGAATTGATATCACACTTTGCCGAATAGACCACTGAAATCTCAATTCCTATCTGAACTATCGAACTGAAATTCAACATGTGCATCTCAAACCGAAAACTGTGTGCAGTTTCAAGATTTGGTTCGAATTGATCCAATAGTTCCTTAGGAATTGAAATGATATTTTGTCGAATCGACTTCTGAAATCTCAATTCCTATCTGCACTATCGAACTGAAATTCAACATGTGCATCTCAATTCGAAAACTATGTGCAGTTTCAGAATTTGGTTCGAATCGATCCAACAGTTTTCGAGGAATTGATATCACACTTTGCCGAATTGACCACTGAAATCTCAATTCCTATCTGAACTATCGAACTTAAATTCAACATGTGCATCTCAATTCAAAAACTATGTGCAGTTTCAAGATTTGGTTCGAATTGATCCAACAGTTTTCGAGGAATTGATATCACACTTTGCCGAATCGACTACTGAAATCTCAATTCCTATCTGAACTATGGAACTGAAATTCAACATATGCATCTCAATTCGAAAACTATGTGCAGCTTCAAGATTTGGTTCGAATCGATCCAACAGTTTTCGAGGAATTGATATCACACTTTGCCGAATTGACCACTGAAATCTCAATTCCTATCTGAACTATCGAACTGAAATTCAACATGTGCATCTCAATTCGAAAACTATGTGCAGTTTCAAGATTTGGTTCGAATCGATCCAATAATTCCTTAAGAATTGAAATGATATTTTGCCGAATCGACTACTGAAATCTTCATTCCTATCAGAACTATCGATCTGAAATTCAACATGTGCATCTCAATTCGAAAACTATGTGCAGTTTCAAGATTTGGGTCGAATTGGTTCAACAGTTTTTGAGGAATTGATATCACACTTTGCCGAATAGGAATTAGGAATTGAAATGATATTTTGCCGAATCGACTACTGAAATCTTCATTCCTATCAGAACTATCGATCTGAAATTCAACATGTGCATCTCAATTCGAAAACTATGTGCAGTTTCAAGATTTGGGTCGAATTGGTTCAACAGTTTTTGAGGAATTGATATCACACTTTGCCGAATAGACCACTGAAATCTCAATTCCTATCTGCACTATCGAACTGAAATTCAACATGTGCATCTCAATTCGAAAACTATGTGCAGTTTCAAGATTTGGTTCGAATCGATCCAATAATTCCTTAAGAATTGAAATGATATTTTGCCGAATCGACTACTGAAATCTTCATTCCTATCAGAACTATCGATCTGAAATTCAACATGTGCATCTCAATTCGAAAACTATGTGCAGTTTCAAGATTTGGGTCGAATTGGTTCAACAGTTTTTGAGGAATTGATATCACACTTTGCCGAATAGACCACTGAAATCTCAATTCCTATCTGCACTATCGAACTGAAATTCAACATGTGCATCTCAATTCGAAAACTATGTGCAGTTTCAAGATTTGGTTCGAATTGATCCAACAGTTTTCGAGGAATTGATATCACACTTTGCCGAATTGACCACTGAAATCTCAATTCCTAGGAATTTCAGTTCGATAGTTTTCGAATTGAGATGCACATGTTGAATTTCAGTTCGATAGTGCAGATAGGAATTGAGATTCCAGTGGTCAATTCGGCAAAGTGTGATATCAATTCCTCGAAAACTGTTGGATCAATTCGAACCAAATCTTGAAACTGCACATAGTTTTCGAATTGAGATGCAAATGTTGAATTTCAGTTCGATAGTGCAGATAGGAATTGAGATTTCAGTGGTCTATTCGGCAAAGTGTGATATCAATTCCTCAAAACCTGTTGAACCAATTCGACCCAAATCTTGAAATCGCACATAGTTTTCGAATTGAGATGCACATGTTGAATTTCAGATCGATAGTTCTGATAGGAATGAAGATTTCATTAGTCGATTCGGCAAAATATCATTTCAATTCCTGAACTATTGGATCGATTCGAACCAAATCTTGAAACTGCACATAGTTTTCGAATTGAGATGCACATGTTGAATTTCGGTTCGATAGTTCAGATAGGAATTGAGATTTCAGTGGTCAATTCGGCAAAGTGTGATATCAATTCCTCGAAAACTGTTGGATCAATTCGAACCAAATCTTGAAACTGCACATAGTTTTCGAATTGAGATGCAAATGTTGAATTTCAGTTCGATAGTGCAGATAGGAATTGAGATTTCAGTGGTCTATTCGGCAAAGTGTGATATCAATTCCTCAAAACCTGTTGAACCAATTCGACCCAAATCTTGAAATCGCACATAGTTTTCGAATTGAGATGCACATGTTGAATTTCAGATCGATAGTTCTGATAGGAATGAAGATTTCAGTAGTCGATTCGGCAAAATATCATTTCAATTCCTAAGGAACTATTGGATCGATTCGAACCAAATCTTGAAACTGCACATGGTTTTCGAATTGAGATGCACATGTTGAATTTCAGTTCGATAGTTCAGATGGGAATTGTGATTTCAGTGGTCAATTCGGCAAAGTGTCATATCAATTCCTCAAAAACTGTTGGATCAATTCGAACCAAATCTTGAAACTGCACATAGTTTTCGGATTGAGATGCACATGTTGAATTTCAGTTCGATAGTTCAGATAGGAATTGAGATTTCAGTGGTCAATTCGGCAAAGTGTGATATCAATTCCTCAAAAACTGTTGGATCAATTCGAACCAAATCTTGAAACGGCACATAGTTTTCGAATTGAGATGCACATGTTGAATTTCAGTTCGATAGTGCAGATAGGAATTGAGATTTCAGTGGTCTATTCGGCAAAGTGTGATATCAATTCCTCAAAAACTGTTGAACCAATTCGACCCAAATCTTGAAACTGCACATAGTTTTCGAATTGAGATGCACATGTTGAATTTCAGATCGATAGTTCTGATAGGAATGAAGATTTCAGTAGTCGATTCGGCAAAATATCATTTCAATTCTTAAGGAACTATTGGATAGATTCGAACCAAATCTTGAAACTGCACATAGTTTTCGAATTGAGATGCACATGTTGAATTTCAGTTCGATAGTGCAGATAGGAATTGAGATTTCAGTGGTCAATTCGGCAAAGTGTGATATCAATTCCTCGAAAACTGTTGGATCGATTCGAACCAAATCTTGAAACTGCACATAGTTTTCGAAATGAGATGCACATGTTGAATTTCAGATCGATAGTTCTAATAGGAATGGAGATTTCAGAAGTCGATTCGACAAAATATCATTTCAATTCCTAAGGAACTATTGGATCGATTCGAACCAAATCTTGAAACTGCACATAGTTTTCGAATTGAGATGCACATGTTGAATTTCAGATCGATAGTTCAGATAGGAATGAAGATTTCAGTAGTCGATTCGGCAAAATATCATTTCAATTCCTAAGGAACTATTGGATCGATTCGAACCAAATCTTGTAACTGCACATGGTTTTCGAATTGAGATGCACATGTTGAATTTCAGTTTGATAGTTCAGATGGGAATTGTGATTTCAGTGGTCAATTCGGCAAAGTGTCATATCAATTCCTCGAAAACTGTTGGATCAATTCGAACCAAATCTTGAAACTGCACATAGTTTTCGGATTGAGATGCACATGTTGAATTTCAGTTCGATAGTTCAGATAGGAATTGAGATTTCAGTGGTCAATTCGGCAAAGTGTGATATCAATTCCTCGAAAACTGTTGGATCGATTCGAACCAAATCTTGAAACTGCACATAGTTTTCGAATTGAGATGCACATGTTGAATTTCAGTTCGATAGTGCAGATAGGAATTGAGATTTCAGTGGTCTATTCGGCAAAGTGTGATATCAATTCCTCCAAAACTGTTGGTTCAATTCGAACCAAATCTTGAAACTGCACATAGTTTTCGAAATGAGATGAACATGTTGAATTTCAGATCGATAGTTCTAATAGGAATGGAGATTTCAGAAGTCGATTCGACAGAATATCATTTCAATTCCTAAGGAACTATTGGATCAATTCGAACCAAATCTTGAAACTGCACATAGTTTTCGGATTGAGATGCACATGTTGAATTTCAGTTCGATAGTTCAGATAGGAATTGAGATTTCAGTGGTCTATTCGGCAAAGTGTGATATCAATTCCTCGAAAACTGTTGGATCAATTCGAACCAAATTTTGAAACTGCAGATAGTTTTCGAAATGAGATGCACATGTTGAATTTCAGATCGATAGTTCTAATAGGAATGGAGATTTCAGAAGTCGATTCGACAAAATATCATTTCAATTTCTAAGGAACTATTGCATCAATTCGAACCAAATCTTGAAACTGCACAAAGTTTTCGGATTGAGATGCACATGTTGAATTTCAGTTCGATAGTTCAGATAGGAATTGAGATTTCAGTGGTCAATTCGGCAAAGTGTGATATCAATTCCTCGAAAACTGTTGGATCAATTCGAACCAAATCTTGAAACTGCACATAGTTTTCGAATTGAGATGCACATGTTGAATTTCAGTTCGATAGTTCAGATAGGAATTGAGATTTCAGTAGTCGATTCGGCAAAATATCATTTCAATTCCTAAGGAACTATTGGATCGATTCGAACCAAATCTTGAAACTGCACATAGTTTTCGAATTGAGATGCACATGTTGAATTTCGGTTCGATAGTTCAGATAGGAATTGAGATTTCAGTGGTCAATTCGGCTAAGTGTGATATCAATTCCTCGAAAACTGTTGAACCAATTCGACCCAAATCTTGAAATCGCACATAGTTTTCGAATTGAGATGCACATGTTGAATTTCAGATCGATAGTTCTGATAGGAATGAAGATTACAGTAGTCGATTCGGCAAAATATCATTTCAATTCCTAAGGAACTATTGGATCGATTCGAACCAAATCTTGAAACTGCACATGGTTTTCGAATTGAGATGCACATGTTGAATTTCAGTTCGATAGTTCAGATGGGAATTGTGATTTCAGTGGTCAATTCGGCAAAGTGTCATATCAATTCCTCAAAAACTGTTGGATCAATTCGAACCAAATCTTGAAACTGCACATAGTTTTCGGATTGAGATGCACATGTTGAATTTCAGTTCGATAGTTCAGATAGGAATTGAGATTTCAGTGGTCAATTCGACAAAATGTGATATCAATTCCTCGAAAACTGTTGGATCAATTCGAACCAAATCTTGAAACTGCACATAGTTTTCGAATTGAGATGCACATGTTGAATTTCAGTTCGATAGTGCAGATAGGAATTGAGATTTCAGTGGTCTATTCGGCAAAGTGTGATATCAATTCCTCAAAAACTGTTGAACCAATTCGACCCAAATCTTGAAACTGCACATAGTTTTCGAATTGAGATGCACATGTTGAATTTCAGATCGATAGTTCTGATAGGAATGAAGATTTCAGTAGTCGATTCGGCAAAATATCATTTCAATTCCTGAACTATTGGATCGATTCGAACCAAATCTTGAAACTGCACATAGTTTTCGAATTGAGATGCACATGTTGAATTTATGTTCGATAGTTCAGATAGGAATTGAGATTTCAGTTGTCAATTCGGCAAAGTGTGATATCAATTCCTCGAAAACTGTTGGATCGATTCGAACCAAATCTTGAAACTGCACATAGTTTTCGAATTGAGATGCACATGTTGAATTTCAGTTCGATAGTTCAGATAGGAATTGAGATTTCAGTAGTCGATTCGGCAAAATATCATTTCAATTCCTAAGGAACTATAGGATCGATTCGAACCAAATCTTGAAACTGCACATAGTTTTCGAATTGAGATGCACATGTTGAATTTCGGTTCGATAGTTCAGATAGGAATTGAGATTTCAGTGGTCAATTCGGCAAAGTGTGATATCAATTCCTCGAAAACTGTTGGATCAATTCGAACCAAATCTTGAAACTGCACATAGTTTTCGAATTGAGATGCACATGTTGATTTTCAGATCGATAGTTCTGATAGGAATGAAGATTTCAGTAGTCGATTCGGCAAAATATCATTTCAATTCCTAAGGAACTATTGGATCGATTCGAACCAAATCTTGAAACTGCACATGGTTTTCGAATTGAGATGCACATGTTGAATTTCAGTTCGATAGTTCAGATGGGTATTGTGATTTCAGTGGTCAATTCGGCAAAGTGTCATATCAATTCCTCGAAAACTGTTGGATCAATTCGAACCAAATCTTGAAACTGCACATAGTTTTCGGATTGAGATGCACATGTTGAATTTCAGTTCGATAGTTCAGATAGGAATTGAGATTTCAGTGGTCAATTCGGCAAAGTGTGATATCAATTCCTCGAAAACTGTTGGATCAATTCGAACCAAATCTTGAAACTGCACATAGTTTTCGAATTGAGATGCACATGTTGAATTTCAGTTCGATAGTGCAGATAGGAATTGAGATTTCAGTGGTCTATTCGGCAAAGTGTGATATCAATTCCTCAAAAACTGTTGAACCAATTCGACCCAAATCTTGAAACTGCACATAGTTTTCGAATTGAGATGCACATGTTGAATTTCAGATCGATAGTTCTGATAGGAATGAAGATTTCAGTAGTCGATTCGGCAAAATATCATTTCAATTCTTAAGGAACTATTGGATCGATTCGAACCAAATCTTGAAACTGCACATAGTTTTCGAATTGAGATGCACATGTTGAATTTCAGTTCGATAGTGCAGATAGGAATTGAGATTTCAGTGGTCAATTCGGCAAAGTGTGATATCAATTCCTCGAAAACTGTTGGATCGATTCGAACCAAATCTTGAAACTGCACATAGTTTTCGAAATGAGATGCACATGTTGAATTTCAGATCGATAGTTCTAATAGGAATGGAGATTTCAGAAGTCGATTCGACAGAATATCATTTCAATTCCTAAGGAACTATTGGATCAATTCGAACCAAATCTTGAAACTACACTAAGTTTTCGGATTGAGATGCACATGTTGAATTTCAGTTCGATAGTTCAGATAGGAATTGAGATTTCAGTGGTCAATTCGGCAAAGTGTGATATCAATTCCTCGAAAACTGTTGAATCAATTCGAACCAAATCTTGAAACTGCACATAGTTTTCGAATTGAGATGCACATGTTGAATTTCAGTTCGATAGTTCAGATAGAATTGAGATTTCAGTAGTCGATTCGGCAAAATATCATTTCAATTCCTAAGGAACTATTGGATCGATTCGAACCAAATCTTGAAACTGCACATAGTTTTCGAATTGAGATGCACATGTTGAATTTCGGTTCGATAGTTCAGATAGGAATTGAGATTTCAGTGGTCAATTCGGCAAAGTGTGATATCAATTCCTCGAAAACTGTTGGATCAATTCGAACCAAATCTTGAAACTGCACATAGTTTTCGAATTGAGATGCAAATGTTGAATTTCAGTTCGATAGTGCAGATAGGAATTGAGATTTCAGTGGTCTATTCGGCAAAGTGTGATATCAATTCCTCAAAACCTGTTGAACCAATTCGACCCAAATCTTGAAATCGCACATAGTTTTCGAATTGAGATGCATATGTTGAATTTCAGATCGATAGTTCTGATAGGAATGAAGATTTCAGTAGTCGATTCGGCAAAATATCATTTCAATTCCTAAGGAACTATTGGATCGATTCGAACCAAATCTTGAAACTGCACATAGTTTTCGAATTGAGATGCACATGTTGAATTTCAGTTCGATAGTGCAGATAGGAATTGAGATTTCAGTGGTCAATTCGGCAAAGTGTGATATCAATTCCTCGAAAACTGTTGGATCGATTCGAACCAAATCTTGAAACTGCACATAGTTTTCGAAATGAGATGCACATGTTGAATTTCAGATCGATAGTTCTAATAGGAATGGAGATTTCAGAAGTCGATTCGACAAAATATCATTTCAATTCCTAAGGAACTATTGGATCGATTCGAACCAAATCTTGAAACTGCACATAGTTTTCGAATTGAGATGCACATGTTGAATTTCAGATCGATAGTTCAGATAGGAATGAAGATTTCAGTAGTCGATTCGGCAAAATATCATTTCAATTCCTAAGGAACTATTGGATCGATTCGAACCAAATCTTGTAACTGCACATGGTTTTCGAATTGAGATGCACATGTTGAATTTCAGTTTGATAGTTCAGATGGGAATTGTGATTTCTGTGGTCAATTCGGCAAAGTGTCATATCAATTCCTCGAAAACTGTTGGATCAATTCGAACCAAATCTTGAAACTGCACATAGTATTCGGATTGAGATGCACATGTTGAATTTCAGTTCGATAGTGCAGATAGGAATTGAGATTTCAGTGGTCTATTCGGCAAAGTGTGATATCAATTCCTCCAAAACTGTTGGTTCAATTCGAACCAAATCTTGAAACTGCACATAGTTTTCGAAATGAGATGAACATGTTGAATTTCAGATCGATAGTTCTAATAGGAATGGAGATTTCAGAAGTCGATTCGACAGAATATCATTTCAATTCCTAAGGAACTATTGGATCAATTCGAACCAAATCTTGAAACTGCACATAGTTTTCGGATTGAGATGCACATGTTGAATTTCAGTTCGATAGTTCAGATAGGAATTGAGATTTCAGTGGTCTATTCGGCAAAGTGTGATATCAATTCCTCGAAAACTTTTGGATCAATTCGAACCAAATTTTGAAACTGCAGATAGTTTTCGAAATGAGATGCACATGTTGAATTTCAGATCGATAGTTCTAATAGGAATGGAGATTTCAGAAGTCGATTCGACAAAATATCATTTCAATTTCTAAGGAACTATTGCATCAATTCGAACCAAATCTTGAAACTGCACAAAGTTTTCGGATTGAGATGCACATGTTGAATTTCAGTTCGATAGTTCAGATAGGAATTGAGATTTCAGTGGTCAATTCGGCAAAGTGTGATATCAATTCCTCGAAAACTGTTGGATCAATTCGAACCAAATCTTGAAACTGCACATAGTTTTCGAATTGAGATGCACATGTTGAATTTCAGTTCGATAGTTCAGATAGGAATTGAGATTTCAGTAGTCGATTCGGCAAAATATCATTTCAATTCCTAAGGAACTATTGGATCGATTCGAACCAAATCTTGAAACTGCACATAGTTTTCGAATTGAGATGCACATGTTGAATTTCGGTTCGATAGTTCAGATAGGAATTGAGATTTCAGTGGTCAATTCGGCTAAGTGTGATATCAATTCCTCGAAAACTGTTGAACCAATTCGACCCAAATCTTGAAATCGCACATAGTTTTCGAATTGAGATGCACATGTTGAATTTCAGATCGATAGTTCTGATAGGAATGAAGATTACAGTAGTCGATTCGGCAAAATATCATTTCAATTCCTGAGGAACTATTGGATCGATTCGAACCAAATCTTGAAACTGCACATGGTTTTCGAATTGAGATGCACATGTTGAATTTCAGTTCGATAGTTCAGATGGGAATTGTGATTTCAGTGGTCAATTCGGCAAAGTGTCATATCAATTCCTCAAAAACTGTTGGATCAATTTGAACCAAATCTTGAAACTGCACATAGTTTTCGGATTGAGATGCACATGTTGAATTTCAGTTCGATAGTTCAGATAGGAATTGAGATTTCAGTGGTCAATTCGGCAAAGTGTGATATCAATTCCTCGAAAACTGTTGGATCAATTCGAACCAAATCTTGAAACTGCACATAGTTTTCGAATTAAGATGCACATGTTGAATTTCAGTTCGATAGTGCAGATAGGAATTGAGATTTCAGATAGGAATTGAGATTTCAGTTGTCAATTCGGCAAAGTGTGATATCAATTCCTCGAAAACTGTTGGATCAATTCGAACCAAATCTTGAAACTGCACATAGTTTTCGAATTGAGATGCACATGTTGAATTTCAGTTCGATAGTTCAGATAGGAATTGAGATTTCAGTGGTCTATTCGGCAAAGTGTGATATCAATTCCTCAAAAACTGTTGAACCAATTCGACCCAAATCTTGAAACTGCACATAGTTTTCGAATTGAGATGCACATGTTGAATTTCAGTTCGATAGTTCAGATAGGAATTGAGATTTCAGTAGTCGATTCGGCAAAATATCATTTCAATTCCTAAGGAACTATTGGATCGATTCGAACCAAATCTTGAAACTGCACATAGTTTTCGAATTGAGATGCACATGTAGAATTTCGGTTCGATAGTTCAGATAGGAATTGAGATTTCAGTGGTCAATTCGGCAAAGTGTGATATCAATTCCTCGAAAACTGTTGGATCAATTCGAACCAAATCTTGAAACTGCACATAGTTTTCGAATTGAGATGCAAATGTTGAATTTCAGTTCGATAGTGCAGATAGGAATTGAGATTTCAGTGGTCTATTCGGCAAAGTGTGATATCAATTCCTCAAAAACTGTTGAACCAATTCGACCCAAATCTTGAAATCGCACATAGTTTTCGAATTGAGATGCACATGTTGAATTTCAGATCGATAGTTCTGATAGGAATGAAGATTTCAGTAGTCGATTCGGCAAAATATCATTTCAATTCCTAAAGAACTATTGGATCGATTCGAACCAAATCTTGAAACTGCACATGGTTTTCGAATTGAGATGCACATGTTGAATTTCAGTTCGATAGTTCAGATGGGAATTGTGATTTCAGTGGTCAATTCGGCAAAGTGTCATATCAATTCCTCAAAAACTGTTGGATCAATTCGAACCAAATCTTGAAACTGCACATAGTTTTCGAAATGAGATGCACATGTTGAATTTCAGATCGACTTCTGAAATCTCCATTCCTATTAGAACTATCGATCTGAAATTCAACATGTGCATCTCATTTCGAAAACTATCTGCAGTTTCAAAATTTGGTTCGAATTGATCCAACAGTTTTCGAGGAATTGATATCACACTTTGCCGAATAGACCACTGAAATCTCAATTCCTATCTGAACTATCGAACTGAAATACAACATGTGCATCTCAATCCGAAAACTATGTGCAGTTTCAAGATTTGGTTCGAATTGATCCAATAGTTCCTTAGGAATTGAAATGATATTTTGTCGAATCGACTTCTGAAATCTCCATTCCTATTAGAACTATCGATATGAAATTCAACATGTGCATCTCAATTCGAAAACTATGTGCAGTTTCAAGATTTGGGTCGAATTGGTTCAACAGTTTTTGAGGAATTGATATCACACTTTGCCGAATAGACCACTGAAATCTCAATTCCTATCTGAACTATCGAACTGAAATTCAACATGTGCATCTCAATTCGAAAACTATGTGCAGTTTCAAGATTTGGTTCGAATTGATCCAACAGTTTTCGAGGAATTGATATCACACTTTGCCGAATTGACCACTGAAATCTCAATTCCTATCTGAACTATCGAACTGAAATTCAACATGTGCATCTCAATCCGAAAACTATGTGCAGTTTCAAGATTTGGTTCGAATTGATCCAACAGTTTTTGAGGAATTGATATGACACTTTGCCGAATTGACCACTGAAATCACAATTCCCATCTGAACTATCGAACTGAAATTCAACATGTGCATCTCAATTCGAAAACCATGTGCAGTTTCAAGATTTGGTTCGAATCGATCCAATAGTTCTTTAGGAATTGAAATGATATTTTGCCGAATCGACTACTGAAATCTTCATTCCTATCAGAACTATCGATCTGAAATTCAACATGTGCATCTCAATTCGAAAACTATGTGCGATTTCAAGATTTGGGTCGAATTGGTTCAACAGTTTTTGAGGAATTGATATCACACTTTGCCGAATAGACCACTGAAATCTCAATTCCTATCTGCACTATCGAACTGAAATTCAACATTTGCATCTCAATTCGAAAACTATGTGCAGTTTCAAGATTTGGTTCGAATTGATCCAACAGTTTTCGAGGAATTGGTATCACACTTTGCCGAATTGACCACTGAAATCTCAATTCCTATCTGAACTATCGAACCGAAATTCAACATGTGCATCTCAATTCGAAAACTATGTGCAGTTTCAAGATTTGGTTCGAATCGATCCAATAGTTCCTTAGGAATTGAAATGATATTTTGCCGAATCGACTACTGAAATCTCAATTCCTATCTGAACTATCGAACTGAAATTCAACATGTGCATCTCAATTCGAAAACTATGTGCAGTTTCAAGATTTGGTTCGAATTGATCCAACAGTTTTCGAGGAATTGATATCACACTTTGCCGAATTGACCACTGAAATCTCAATTCCTATCTGAACTATCGAACTGAAATTCAACATGTGCATCTCAATCCGAAAACTTTGTGCAGTTTCAAGATTTGGTTCGAATTGATCCAATAGTTCCTTAGGAATTGAAATGATATTTTGTCGAATCGACTTCTGAAATCTCCATTCCTATTAGAACTATCGATCTGAAATTCAACATGTGCATCTCATTTCGAAAACTATCTGCAGTTTCAAAATTTGGTTCGAATTGATCCAACAGTTTTCGAGGAATTGATATCACACTTTGCCGAATAGACCACTGAAATCTCAATTCCTATCTGAACTATCGAACTTAAATTCAACATGTGCATCTCAATCCGAAAACTATGTGCAGTTTCAAGATTTGGTTCGAATTGATCCAATAGTTCCTTAGGAATTGAAATGATATTCTGTCGAATCGACTTCTGAAATCTCCATTCCTATTAGAACTATCGATCTGAAATTCAACATGTGCATCTCATTTCGAAAACTATGTGCAGTTTCAAGATTTGGTTCGAATTGAACCAACAGTTTTGGAGGAATTGATATCACACTTTGCCGAATAGACCACTGAAATCTCAATTCCTATCTGCACTATCGAACTGAAATTCAACATGTGCATCTCAATTCGAAAACTATGTGCAGTTTCAAGATTTGGTTCGAATCGATCCAACAGTTTTCGAGGAATTGATATCACACTTTGCCGAATTGATCACTGAAATCTCAATTCCTATCTGAACTATCGAACTGAAATTCAACATGTGCATCTCAATCCGAAAACTATGTGCAGTTTCAAGATTTGGTTCGAATTGATCCAACAGTTTTCGAGGAATTGATATGACACTTTGCCGAATTGACCACTGAAATCACAATTCCCATCTGAACTATCGAACTGAAATTCAACATGTGCATCTCAATTCGAAAACCATGTGCAGTTACAAGATTTGGTTCGAATCGATCCAATAGTTCCTTAGGAATTGAAATGATATTTTGCCGAATCGACTACTGAAATCTTCATTCCTATCTGAACTATCGATCTGAAATTCAACATGTGCATCTCAATTCGAAAACTATGTGCAGTTTCAAGATTTGGTTCGAATCGATCCAATAGTTCCTTAGGAATTGAAATGATATTTTGTCGAATCGACTTCTGAAATCTCCATTCCTATTAGAACTATCGATCTGAAATTCAACATGTGCATCTCATTTCGAAAACTATGTGCAGTTTCAAGATTTGGTTCGAATCGATCCAACAGTTTTCGAGGAATTGATATCACACTTTGCCGAATTGACCACTGAAATCTCAATTCCTATCTGCACTATCGAACTGAAATTCAACATGTGCATCTCAATTCGAAAACTATGTGCAGTTTCAAGATTTGGTTCGAATCGATCCAATAGTTCCTTAAGAATTGAAATGATATTTTGCCGAATCGACTACTGAAATCTTCATTCCTATCAGAACTATCGATCTGAAATTCAACATGTGCATCTCAATTCGAAAACTATGTGCAGTTTCAAGATTTGGGTCGAATTGGTTCAACAGTTTTTGAGGAATTGATATCACACTTTGCCGAATAGACCACTGAAATCTCAATTCCTATCTGCACTATCGAACTGAAATTCAACATATGCATCTCAATTCGAAAACTATGTGCAGTTTCAAGATTTGGTTCGAATTGATCCAACAGTTTTCGAGGAATTGATATCACACTTTGCCGAATTGATCACTGAAATCTCAATTCCTATCTGAACTATCGAACCGAAATTCAACATGTGCATCTCAATTCGAAAACTATGTGCAGTTTCAAGATTTGGTTCGAATCGATCCTATAGTTCCTTAGGAATTGAAATGATATTTTGCCGAATCGACTACTGAAATCTCAATTCCTATCTGAACTATCGAACTGAAATTCAACATGTGCATCTCAATTCGAAAACTATGTGCAGTTTCAAGATTTGGTTCGAATCGATCCAACAGTTTTCGAGGAATTGATATCACACTTTGCCGAATTGACCACTGAAATCTCAATTCCTATCTGAACTATCGAACATAAATTCAACATGTGCATCTCAATTCGAAAACTATGTGCAGTTTCAAGATTTGGTTCGAATCGATCCAATAGTTCAGGAATTGAAATGATATTTTGCCGAATCGACTACTGAAATCTTCATTCCTATTAGAACTATCGATCTGAAATTCAACATGTGCATCTCAATTCGAAAACTATGTGCAGTTTCAAGATTTGGGTCGAATTGGTTCAACAGTTTTTGAGGAGTTGATATCACACTTTGCCGAATAGACCACTGAAATCTCAATTCCTATCTGCACTATCGAACTGAAATTCAACATGTGCATCTCAATTCGAAAACTATGTGCAGTTTCAAGATTTGGTTCGAATTGATCCAACAGTTTTCGAGGAATTGATATCACACTTTGCCGAATTGACCACTGAAATCTCAATTCCTATCTGAACTATCGAACTGAAATTCAACATGTGCATCTCAATCCGAAAACTATGTGCAGTTTCAAGATTTGGTTCGAATTGATCCAACAGTTTTTGAGGAATTGATATGACACTTTGCCGAATTGACCACTGAAATCACAATTCCCATCTGAACTATCGAACTGAAATTCAACATGTGCATCTCAACTCGAAAACTGTTGGATCGATTCGAACCAAATCTTGAAACTGCACATAGTTTTCGAAATGAGATGCACATGTTGAATTTCAGATCGATAGTTCTAATAGGAATGGAGATTTCAGAAGTCGATTCGGCAAAATATCATTTCAATTCTTAAGGAACTATTGGATCGATTCGAACCAAATCTTGAAACTGCACATAGTTTTCGGATTGAGATGCACATGTTGAATTTCAGTTCGATAGTTCAGATAGGAATTGAGATTTCAGTGGTCAATTCGGCAAAGTGTGATATCAATTCCTCGAAAACTGTTGGATCGATTCGAACCAAATCTTGAAACTGCACATAGTTTTCGAATTGAGATGCACATGTTGAATTTCAGTTCGATAGTGCAGATAGGAATTGACATTTCAGTGGTCTATTCGGCAAAGTGTGATATCAATTCCTCCAAAACTGTTGGTTCAATTCGAACCAAATCTTGAAACTGCACATAGTTTTCGAAATGAGATGCACATGTTGAATATCAGATCGATAGTTCTAATAGGAATGGAGATTTCAGAAGTCGATTCGACAGAATATCATTTCAATTCCTAAGGAACTATTGGATCAATTCGAACCAAATCTTGAAACTGCACATAGTTTTCGGATTGAGATGCACATGTTGAATTTCAGTTCGATAGTTCAGATAGGAATTGAGATTTCAGTTGTCAATTCGGCAAAGTGTGATATCAATTCCTCGAAAACTGTTGGATCAATTCGAACCAAATCTTGAAACTGCACATAGTTTTCGAATTGAGATGCACATGTTGAATTTCAGTTCGATAGTTCAGATAGGAATTGAGATTTCAGTGGTCTATTCGGCAAAGTGTGATATCAATTCCTCAAAAACTGTTGAACCAATTCGACCCAAATCTTGAAACTGCACATAGTTTTCGAATTGAGATGCACATGTTGAATTTCAGTTCGATAGTTCAGATAGGAATTGAGATTTCAGTAGTCGATTCGGCAAAATATCATTTCAATTCCTAAGGAACTATTGGATCGATTCGAACCAAATCTTGAAACTGCACATAGTTTTCGAATTGAGATGCACATGTTGAATTTCGGTTCGATAGTTCAGATAGGAATTGAGATTTCAGTGGTCAATTCGGCAAAGTGTGATATCAATTCCTCGAAAACTGTTGGATCAATTCGAACCAAATCTTGAAACTGCACATAGTTTTCGAATTGAGATGCAAATGTTGAATTTCAGTTCGATAGTGCAGATAGGAATTGAGATTTCAGTGGTCTATTCGGCAAAGTGTGATATCAATTCCTCAAAAACTGTTGAACCAATTCGACCCAAATCTTGAAATCGCACATAGTTTTCGAATTGAGATGCACATGTTGAATTTCAGATCGATAGTTCTGATAGGAATGAAGATTTCAGTAGTCGATTCGGCAAAATATCATTTCAATTCCTAAAGAACTATTGGATCGATTCGAACCAAATCTTGAAACTGCACATGGTTTTCGAATTGAGATGCACATGTTGAATTTCAGTTCAGATGGGAATTGTGATTTCAGTGGTCAATTCGGCAAAGTGTCATATCAATTCCTCAAAAACTGTTGGATCAATTCGAACCAAATCTTGAAACTGCACATAGTTTTCGGATTGAGATGCACATGTTGAATTTCAGTTCGATAGTCGAATATTTTGTCGAATCGACTTCTGAAATCTCCATTCCTATTAGAACTATCGATCTGAAATTCAACATGTGCATCTCATTTCGAAAACTATCTGCAGTTTCAAAATTTGGTTCGAATTGATCCAACAGTTTTCGAGGAATTGATATCACACTTTGCCGAATAGACCACTGAAATCTCAATTCCTATCTGAACTATCGAACTGAAATACAACATGTGCATCTCAATCCGAAAACTATGTGCAGTTTCAAGATTTGGTTCGAATTGATCCAATAGTTCCTTAGGAATTGAAATGATATTTTGTCGAATCGACTTCTGAAATCTCCATTCCTATTAGAACTATCGATATGAAATTCAACATGTGCATCTCAATTCGAAAACTATGTGCAGTTTCAAGATTTGGGTCGAATTGGTTCAACAGTTTTTGAGGAATTGATATCACACTTTGCCGAATAGACCACTGAAATCTCAATTCCTATCTGCACTATCGAACTGAAATTCAACATGTGCATCTCAATTCGAAAAATATGTGCAGTTTCAAGATTTGGTTCGAATTGATCCAACAGTTTTCGAGGAATTGATATCACACTTTGCCGAATTGACCACTGAAATCTCAATTCCTATCTGAACTATCGAACTGAAATTCAACATGTGCATCTCAATCCGAAAACTATGTGCAGTTTCAAGATTTGGTTCGAATTGATCCAACAGTTTTTGAGGAATTGATATGACACTTTGCCGAATTGACCACTGAAATCACAATTCCCATCTGAACTATCGAACTGAAATTCAACATGTGCATCTCAATTCGAAAACCATGTGCAGTTTCAAGATTTGGTTCGAATCGATCCAATAGTTCTTTAGGAATTGAAATGATATTTTGCCGAATCGACTACTGAAATCTTCATTCCTATCAGAACTATCGATCTGAAATTCAACATGTGCATCTAAATTCGAAAACTATGTGCGATTTCAAGATTTGGGTCGAATTGGTTCAACAGTTTTTGAGGAATTGATATCACACTTTGCCGAATAGACCACTGAAATCTCAATTCCTATCTGCACTATCGAACTGAAATTCAACATTTGCATCTCAATTCGAAAACTATGTGCAGTTTCAAGATTTGGTTCGAATTGATCCAACAGTTTTCGAGGAATTGATATCACACTTTGCCGAATTGACCACTGAAATCTCAATTCCTATCTGAACTATCGAACCGAAATTCAACATGTGCATCTCAATTCGAAAACTATGTGCAGTTTCAAGATTTGGTTCGAATCGATCCAATAGTTCCTTAGGAATTGAAATGATATTTTGCCGAATCGACTACTGAAATCTCAATTCCTATCTGAACTATCGAACTGAAATTCAACATGTGCATCTCAATTCGAAAACTATATGCAGTTTCAAGATTTGGTTCGAATTGATCCAACAGTTTTCGAGGAATTGATATCACACTTTGCCGAATTGACCACTGAAATCTCAATTCCTATCTGAACTATCGAACTGAAATTCAACATGTGCATCTCAATCCGAAAACTTTGTGCAGTTTCAAGATTTGGTTCGAATTGATCCAATAGTTCCTTAGGAATTGAAATGATATTTTGTCGAATCGACTTCTGAAATCTCCATTCCTATTAGAACTATCGATCTGAAATTCAACATGTGCATCTCAATCCGAAAACTATGTGCAGTTTCAAGATTTGGTTCGAATTGATCCAACAGTTTTCGAGGAATTGATATGACACTTTGCCGAATTGACCACTGAAATCACAATTCCCATCTGAACTATCGAACTGAAATTCAACATGTGCATCTCAATTCGAAAACCATGTGCAGTTACAAGATTTGGTTCGAATCGATCCAATAGTTCCTTAGGAATTGAAATGATATTTTGCCGAATCGACTACTGAAATCTTCATTCCTATCTGAACTATCGATCTGAAATTCAACATGTGCATCTCAATTCGAAAACTATGTGCAGTTTCAAGATTTGGTTCGAATCGATCCAATAGTTCCTTAGGAATTGAAATGATATTTTGTCGAATCGACTTCTGAAATCTCCATTCCTATTAGAACTATCGATCTGAAATTCAACATGTGCATCTCATTTCGAAAACTATGTGCAGTTTCAAGATTTGGTTCGAATCGATCCAACAGTTTTCGAGGAATTGATATCACACTTTGCCGAATTGACCACTGAAATCTCAATTCCTATCTGCACTATCGAACTGAAATTCAACATGTGCATCTCAATTCGAAAACTATGTGCAGTTTCAAGATTTGGTTCGAATCGATCCAATAGTTCCTTAAGAATTGAAATGATATTTTGCCGAATCGACTACTGAAATCTTCATTCCTATCAGAACTATCGATCTGAAATTCAACATGTGCATCTCAATTCGAAAACTATGTGCAGTTTCAAGATTTGGGTCGAATTGGTTCAACAGTTTTTGAGGAATTGATATCACACTTTGCCGAATAGACCACTGAAATCTCAATTCCTATCTGCACTATCGAACTGAAATTCAACATATGCATCTCAATTCGAAAACTATGTGCAGTTTCAAGATTTGGTTCGAATTGATCCAACAGTTTTCGAGGAATTGATATCACACTTTGCCGAATTGACCACTGAAATCTCAATTCCTATCTGAACTATCGAACCGAAATTCAACATGTGCATCTCAATTCGAAAACTATGTGCAGTTTCAAGATTTGGTTCGAATCGATCCTATAGTTCCTTAGGAATTGAAATGATATTTTGCCGAATCGACTACTGAAATCTCAATTCCTATCTGAACTATCGAACTGAAATTCAACATGTGCATCTCAATTCGAAAACTATGTGCAGTTTCAAGATTTGGTTCGAATCGATCCAACAGTTTTCGAGGAATTGATATCACACTTTGCCGAATTGACCACTGAAATCTCAATTCCTATCTGAACTATCGAACATAAATTCAACATGTGCATCTCAATTCGAAAACTATGTGCAGTTTCAAGATTTGGTTCGAATCGATCCAATAGTTCAGGAATTGAAATGATATTTTGCCGAATCGACTACTGAAATCTTCATTCCTATTAGAACTATCGATCTGAAATTCAACATGTGCATCTCAATTCGAAAACTATGTGCAGTTTCAAGATTTGGGTCGAATTGGTTCAACAGTTTTTGAGGAATTGATATCACACTTTGCCGAATAGACCACTGAAATCTCAATTCCTATCTGCACTATCGAACTGAAATTCAACATGTGCATCTCAATTCGAAAACTATGTGCAGTTTCAAGATTTGGTTCGAATTGATCCAACAGTTTTCGAGGAATTGATATCACACTTTGCCGAATTGACCACTGAAATCTCAATTCCTATCTGAACTATCGAACTGAAATTCAACATGTGCATCTCAATCCGAAAACTATGTGCAGTTTCAAGATTTGGTTCGAATTGATCCAACAGTTTTTGAGGAATTGATATGACACTTTGCCGAATTGATCACTGAAATCACAATTCCCATCTGAACTATCGAACTGAAATTCAACATGTGCATCTCAATTCGAAAACCATGTGCAGTTTCAATTCCTCGAAAACTGTTGGATCGATTCGAACCAAATCTTGAAACTGCACATAGTTTTCGAAATGAGATGCACATGTTGAATTTCAGATCGATAGTTCTAATAGGAATGGAGATTTCAGAAGTCGATTCGGCAAAATATCATTTCAATTCTTAAGGAACTATTGGATCGATTCGAACCAAATCTTGAAACTGCACATAGTTTTCGGATTGAGATGCACATGTTGAATTTCAGTTCGATAGTTCAGATAGGAATTGAGATTTCAGTGGTCAATTCGGCAAAGTGTGATATCAATTCCTCGAAAACTGTTGGATCGATTCGAACCAAATCTTGAAACTGCACATAGTTTTCGAATTGAGATGCACATGTTGAATTTCAGTTCGATAGTGCAGATAGGAATTGACATTTCAGTGGTCTATTCGGCAAAGTGTGATATCAATTCCTCCAAAACTGTTGGTTCAATTCGAACCAAATCTTGAAACTGCACATAGTTTTCGAAATGAGATGCACATGTTGAATATCAGATCGATAGTTCTAATAGGAATGGAGATTTCAGAAGTCGATTCGACAGAATATCATTTCAATTCCTAAGGAACTATTGGATCAATTCGAACCAAATCTTGAAACTGCACATAGTTTTCGGATTGAGATGCACATGTTGAATTTCAGTTCGATAGTTCAGATAGGAATTGAGATTTCAGTGGTCTATTCGGCAAAGTGTGATATCAATTCCTCGAAAACTGTTGGATCAATTCGAACCAAATTTTGAAACTGCAGATAGTTTTCGAAATGAGATGCACATGTTGAATTTCAGATCGATAGTTCTAATAGGAATGGAGATTTCAGAAGTCGATTCGACAAAATATCATTTCAATTTCTAAGGAACTATTGGATCAATTCGAACCAAATCTTGAAACTGCACAAAGTTTTCGGATTGAGATGCACATGTTGAATTTCAGTTCGATAGTTCAGAGAGGAATTGAGATTTCAGTGGTCAATTCGGCAAAGTGTGATATCAATTCCTCGAAAACTGTTATATCAATTCGAACCAAATCTTGAAACTGCACATAGTTTTCGAATTGAGATGCACATGTTGAATTTCAGTTCGATAGTTCAGATAGGAATTGAGATTTCAGTAGTCGATTCGGCAAAATATCATTTCAATTCCTAAGGAACTATTGGATCGATTCGAACCAAATCTTGAAACTGCACAAAGTTTTCGGATTGAGATGCACATGTTGAATTTCAGTTCGATAGTTCAGAGAGGAATTGAGATTTCAGTGGTCAATTCGGCAAAGTGTGATATCAATTCCTCGAAAACTGTTGGATCAATTCGAACCAAATCTTGAAACTGCACATAGTTTTCGAATTGAGATGCACATGTTGAATTTCAGTTCGATAGTTCAGATAGGAATTGAGATTTCAGTAGTCGATTCGGCAAAATATCATTTCAATTCCTAAGGAACTATTGGATCGATTCGAACCAAATCTTGAAACTGCACATAGTTTTCGAATTGAGATGCACATGTTGAATTTCGGTTCGATAGTTCAGATAGGAATTGAGATTTCAGTGGTCAATTCGGCTAAGTGTGATATAAATTCCTCGAAAACTGTTGAACCAATACGACCCAAATCTTGAAATCGCACATAGTTTTCGAATTGAGATGCACATGTTGAATTTCAGATCGATAGTTCTGATAGGAATGAAGATTTCAGTAGTCGATTCGGCAAAATATCATTTCAATTCCTAAGGAACTATTGGATCGATTCGAACCAAATCTTGAAACTGCACATGGTTTTCGAATTGAGATGCACATGTTGAATTTCAGTTCGATAGTTCAGATGGGAATTGTGATTTCAGTGGTCAATTCGGCAAAGTGTCATATCAATTCCTCAAAAACTGTTGGATCAATTCGAACAAAATCTTGAAACTGCACATAGTTTTCGGATTGAGATGCACATGTTGAATTTCAGTTCGATAGTTCAGATAGGAATTGAGATTTCAGTGGTCAATTCGGCAAAGTGTGATATCAATTCCTCGAAAACTGTTGGATCAATTCGAACCAAATCTTGAAACTGCACATAGTTTTCGAATTGAGATGCACATGTTGAATTTCAGTTCGATAGTTCAGATGGGTATTGTGATTTCAGTGGTCAATTCGGCAAAGTGTCATATCAATTCCTCGAAAACTGTTGGATCAATTCGAACCAAATCTTGAAACTGCACATAGTTTTCGGATTGAGATGCACATGTTGAATTTCAGTTCGATAGTTCAGATAGGAATTGAGATTTCAGTGGTCAATTCGGCAAAGTGTGATATCAATTCCTCGAAAACTGTTGGATCGATTCGAACCAAATCTTGAAACTGCACATAGTTTTCGAATTGAGATGCACATGTTGAATTTCAGTTCGATAGTGCAGATAGGAATTGAGATTTCAGTGGTCTATTCGGCAAAGTGTGATATCAATTCCTCCAAAACTGTTGGTTCAATTCGAACCAAATCTTGAAACTGCACATAGTTTTCGAAATGAGATGCACATGTTGAATATAAAATCGATAGTTCTAATAGGAATGGAGATTTCAGAAGTCGATTCGACAGAATATCATTTCAATTCCTAAGGAACTATTGGATCAATTCGAACCAAATCTTGAAACTGCACATAGTTTTCGGATTGAGATGCACATGTTGAATTTCAGTTAGATAGTTCAGATAGGAATTGAGATTTCAGTGGTCTATTCGGCAAAGTGTGATATCAATTCCTCGAAAACTGTTGGATCAATTCGAACCAAATTTTGAAACTGCAGATAGTTTTCGAAATGAGATGCACATGTTGAATTTCAGATCGATAGTTCTAATAGGAATGGAGATTTCAGAAGTCGATTCGACAAAATATCATTTCAATTTCTAAGGAACTATTGGATCAATTCGAACCAAATCTTGAAACTGCACAAAGTTTTCGGATTGAGATGCACATGTTGAATTTCAGTTCGATAGTTCAGATAGGAATTGAGATTTCAGTGGTCAATTCGGCAAAGTGTGATATCAATTCCTCGAAAACTGTTGGATCAATTCGAACCAAATCTTGAAAGTGCACATAGTTTTCGAATTGAGATGCACATGTTGAATTTCAGTTCGATAGTTCAGATAGGAATTGAGATTTCAGTAGTCGATTCGGCAAAATATCATTTCAATTCCTAAGGAACTATTGGATCGATTCGAACCAAATCTTGAAACTGCACATAGTTTTCGAATTGAGATGCACATGTTGAATTTCGGTTCGATAGTTCAGATAGGAATTGAGATTTCAGTGGTCAATTCGGCTAAGTGTGATATCAATTCCTCGAAAACTGTTGAACCAATACGACCCCAATCTTGAAATCGCACATAGTTTTCGAATTGAGATGCACATGTTGAATTTCAGATCGATAGTTCTGATAGGAATGAAGATTTCAGTAGTCGATTCGGCAAAATATCATTTCAATTCCTAAGGAACTATTGGATCGATTCGAACCAAATCTTGAAACTGCACATGGTTTTCGAATTGAGATGCACATGTTGAATTTCAGTTCGATAGTTCAGATAGGAATTGAGATTTCAGTAGTCGATTCGGCAAAATATCATTTCAATTCCTAAGGAACTATTGGATCGATTCGAACCAAATCTTGAAACTGCACATAGTTTTCGAATTGAGATGCACATGTTGAATTTCGGTTCGATAGTTCAGATAGGAATTGAGATTTCAGTGGTCAATTCGGCTAAGTGTGATATAAATTCCTCGAAAACTGTTGAGCCAATACGACCCAAATCTTGAAATCGCACATAGTTTTCGAATTGAGATGCACATGTTGAATTTCAGATCGATAGTTCTGATAGGAATGAAGATTTCAGTAGTCGATTCGGCAAAATATCATTTCAATTCCTAAGGAACTATTGGATCGATTCGAACCAAATCTTGAAACTGCACATGGTTTTCGAATTGAGATGCACATGTTGAATTTCAGTTCGATAGTTCAGATGGGAATTGTGATTTCAGTGGTCAATTCGGCAAAGTGTCATATCAATTCCTCAAAAACTGTTGGATCAATTCGAACAAAATCTTGAAACTGCACATAGTTTTCGGATTGAGATGCACATGTTGAATTTCAGTTCGATAGTTCAGATAGGAATTGAGATTTCAGTGGTCAATTCGGCAAAGTGTGATATCAATTCCTCGAAAACTGTTGGATCAATTCGAACCAAATCTTGAAACTGCACATAGTTTTCGAATTGAGATGCACATGTTGAATTTCAGTTCGATAGTTCAGATGGGAATTGTGATTTCAGTGGTCAATTCGGCAAAGTGTCATATCAATTCCTCGAAAACTGTTGGATCAATTCGAACCAAATCTTGAAACTGCACATAGTTTTCGGATTGAGATGCACATGTTGAATTTCAGTTCGATAGTTCAGATAGGAATTGAGATTTCAGTGGTCAATTCGGCAAAGTGTGATATCAATTCCTCGAAAACTGTTGGATCGATTCGAACCAAATCTTGAAACTGCACATAGTTTTCGAATTGAGATGCACATGTTGAATTTCAGTTCGATAGTGCAGATAGGAATTGAGATTTCAGTGGTCTATTCGGCAAAGTGTGATATCAATTCCTCCAAAACTGTTGGTTCAATTCGAACCAAATCTTGAAACTGCACATAGTTTTCGAAATGAGATGCACATGTTGAATATAAAATCGATAGTTCTAATAGGAATGGAGATTTCAGAAGTCGATTCGACAGAATATCATTTCAATTCCTAAGGAACTATTGGATCAATTCGAACCAAATCTTGAAACTGCACATAGTTTTCGGATTGAGATGCACATGTTGAATTTCAGTTAGATAGTTCAGATAGGAATTGAGATTTCAGTGGTCTATTCGGCAAAGTGTGATATCAATTCCTCGAAAACTGTTGGATCAATTCGAACCAAATTTTGAAACTGCAGATAGTTTTCGAAATGAGATGCACATGTTGAATTTCAGATCGATAGTTCTAATAGGAATGGAGATTTCAGAAGTCGATTCGACAAAATATCATTTCAATTTCTAAGGAACTATTGGATCAATTCGAACCAAATCTTGAAACTGCACAAAGTTTTCGGATTGAGATGCACATGTTGAATTTCAGTTCGATAGTTCAGATAGGAATTGAGATTTCAGTGGTCAATTCGGCAAAGTGTGATATCAATTCCTCGAAAACTGTTGGATCAATTCGAACCAAATCTTGAAAGTGCACATAGTTTTCGAATTGAGATGCACATGTTGAATTTCAGTTCGATAGTTCAGATAGGAATTGAGATTTCAGTAGTCGATTCGGCAAAATATCATTTCAATTCCTAAGGAACTATTGGATCGATTCGAACCAAATCTTGAAACTGCACATAGTTTTCGAATTGAGATGCACATGTTGAATTTCGGTTCGATAGTTCAGATAGGAATTGAGATTTCAGTGGTCAATTCGGCTAAGTGTGATATCAATTCCTCGAAAACTGTTGAACCAATACGACCCCAATCTTGAAATCGCACATAGTTTTCGAATTGAGATGCACATGTTGAATTTCAGATCGATAGTTCTGATAGGAATGAAGATTTCAGTAGTCGATTCGGCAAAATATCATTTCAATTCCTAAGGAACTATTGGATCGATTCGAACCAAATCTTGAAACTGCACATGGTTTTCGAATTGAGATGCACATGTTGAATTTCAGTTCGATAGTTCAGATGGGAATTGTGATTTCAGTGGTCAATTCGGCAAAGTGTCATATCAATTCCTCAAAAACTGTTGGATCAATTCGAACAAAATCTTGAAACTGCACATAGTTTTCGGATTGAGATGCACATGTTGAATTTCAGTTCGATAGTTCAGATAGGAATTGAGATTTCAGTGGTCAATTCGGCAAAGTGTGATATCAATTCCTCGAAAACTGTTGGATCAATTCGAACCAAATCTTGAAACTGCACATAGTTTTCGAATTGAGATGCACATGTTGAATTTCAGTTCGATAGTACAGATGGGTATTGTGATTTCAGTGGTCAATTCGGCAAAGTGTCATATCAATTCCTCGAAAACTGTTGGATCAATTCGAACCAAATCTTGAAACTGCACATAGTTTTCGGATTGAGATGCACATGTTGAATTTCAGTTCGATAGTTCAGATAGGAATTGAGATTTCAGTGGTCAATTCGGCAAAGTGTGATATCAATTCCTCGAAAACTGTTGGATCGATTCGAACCAAATCTTGAAACTGCACATAGTTTTCGAATTGAGATGCACATGTTGAATTTCAGTTCGATAGTGCAGATAGGAATTGAGATTTCAGTGGTCTATTCGGCAAAGTGTGATATCAATTCCTCCAAAACTGTTGGTTCAATTCGAACCAAATCTTGAAACTGCACATAGTTTTCGAAATGAGATGCACATGTTGAATATCAGATCGATAGTTCTAATAGGAATGGAGATTTCAGAAGTCGATTCGACAGAATATCATTTCAATTCCTAAGGAACTATTGGATCAATTCGAACCAAATTTTGAAACTGCACATAGTTTTCGGATTGAGATGCACATGTTGAATTTCAGTTAGATAGTTCAGATAGGAATTGAGATTTCAGTGGTCTATTCGGCAAAGTGTGATATCAATTCCTCGAAAACTGTTGGATCAATTCGAACCAAATTTTGAAACTGCAGATAGTTTTCGAAATGAGATGCACATGTTGAATTTCAGATCGATAGTTCTAATAGGAATGGAGATTTCAGAAGTCGATTCGACAAAATATCATTTCAATTTCTAAGGAACTATTGGATCAATTCGAACCAAATCTTGAAACTGCACAAAGTTTTCGGATTGAGATGCACATGTTGAATTTCAGTTCGATAGTTCAGATAGGAATTGAGATTTCAGTGGTCAATTCGGCAAAGTGTGATATCAATTCCTCGAAAACTGTTGGATCAATTCGAACCAAATCTTGAAACTGCACATAGTTTTCGAATTGAGATGCACATGTTGAATTTCAGTTCGATAGTTCAGATAGGAATTGAGATTTCAGTAGTCGATTCGGCAAAATATCATTTCAATTCCTAAGGAACTATTGGATCGATTCGAACCAAATCTTGAAACTGCACATAGTTTTCGAATTGAGATGCACATGTTGAATTTCGGTTCGATAGTGCAGATAGGAATTGAGATTTCAGTGGTCTATTCGGCAAAGTGTGATATCAATTAATCAAAAACTGTTGAACCAATTCGAACCAAATCTTGAAACTGCACATAGTTTTCGAATTGAGATGCACATGTTGAATTTCAGTTCGATAGTGCAGATAGGAATTGAGATTTCAGTGGTCTATTCGGCAAAGTGTGATATCAATTAATCAAAAACTGTTGAACCAATTCGACCCAAATCTTGAAACTGCACATAGTTTTCGAATTGAGATGCACATGTTGAATTTCAGATCGATAGTTCTGATAGGAATGAAGATTTCAGTAGTCGATTCGGCAAAATATCATTTCAATTCCTGAACTATTGGATCGATTCGAACCAAATCTTGAAACTGCACATAGTTTTCGAATTGAGATGCACATGTTGAATTTATGTTCGATAGTTCAGATAGGAATTGAGATTTCAGTGGTCAATTCGGCAAAGTGTGATATCAATTCCTCGAAAACTGTTGGATCGATTCGAACCAAATCTTGAAACTGCACATAGTTTTCGAATTGAGATGCACATGTTGAATTTCAGTTCGATAGTTCAGATAGGAATTGAGATTTCAGTAGTCGATTCGGCAAAATATCATTTCAATTCCTAAGGAACTATAGGATCGATTCGAACCAAATCTTGAAACTGCACATAGTTTTCGAATTGAGATGCACATGTTGAATTTCGGTTCGATAGTTCAGATAGGAATTGAGATTTCAGTGGTCAATTCTGCAAAGTGTGATATCAATTCCTCGAAAACTGTTGGATCAATTCGAACCAAATCTTGAAACTGCACATAGTTTTCGAATTGAGATGCAAATGTTGAATTTCAGTTCGATAGTGCAGATAGGAATTGAGATTTCAGTGGTCTATTCGGCAAAGTGTGATATCAATTCCTCAAAAACTGTTGAACCAATTCGACCCAAATCTTGAAATCGCACATAGTTTTCGAATTGAGATGCACATGTTGAATTTCAGATCGATAGTTCTGATAGGAATGAAGATTTCAGTAGTCGATTCGGCAAAATATCATTTCAATTCCTAAGGAACTATTGGATCGATTCGAACCAAATCTTGAAACTGCACATGGTTTTCGAATTGAGATGCACATGTTGAATTTCAGTTCGATAGTTCAGATGGGTATTGTGATTTCAGTGGTCAATTCGGCAAAGTGTCATATCAATTCCTCGAAAACTGTTGGATCAATTCGAACCAAATCTTGAAACTGCACATAGTTTTCGGATTGAGATGCACATGTTGAATTTCAGTTCGATAGTTCAGATAGGAATTGAGATTTCAGTGGTCAATTCGGCAAAGTGTGATATCAATTCCTCGAAAACTGTTGGATCAATTCGAACCAAATCTTGAAACTGCACATAGTTTTCGAATTGAGATGCATATGTTGAATTTCAGTTCGATAGTGCAGATAGGAATTGAGATTTCAGTGGTCTATTCGGCAAAGTGTGATATCAATTCCTCGAAAACTGTTGAACCAATTCGACCCAAATCTTGAAACTGCACATAGTTTTCGAATTGAGATGCACATGTTGAATTTCAGATCGATAGTTCTGATAGGAATGAAGATTTCAGTAGTCGATTCGGCAAAATATCATTTCAATTCTTAAGGAACTATTGGATCGATTCGAACCAAATCTTGAAACTGCACATAGTTTTCGAATTGAGATGCACATGTTAAATTTCAGTTCGATAGTGCAGATAGGAATTGAGATTTCAGTGGTCAATTCGGCAAAGTGTGATATCAATTCCTCGAAAACTGTTGGATCGATTCGAACCAAATCTTGAAACTGCACATAGTTTTCGAAATGAGATGCACATGTTGAATTTCAGATCGATAGTTCTAATAGGAATGGAGATTTCAGAAGTCGATTCGACAAAATATCATTTCAATTCCTAAGGAACTATTGGATCGATTCGAACCAAATCTTGAAACTGCACATAGTTTTCGAATTGAGATGCACATGTTGAATTTCAGATCGATAGTTCAGATAGGAATGAAGATTTCAGTAGTCGATTCGGCAAAATATCATTTCAATTCCTAAGGAACTATTGGATCGATTCGAACCAAATCTTGTAACTGCACATGGTTTTCGAATTGAGATGCACATGTTGAATTTCAGTTCGATAGTTCAGATGGGAATTGTGATTTCAGTGGTCAATTCGGCAAAGTGTCATATCAATTCCTCGAAAACTGTTGGATCAATTCGAACCAAATCTTGAAACTGCACATAGTTTTCGGATTGAGATGCACATGTTGAATTTCAGTTCGATAGTTCAGATAGGAATTGAGATTTCAGTGGTCAATTCGGCAAAGTGTGATATCAATTCCTCGAAAACTGTTGGATCGATTCGAACCAAATCTTGAAACTGCACATAGTTTTCGAATTGAGATGCACATGTTGAATTTCAGTTCGATAGTGCAGATAGGAATTGAGATTTCAGTGGTCTATTCGGCAAAGTGTGATATCAATTCCTCGAAAACTGTTGGTTCAATTCGAACCAAATCTTGAAACTGCACATAGTTTTCGAAATGAGATGCACATGTTGAATTTCAGATCGATAGTTCTAATAGGAATGGAGATTTCAGAAGTCGATTCGACAGAATATCATTTCAATTCCTAAGGAACTATTGGATCAATTCGAACCAAATCTTGAAACTGCACATAGTTTTCGGATTGAGATGCACATGTTGAATTTCAGTTCGATAGTTCAGATAGGAATTGAGATTTCAGTGGTCTATTCGGCAAAGTGTGATATCAATTCCTCGAAAACTGTTGGATCAATTCGAACCAAATTTTGAAACTGCAGATAGTTTTCGAAATGAGATGCACATGTTGAATTTCAGATCGATAGTTCTAATAGGAATGGAGATTTCAGAAGTCGATTCGACAAAATATCATTTCAATTCCTAAGGAACTATTGGATCAATTCGAACCAAATCTTGAAACTGCACAAAGTTTTCGGATTGAGATGCTCATGTTGAATTTCAGTTCGATAGTTCAGATAGGAATTGAGATTTCAGTGGTCAATTCGGCAAAGTGTGATATCAATTCCTCGAAAACTGTTGGATCAATTCGAACCAAATCTTGAAACTGCACATAGTTTTCGAATTGAGATGCACATGTTGAATTTCAGTTCGATAGTTCATATAGGAATTGAGATTTCAGTAGTCGATTCGGCAAAATATCATTTCAATTCCTAAGGAACTATTGGATCGATTCGAACCAAATCTTGAAACTGCACATAGTTTTCGAATTGAGATGCACATGTTGAATTTCGGTTCGATAGTTCAGATAGGAATTGAGATTTCAGTGGTCAATTCGGCAAAGTGTGATATCAATTCCTCGAAAACTGTTGGATCAATTCGAACCAAATCTTGAAACTGCACATAGTTTTCGAATTGAGATGCAAATGTTGAATTTCAGTTCGATAGTTCAGATAGGAATTGAGATTTCAGTGGTCTATTCGGCAAAGTGTGATATATATTCTGAATGCAGAAGTCTTGCAGCGCGCGAGTTGTACAACAGTTGAGACTCAAGTAACGAGGGCCCGACTCAGATGGAGCGGCCACATTCTGAGGATGCAAGACACAAGACTCCCCGAGGTAGCTCTATACGGCGAACTCACTGAGGGAGCCCGGAAACCAGGAGGCCAGTATAAGCGGTTTAAGGATACACTACATCAATCCCTAAAATCAGTTAATGCCAACCATAACTGGGAACAACTAGCGATAGACAGGTCACAGTGAAGGTCTTTGGTAAACAGATATAATGGAGAATCGAGAAGGATACAGCGGCGGCCAGATCTGGTTGGTGACTATCCATGCCCTGAGTGTGGAAGGATCTGCAGGTCACGGTTGGGTCTCTTTAGTCACAGGAGGGCACACAGTCGCAACTAGCACTAAGAAATTACTTATAATAATAATAATATAATAAGTCTGTTCGAATTTTTTTTTTTTTTTTTCTTCTTCTTCTTTTTGTAGATTCATTCCCGGTAACGGGATACAGCAATGAATGAATGAATGATATCAATTCCTCGAAAACTGTTGAATCAATTCGAACCAAATTTTGAAACTGCACATAGTTTTCGAATTGAGATGCACATGTTGAATTTCAGTTCGATAGTTCAGATAGGAATTGAGATTTCAGTAGTCGATTCGGCAAAATATCATTTCAATTCCTAAGGAACTATTGGATCGATTCGAACCAAATCTTGAAACTGCACATAGTTTTCGAATTGAGATGCACATGTTGAATTTCGGTTCGATAGTTCAGATAGGAATTGAGATTTCAGAAGTCGATTCGACAAAATATTCGACTATCGAACTGAGATTCAACATGTGCATCTCAATCCGAAAACTATGTGCAGTTTCAAGATTTGGTTCGAATTGATCCAACAGTTTTTGAGGAATTGATATGACACTTTGCCGAATTGACCACTGAAATCACAATTCCCATCTGAACTATCGAACTGAAATTCAACATGTGCATCTCAATTCGAAAACCATGTGCAGTTTCAAGATTTGGTTCGAATCGATCCAATAGTTCTTTAGGAATTGAAATGATATTTTGCCGAATCGACTACTGAAATCTTCATTCCTATCAGAACTATCGATCTGAAATTCAACATGTGCATCTCAATTCGAAAACTATGTGCGATTTCAAGATTTGGGTCGAATTGGTTCAACAGTTTTTGAGGAATTGATATCACACTTTGCCGAATAGACCACTGAAATCTCAATTCCTATCTGCACTATCGAACTGAAATTCAACATTTGCATCTCAATTCGAAAACTATGTGCAGTTTCAAGATTTGGTTCGAATTGATCCAACAGTTTTCGAGGAATTGATATCACACTTTGCCGAATTGACCACTGAAATCTCAATTCCTATCTGAACTATCGAACCGAAATTCAACATGTGCATCTCAATTCGAAAACTATGTGCAGTTTCAAGATTTGGTTCGAATCGATCCAATAGTTCTTTAGGAATTGAAATGATATTTTGCCGAATCGACTACTGAAATCTTCATTCCTATCAGAACTATCGATCTGAAATTCAACATGTGCATCTCAATTCGAAAACTATGTGCGATTTCAAGATTTGGGTCGAATTGGTTCAACAGTTTTTGAGGAATTGATATCACACTTTGCCGAATAGACCACTGAAATCTCAATTCCTATCTGCACTATCGAACTGAAATTCAACATTTGCATCTCAATTCGAGAACTATGTGCAGTTTCAAGATTTGGTTCGAATTGATCCAACAGTTTTCGAGGAATTGATATCACACTTTGCCGAATTGACCACTGAAATCTCAATTCCTATCTGAACTATCGAACCGAAATTCAACATGTGCATCTCAATTCGAAAACTATGTGCAGTTTCAAGATTTGGTTCGAATCGTTCCAATAGTTCCTTAGGAATTGAAATGATATTTTGACGAATCGACTACTGAAATCTCAATTCCTATCTGAACTATCGAACTGAAATTCATCATGTGCATCTCAATTCGAAAACTATGTGCAGTTTCAAGATTTGGTTCGAATTGATCCAACAGTTTTCGAGGAATTGATATCACACTTTGCCGAATTGACCACTGAAATCTCAATTCCTATCTGAACTATCGAACTGAAATTCAACATGTGCATCTCAATCCGAAAACTTTGTGCAGTTTCAAGATTTGGTTCGAATTGATCCAATAGTTCCTTAGGAATTGAAATGATATTTTGTCGAATCGACTTCTGAAATCTCCATTCCTATTAGAACTATCGATCTGAAATTCAACATGTGCATCTCATTTCGAAAACTATCTGCAGTTTCAAAATTTGGTTCGAATTGATCCAACAGTTTTCGAGGAATTGATATCACACTTTGCCGAATAGACCACTGAAATCTCAATTCCTATCTGAACTATCGAACTGAAATTCAACATGTGCATCTCAATCCGAAAACTATGTGCAGTTTCAAGATTTGGTTCGAATTGATCCAATAGTTCCTTAGGAATTGAAATGATATTCTGTCGAATCGACTTCTGAAATCTCCATTCCTATTAGAACTATCGATCTGAAATTCAACATGTGCATCTCATTTCGAAAACTATGTGCAGTTTCAAGATTTGGTTCGAATTGAACCAACAGTTTTGGTGGAATTGATATCACACTTTGCCGAATAGACCACTGAAATCTCAATTCCTATCTGCACTATCGAACTGAAATTCAACATGTGCATCTCAATTCGAAAACTATGTGCAGTTTCAAGATTTGGTTCGAATCGATCCAACAGTTTTCGAGGAATTGATATCACACTTTGCCGAATTGACCACTGAAATCTCAATTCCTATCTAAACTATCGAACTGAAATTCAACATGTGCATCTCAATCCGAAAACTATGTGCAGTTTCAAGATTTGGTTCGAATTGATCCAACAGTTTTCGAGGAATTGATATGACACTTTGCCGAATTGACCACTGAAATCACAATTCCCATCTGAACTATCGAACTGAAATTCAACATGTGCATCTCAATTCGAAAACCATGTGCAGTTACAAGATTTGGTTCGAATCGATCCAATAGTTCCTTAGGAATTGAAATGATATTTTGCCGAATCGACTACTGAAATCTTCATTCCTATCTGAACTATCGATCTGAAATTCAACATGTGCATCTCAATTCGAAAACTATGTGCAGTTTCAAGATTTGGTTCGAATCGATCCAATAGTTCCTTAGGAATTGAAATGATATTTTGTCGAATCGACTTCTGAAATCTCCATTCCTATTAGAACTATCGATCTGAAATTCAACATGTGCATCTCATTTCGAAAACTATGTGCAGTTTCAAGATTTGGTTCGAATCGATCCAACAGTTTTCGAGGAATTGATATCACACTTTGCCGAATTGACCACTGAAATCTCAATTCCTATCTGCACTATCGAACTGAAATTCAACATGTGCATCTCAATTCGAAAACTATGTGCAGTTTCAAGATTTGGTTCGAATCGATCCAATAGTTCCTTAAGAATTGAAATGATATTTTGCCGAATCGACTACTGAAATCTTCATTCCTATCAGAACTATCGATCTGAAATTCAACATGTGCATCTCAATTCGAAAACTATGTGCAGTTTCAAGATTTGGGTCGAATTGGTTCAACAGTTTTTGAGGAATTGATATCACACTTTGCCGAATGGACCACTGAAATCTCAATTCCTATCTGCACTATCGAACTGAAATTCAACATGTGCATCTCAATTCGAAAACTATGTGCAGTTTCAAGATTTGGTTCGAATTGATCCAACAGTTTTCGAGGAATTGATATCACACTTTGCCGAATTGACCACTGAAATCTCAATTCCTATCTGAACTATCGAACTGAAATTCAACATGTGCATCTCAATTCGAAAACCATGTGCAGTTTCAAGATTTGGTTCGAATCGATCCAATAGTTCCTTAGGAATTGAAATGATATTTTGCCGAATCGACTACTGAAATCTTCATTCCTATCAGAACTATCGATCTGAAATTCAACATGTGCATCTCAATTCGAAAACTATGTGCGATTTCAAGATTTGGGTCGAATTGGTTCAACAGTTTTTGAGGAATTGATATCACACTTTGCCGAATAGACCACTGAAATCTCAATTCCTATCTGCACTATCGAACTGAAATTCAACATTTGCATCTCAATTCGAAAACTATGTGCAGTTTCAAGATTTGGTTCGAATTGATCCAACAGTTTTCGAGGAATTGATATCACACTTTGCCGAATTGACCACTGAAATCTCAATTCCTATCTGAACTATCGAACCGAAATTCAACATGTGCATCTCAATTCGAAAACTATGTGCAGTTTCAAGATTTGGTTCGAATCGATCCTATAGTTCCTTAGGAATTGAAATGATATTTTGCCGAATCGACTACTGAAATCTCAATTCCTATCTGAACTATCGAACTGAAATTCAACATGTGCATCTCAATTCGAAAACTATGTGCAGTTTCAAGATTTGGTTCGAATCGATCCAACAGTTTTCGAGGAATTGATATCACACTTTGCCGAATTGACAACTGAAATCTCAATTCCTATCTGAACTATCGAACATAAATTCAACATGTGCATCTCAATTCGAAAACTATGTGCAGTTTCAAGATTTGGTTCGAATCGATCCAATAGTTCAGGAATTGAAATGATATTTTGCCGAATCGACTACTGAAATCTTCATTCCTATCAGAACTATCGATCTGAAATTCAACATGTGCATCTCAATTCGAAAACTATGTGCAGTTTCAACATTTGGGTCGAATTGGTTCAACAGTTTTTGAGGAATTGATATCACACTTTGCCGAATAGACCACTGAAATCTCAATTCCTATCTGCACTATCGAACTGAAATTCAACATGTGCATCTCAATTCGAAAACTATGTGCAGTTTCAAGATTTGGTTCGAATTGATCCAATAGTTCCTTAGGAATTGAAATGATATTCTGTCGAATCGACTTCTGAAATCTCCATTCCTATTAGAACTATCGATCTGAAATTCAACATGTTCATCTCATTTCGAAAACTATGTGCAGTTTCAAGATTTGGTTCGAATTGAACCAACAGTTTTGGAGGAATTGATATCACACTTTGCCGAATAGACCACTGAAATCTCAATTCCTATCTGCACTATCGAACTGAAATTCAACATGTGCATCTCAATTCGAAAACTATGTGCAGTTTCAAGATTTGGTTCGAATCGATCCAACAGTTTTCGAGGAATTGATATCACACTTTGCCGAATTGACCACTGAAATCTCATTCCTATCTGAACTATCGAACTGAAATTCAACATGTGCATCTCAATCCGAAAACTATGTGCAGTTTCAAGATTTGGTTCGAATTGATCCAACAGTTTTCGAGGAATTGATATGACACTTTGCCGAATTGACCACTGAAATCACAATTCCCATCTGAACTATCAAACTGAAATTCAACATGTGCATCTCAATTCGAAAACCATGTGCAGTTACAAGATTTGGTTCGAATCGATCCAATAGTTCCTTAGGAATTGAAATGATATTTTGCCGAATCGACTACTGAAATCTTCATTCTTATCTGAACTATCGATCTGAAATTCAACATGTGCATCTCAATTCGAAAACTATGTGCAGTTTCAAGATTTGGTTCGAATCGATCCAATAGTTCCTTAGGAATTGAAATGATATTTTGTCGAATCGACTTCTGAAATCTCCATTCCTATTAGAACTATCGATCTGAAATTCAACATGTGCATCTCATTTCGAAAACTATGTGCAGTTTCAAGATTTGGTTCGAATCGATCCAACAGTTTTCGAGGAATTGATATCACACTTTGCCGAATTGACCACTGAAATCTCAATTCCTATCTGCACTATCGAACCTAAATTCAACATGTGCATCTCAATTCGAAAACTATGTGCAGTTTCAAGATTTGGTTCGAATCGATCCAATAGTTCCTTAGGAATTGAAATGATATTTTGCCGAATCGACTACTGAAATCTTCATTCCTATCAGAACTATCGATCTGAAATTCAACATGTGCATCTCAATTCGAAAACTATGTGCAGTTTCAAGATTTGGGTCGAATTGGTTCAACAGTTTTTGAGGAATTGATATCACACTTTGCCGAATAGACCACTGAAATCTCAATTCCTATTTGCACTATCGAACTGAAATTCAACATGTGCATCTCAATTCGAAAACTATGTGCCGTTTCAAGATTTGGTTCGAATTGATCCAACAGTTTTCGAGGAATTGATATCACACTTTGCCGAATTGACCACTGAAATCTCAATTCCTATCTGAACTATCGAACTGAAATTCAACATGTGCATCTCAATCCGAAAACTATGTGCAGTTTCAAGATTTGGTTCGAATTGATCCAACAGTTTTTGAGGAATTGATATGACACTTTGCCGAATTGACCACTGAAATCACAATTCCCATCTGAACTATCGAACTGAAATTCAACATGTGCATCTCAATTCGAAAACCATGTGCAGTTTCAAGATTTGGTTCGAATCGATCCAATAGTTCCTTAGGAATTGAAATGATATTTTGCCGAATCGACTACTGAAATCTCAATTCCTATCTGAACTATCGAACTGAAATTCAACATGTGCATCTCAATTCGAAAACTATGTGCAGTTTCAAGATTTGGTTCGAATCGATCCAACAGTTTTCGAGGAATTGATATCACACTTTGCCGAATTGACAACTGAAATCTCAATTCCTATCTGAACTATCGAACATAAATTCAACATGTGCATCTCAATTCGAAAACTATGTGCAGTTTCAAGATTTGGTTCGAATCGATCCAATAGTTCAGGAATTGAAATGATATTTTGCCGAATCGACTACTGAAATCTTCATTCCTATCAGAACTATCGATCTGAAATTCAACATGTGCATCTCAATACGAAAACTATGTGCAGTTTCAAGATTTGGGTCGAATTGGTTCAACAGTTTTTGAGGAATTGATATCACACTTTGCCGAATAGACCACTGAAATCTCAATTCCTATCTGCACTATCGAACTGAAATTCAACATGTGCATCTCAATTCGAAAACTATGTGCAGTTTCAAGATTTGGTTCGAATTGATCCAACAGTTTTCGAGGAATTGATATCACACTTTGCCGAATTGACCACTGAAATCTCAATTCCTATCTGAACTATCGAACTGAAATTCAACATGTGCATCTCAATCCGAAAACTATGTGCAGTTTCAAGATTTGGTTCGAATTGATCCAACAGTTTTTGAGGAATTGATATGACACTTTGCCGAATTGACCACTGAAATCACAATTCCCATCTGAACTATCGAACTGAAATTCAACATGTGCATCTCAATTCGAAAACCATGTGCAGTTTCAAGATTTGGTTCGAATCGATTCAATAGTTCCTTAGGAATTGAAATGATATTTTGCCGAATCGACTACTGTAATCTTCATTCCTATCAGAACTATCGATCTGAAATTCAACATGTGCATCTCAATTCGAAAACTATGTGCGATTTCAAGATTTGGGTCGAATTGGTTCAACAGTTTTCGAGGAATTGATATCACACTTAGCCGAATTGACCACTGAAATCTCAATTCCTATCTGAACTATCGAACCGAAATTCAACATGTGCATCTCAATTCGAAAACTATGTGCAGTTTCAAGATTTGGTTCGAATCGATCCAATAGTTCCTTAGGAATTGAAATGATATTTTGCCGAATCGACTACTGAAATCTCAATTCCTATCTGAACTATCGAACTGAAATTCAACATGTGCATCTCAATTCGAAAACTATGTGCAGTTTCAAGATTTGGTTCGAATTGATCCAACAGTTTTCGAGGAATTGATATCACACTTTGCCGAATTGACCACTGAAATCTCAATTCCTATCTGAACTATCGAACTGAAATTCAACATGTGCATCTCAATCCGAAAACTTTGTGCAGTTTCAAGATTTGGTTCGAATTGATGCAATAGTTCCTTAGAAATTGAAATGATATTTTGTCGAATCGACTTCTGAAATCTCCATTCCTATTAGAACTATCGATCTGAAATTCAACATGTGCATCTCATTTCGAAAACTATCTGCAGTTTCAAAATTTGGTTCGAATTGATCCAACAGTTTTCGAGGAATTGATATCACACTTTGCCGAATAGACCACTGAAATCTCAATTCCTATCTGAACTATCGAACTGAAATTCAACATGTGCATCTCAATGCGAAAACTATGTGCAGTTTCAAGATTTGGTTCGAATTGATCCAATAGTTCCTTAGGAATTGAAATGATATTCTGTCGAATCGACTTCTGAAATCTCCATTCCTATTAGAACTATCGATCTGAAATTCAACATGTTCATCTCATTTCGAAAACTATGTGCAGTTTCAAGATTTGGTTCGAATTGAACCAACAGTTTTGGAGGAATTGATATCACACTTTGCCGAATAGACCACTGAAATCTCAATTCCTATCTGCACTATCGAACTGAAATTCAACATGTGCATCTCAATTCGAAAACTATGTGCAGTTTCAAGATTTGGTTCGAATCGATCCAACAGTTTTCGAGGAATTGATATCACACTTTGCCGAATTGACCACTGAAATCTCAATTCCTATCTGAACTATCGAACTGAAATTCAACATGTGCATCTCAATCCGAAAACTATGTGCAGTTTCAAGATTTGGTTCGAATTGATCCAACAGTTTTCGAGGAATTGATATGACACTTTGCCGAATTGACCACTGAAATCACAATTCCCATCTGAACTATCAAACTGAAATTCAACATGTGCATCTCAAATCGAAAACCATGTGCAGTTACAAGATTTGGTTCGAATCGATCCAATAGTTCCTTAGGAATTGAAATGATATTTTGCCGAATCGACTACTGAAATCTTCATTCTTATCTGAACTATCGATCTGAAATTCAACATGTGCATCTCAATTCGAAAACTATGTGCAGTTTCAAGATTTGGTTCGAATCGATCCAATAGTTCCTTAGGAATTGAAATGATATTTTGTCGAATCGACTTCTGAAATCTCCATTCCTATTAGAACTATCGATCTGAAATTCAACATGTGCATCTCATTTCGAAAACTATGTGCAGTTTCAAGATTTGGTTCGAATCGATCCAACAGTTTTCGAGGAATTGATATCACACTTTGCCGAATTGACCACTGAAATCTCAATTCCTATCTGCACTATCGAACCTAAATTCAACATGTGCATCTCAATTCGAAAACTATGTGCAGTTTCAAGATTTGGTTCGAATCGATCCAATAGTTCCTTAAGAATTGAAATGATATTTTGCCGAATCGACTACTGAAATCTTCATTCCTATCAGAACTATCGATCTGAAATTCAACATGTGCATCTCAATTCGAAAACTATGTGCAGTTTCAAGATTTGGGTCGAATTGGTTCAACAGTTTTTGAGGAATTGATATCACACTTTGCCGAATAGACCACTGAAATCTCAATTCCTATTTGCACTATCGAACTGAAATTCAACATGTGCATCTCAATTCGAAAACTATGTGCCGTTTCAAGATTTGGTTCG
Source organism: Coccinella septempunctata (assembly GCF_907165205.1). Lineage (NCBI taxonomy): Eukaryota > Metazoa > Arthropoda > Insecta > Coleoptera > Coccinellidae > Coccinella > Coccinella septempunctata. The sequence goes on along the minus strand of NC_058192.1, from coordinate 32,958,965 downwards.
AATTGATCCAACAGTTTTCGAGGAATTGATATCACACTTTGCCGAATTGACCACTGAAATCTCAATTCCTATCTGAACTATCGAACTGAAATTCAACATGTGCATCTCAATCCGAAAACTATGTGCAGTTTCAAGATTTGGTTCGAATTGATCCAACAGTTTTTGAGGAATTGATATGACACTTTGCCGAATTGACCACTGAAATCACAATTCCCATCTGAACTATCGAACTGAAATTCAACATGTGCATCTCAATTCGAAAACCATGTGCAGTTTCAAGATTTGGTTCGAATCGATCCAATAGTTCCTTAGGAATTGAAATGATATTTTGCCGAATCGACTACTGAAATCTCAATTCCTATCTGAACTATCGAACTGAAATTCAACATGTGCATCTCAATTCGAAAACTATGTGCAGTTTCAAGATTTGGTTCGAATCGATCCAACAGTTTTCGAGGAATTGATATCACACTTTGCCGAATTGACAACTGAAATCTCAATTCCTATCTGAACTATCGAACATAAATTCAACATGTGCATCTCAATTCGAAAACTATGTGCAGTTTCAAGATTTGGTTCGAATCGATCCAATAGTTCAGGAATTGAAATGATATTTTGCCGAATCGACTACTGAAATCTTCATTCCTATCAGAACTATCGATCTGAAATTCAACATGTGCATCTCAATTCGAAAACTATGTGCAGTTTCAAGATTTGGGTCGAATTGGTTCAACAGTTTTTGAGGAATTGATATCACACTTTGCCGAATAGACCACTGAAATCTCAATTCCTATCTGCACTATCGAACTGAAATTCAACATGTGCATCTCAATTCGAAAACTATGTGCAGTTTCAAGATTTGGTTCGAATTGATCCAACAGTTTTCGAGGAATTGATATCACACTTTGCCGAATTGACCACTGAAATCTCAATTCCTATCTGAACTATCGAACTGAAATTCAACATGTGCATCTCAATTCGAAAACCATGTGCAGTTTCAAGATTTGGTTCGAATCGATCCAATAGTTCCTTAGGAATTGAAATGATATTTTGCCGAATCGACTACTGAAATCTTCATTCCTATCAGAACTATCGATCTGAAATTCAACATGTGCATCTCAATTCGAAAACTATGTGCGATTTCAAGATTTGGGTCGAATTGGTTCAACAGTTTTTGAGGAATTGATATCACACTTTGCCGAATAGACCACTGAAATCTCAATTCCTATCTGCACTATCGAACTGAAATTCAACATTTGCATCTCAATTCGAAAACTATGTGCAGTTTCAAGATTTGGTTCGAATTGATCCAACAGTTTTCGAGGAATTGATATCACACTTTGCCGAATTGACCACTGAAATCTCAATTCCTATCTGAACTATCGAACCGAAATTCAACATGTGCATCTCAATTCGAAAACTATGTGCAGTTTCAAGATTTGGTTCGAATCGATCCTATAGTTCCTTAGGAATTGAAATGATATTTTGCCGAATCGACTACTGAAATCTCAATTCCTATCTGAACTATCGAACTGAAATTCAACATGTGCATCTCAATTCGAAAACTATGTGCAGTTTCAAGATTTGGTTCGAATCGATCCAACAGTTTTCGAGGAATTGATATCACACTTTGCCGAATTGACAACTGAAATCTCAATTCCTATCTGAACTATCGAACATAAATTCAACATGTGCATCTCAATTCGAAAACTATGTGCAGTTTCAAGATTTGGTTCGAATCGATCCAATAGTTCAGGAATTGAAATGATATTTTGCCGAATCGACTACTGAAATCTTCATTCCTATCAGAACTATCGATCTGAAATTCAACATGTGCATCTCAATTCGAAAACTATGTGCAGTTTCAACATTTGGGTCGAATTGGTTCAACAGTTTTTGAGGAATTGATATCACACTTTGCCGAATAGACCACTGAAATCTCAATTCCTATCTGCACTATCGAACTGAAATTCAACATGTGCATCTCAATTCGAAAACTATGTGCAGTTTCAAGATTTGGTTCGAATTGATCCAATAGTTCCTTAGGAATTGAAATGATATTCTGTCGAATCGACTTCTGAAATCTCCATTCCTATTAGAACTATCGATCTGAAATTCAACATGTTCATCTCATTTCGAAAACTATGTGCAGTTTCAAGATTTGGTTCGAATTGAACCAACAGTTTTGGAGGAATTGATATCACACTTTGCCGAATAGACCACTGAAATCTCAATTCCTATCTGCACTATCGAACTGAAATTCAACATGTGCATCTCAATTCGAAAACTATGTGCAGTTTCAAGATTTGGTTCGAATCGATCCAACAGTTTTCGAGGAATTGATATCACACTTTGCCGAATTGACCACTGAAATCTCAATTCCTATCTGAACTATCGAACTGAAATTCAACATGTGCATCTCAATCCGAAAACTATGTGCAGTTTCAAGATTTGGTTCGAATTGATCCAACAGTTTTCGAGGAATTGATATGACACTTTGCCGAATTGACCACTGAAATCACAATTCCCATCTGAACTATCAAACTGAAATTCAACATGTGCATCTCAATTCGAAAACCATGTGCAGTTACAAGATTTGGTTCGAATCGATCCAATAGTTCCTTAGGAATTGAAATGATATTTTGCCGAATCGACTACTGAAATCTTCATTCTTATCTGAACTATCGATCTGAAATTCAACATGTGCATCTCAATTCGAAAACTATGTGCAGTTTCAAGATTTGGTTCGAATCGATCCAATAGTTCCTTAGGAATTGAAATGATATTTTGTCGAATCGACTTCTGAAATCTCCATTCCTATTAGAACTATCGATCTGAAATTCAACATGTGCATCTCATTTCGAAAACTATGTGCAGTTTCAAGATTTGGTTCGAATCGATCCAACAGTTTTCGAGGAATTGATATCACACTTTGCCGAATTGACCACTGAAATCTCAATTCCTATCTGCACTATCGAACCTAAATTCAACATGTGCATCTCAATTCGAAAACTATGTGCAGTTTCAAGCTTTGGTTCGAATCGATCCAATAGTTCCTTAAGAATTGAAATGATATTTTGCCGAATCGACTACTGAAATCTTCATTCCTATCAGAACTATCGATCTGAAATTCAACATGTGCATCTCAATTCGAAAACTATGTGCAGTTTCAAGATTTGGGTCGAATTGGTTCAACAGTTTTTGAGGAATTGATATCACACTTTGCCGAATAGACCACTGAAATCTCAATTCCTATTTGCACTATCGAACTGAAATTCAACATGTGCATCTCAATTCGAAAACTATGTGCAGTTTCAAGATTTGGTTCGAATTGATCCAACAGTTTTCGAGGAATTGATATCACACTTTGCCGAATTGACCACTGAAATCTCAATTCCTATCTGAACTATCGAACTGAAATTCAACATGTGCATCTCAATCCGAAAACTATGTGCAGTTTCAAGATTTGGTTCGAATTGATCCAACAGTTTTTGAGGAATTGATATGACACTTTGCCGAATTGACCACTGAAATCACAATTCCCATCTGAACTATCGAACTGAAATTCAACATGTGCATCTCAATTCGAAAACCATGTGCAGTTTCAAGATTTGGTTCGAATCGATCCAATAGTTCCTTAGGAATTGAAATGATATTTTGCCGAATCGACTACTGAAATCTCAATTCCTATCTGAACTATCGAACTGAAATTCAACATGTGCATCTCAATTCGAAAACTATGTGCAGTTTCAAGATTTGGTTCGAATCGATCCAACAATTTTCGAGGAATTGATATCACACTTTGCCGAATTGACAACTGAAATCTCAATTCCTATCTGAACTATCGAACATAAATTCAACATGTGCATCTCAATTCGAAAACTATGTGCAGTTTCAAGATTTGGTTCGAATCGATCCAATAGTTCAGGAATTGAAATGATATTTTGCCGAATCGACTACTGAAATCTTCATTCCTATCAGAACTATCGATCTGAAATTCAACATGTGCATCTCAATACGAAAACTATGTGCAGTTTCAAGATTTGGGTCGAATTGGTTCAACAGTTTTTGAGGAATTGATATCACACTTTGCCGAATAGACCACTGAAATCTCAATTCCTATCTGCACTATCGAACTGAAATTCAACATGTGCATCTCAATTCGAAAACTATGTGCAGTTTCAAGATTTGGTTCGAATTGATCCAACAGTTTTCGAGGAATTGATATCACACTTTGCCGAATTGACCACTGAAATCTCAATTCCTATCTGAACTATCGAACTGAAATTCAACATGTGCATCTCAATCCGAAAACTATGTGCAGTTTCAAGATTTGGTTCGAATTGATCCAACAGTTTTTGAGGAATTGATATGACACTTTGCCGAATTGACCACTGAAATCACAATTCCCATCTGAACTATCGAACTGAAATTCAACATGTGCATCTCAATTCGAAAACCATGTGCAGTTTCAAGATTTGGTTCGAATCGATTCAATAGTTCCTTAGGAATTGAAATGATATTTTGCCGAATCGACTACTGTAATCTTCATTCCTATCAGAACTATCGATCTGAAATTCAACATGTGCATCTCAATTCGAAAACTATGTGCGATTTCAAGATTTGGGTCGAATTGGTTCAACAGTTTTCGAGGAATTGATATCACACTTAGCCGAATTGACCACTGAAATCTCAATTCCTATCTGAACTATCGAACTGAAATTCAACATGTGCATCTCAATTCGAAAACTATGTGCAGTTTCAAGATTTGGTTCGAATCGATCCAATAGTTCCTTAGGAATTGAAATGATATTTTGCCGAATCGACTACTGAAATCTCAATTCCTATCTGAACTATCGAACTGAAATTCAACATGTGCATCTCAATTCGAAAACTATGTGCAGTTTCAAGATTTGGTTCGAATTGATCCAACAGTTTTCGAGGAATTGATATCACACTTTGCCGAATTGACCACTGAAATCTCAATTCCTATCTGAACTATCGAACTGAAATTCAACATGTGCATCTCAATCCGAAAACTTTGTGCAGTTTCAAGATTTGGTTCGAATTGATGCAATAGTTCCTTAGAAATTGAAATGATATTTTGTCGAATCGACTTCTGAAATCTCCATTCCTATTAGAACTATCGATCTGAAATTCAACATGTGCATCTCATTTCGAAAACTATCTGCAGTTTCAAAATTTGGTTCGAATTGATCCAACAGTTTTCGAGGAATTGATATCACACTTTGCCGAATAGACCACTGAAATCTCAATTCCTATCTGAACTATCGAACTGAAATTCAACATGTGCATCTCAATCCGAAAACTATGTGCAGTTTCAAGATTTGGTTCGAATTGATCCAATAGTTCCTTAGGAATTGAAATGATATTCTGTCGAATCGACTTCTGAAATCTCCATTCCTATTAGAACTATCGATCTGAAATTCAACATGTTCATCTCATTTCGAAAACTATGTGCAGTTTCAAGATTTGGTTCGAATTGAACCAACAGTTTTGGAGGAATTGATATCACACTTTGCCGAATAGACCACTGAAATCTCAATTCCTATCTGCACTATCGAACTGAAATTCAACATGTGCATCTCAATTCGAAAACTATGTGCAGTTTCAAGATTTGGTTCGAATCGATCCAACAGTTTTCGAGGAATTGATATCACACTTTGCCGAATTGACCACTGAAATCTCAATTCCTATCTGAACTATCGAACTGAAATTCAACATGTGCATCTCAATCCGAAAACTATGTGCAGTTTCAAGATTTGGTTCGAATTGATCCAACAGTTTTCGAGGAATTGATATGACACTTTGCCGAATTGACCACTGAAATCACAATTCCCATCTGAACTATCAAACTGAAATTCAACATGTGCATCTCAAATCGAAAACCATGTGCAGTTACAAGATTTGGTTCGAATCGATCCAATAGTTCTTTAGGAATTGAAATGATATTTTGCCGAATCGACTACTGAAATCTTCATTCTTATCTGAACTATCGATCTGAAATTCAACATGTGCATCTCAATTCGAAAACTATGTGCAGTTTCAAGATTTGGTTCGAATCGATCCAATAGTTCCTTAGGAATTGAAATGATATTTTGTCGAATCGACTTCTGAAATCTCCATTCCTATTAGAACTATCGATCTGAAATTCAACATGTGCATCTCATTTCGAAAACTATGTGCAGTTTCAAGATTTGGTTCGAATCGATCCAACAGTTTTCGAGGAATTGATATCACACTTTGCCGAATTGACCACTGAAATCTCAATTCCTATCTGCACTATCGAACCTAAATTCAACATGTGCATCTCAATTCGAAAACTATGTGCAGTTTCAAGATTTGGTTCGAATCGATCCAATAGTTCCTTAAGAATTGAAATGATATTTTGCCGAATCGACTACTGAAATCTTCATTCCTATCAGAACTATCGATCTGAAATTCAACATGTGCATCTCAATTCGAAAACTATGTGCAGTTTCAAGATTTGGGTCGAATTGGTTCAACAGTTTTTGAGGAATTGATATCACACTTTGCCGAATAGACCACTGAAATCTCAATTCCTATTTGCACTATCGAACTGAAATTCAACATGTGCATCTCAATTCGAAAACTATGTGCCGTTTCAAGATTTGGTTCGAATTGATCCAACAGTTTTCGAGGAATTGATATCACACTTTGCCGAATTGACCACTGAAATCTCAATTCCTATCTGAACTATCGAACTGAAATTCAACATGTGCATCTCAATTCGAAAACTATGTGCAGTTTCAAGATTTGGTTCGAATTGATCCAACAGTTTTTGAGGAATTGATATGACACTTTGCCGAATTGACCACTGAAATCACAATTCCCATCTGAACTATCGAACTGAAATTCAACATGTGCATCTCAATTCGAAAACTATGTGCAGTTTCAAGATTTGGTTCGAATCGATCCAATAGTTCCTTAGGAATTGAAATGATATTTTGCCGAATCGACTACTGAAATCTCAATTCCTATCTGAACTATCGAACTGAAATTCAACATGTGCATCTCAATTCGAAAACTATGTGCAGTTTCAAGATTTGGTTCGAATCGATCCAACAGTTTTCGAGGAATTGATATCACACTTTGCCGAATTGACAACTGAAATCTCAATTCCTATCTGAACTATCGAACAGAAATTCAACATGTGCATCTCAATTCGAAAACTATGTGCAGTTTCAAGATTTGGTTCGAATCGATCCAATAGTTCAGGAATTGAAATGATATTTTGCCGAATCGACTACTGAAATCTTCATTCCTATCAGAACTATCGATCTGAAATTCAACATGTGCATCTCAATTCGAAAACTATGTGCAGTTTCAAGATTTGGGTCGAATTGGTTCAACAGTTTTTGAGGAATTGATATCACACTTTGCCGAATAGACCACTGAAATCTCAATTCCTATCTGCACTATCGAACTGAAATTCAACATGTGCATCTCAATTCGAAAACTATGTGCAGTTTCAAGATTTGGTTCGAATTGATCCAACAGTTTTCGAGGAATTGATATCACACTTTGCCGAATTGACCACTGAAATCTCAATTCCTATCTGAACTATCGAACTGAAATTCAACATGTGCATCTCAATCCGAAAACTATGTGCAGTTTCAAGATTTGGTTCGAATTGATCCAACAGTTTTCGAGGAATTGATATCACACTTTGCCGAATTGACCACTGAAATCTCAATTCCCATCTGAACTATCGAACTGAAATTCAACATGTGCATCTCAATTCGAAAACCATGTGCAGTTTCAAGATTTGGTTCGAATCGATCCAATAGTTCCTTAGGAATTGAAATGATATTTTGCCGAATCGACTACTGTAATCTTCATTCCTATCAGAACTATCGATCTGAAATTCAACATGTGCATCTCAATTCGAAAACTATGTGCGATTTCAAGATTTGGGTCGAATTGGTTCAACAGTTTTCGAGGAATTGATATCACACTTAGCCGAATTGACCACTGAAATCTCAATTCCTATCTGAACTATCGAACCGAAATTCAACATGTGCATCTCAATTCGAAAACTATGTGCAGTTTCAAGATTTGGTTCGAATCGATCCAATAGTTCCTTAGGAATTGAAATGATATTTTGCCGAATCGACTACTGAAATCTCAATTCCTATCTGAACTATCGAACTGAAATTCAACATGTGCATCTCAATTCGAAAACTATGTGCAGTTTCAAGATTTGGTTCGAATTGATCCAACAGTTTTCGAGGAATTGATATCACACTTTGCCGAATTGACCACTGAAATCTCAATTCCTATCTGAACTATCGAACTGAAATTCAACATGTGCATCTCAATCCGAAAACTTTGTGCAGTTTCAAGATTTGGTTCGAATTGATGCAATAGTTCCTTAGAAATTGAAATGATATTTTGTCGAATCGACTTCTGAAATCTCCATTCCTATTAGAACTATCGATCTGAAATTCAACATGTGCATCTCATTTCGAAAACTATCTGCAGTTTCAAAATTTGGTTCGAATTGATCCAACAGTTTTCGAGGAATTGATATCACACTTTGCCGAATAGACCACTGAAATCTCAATTCCTATCTGAACTATCGAACTGAAATTCAACATGTGCATCTCAATCCGAAAACTATGTGCAGTTTCAAGATTTGGTTCGAATTGATCCAATAGTTCCTTAGGAATTGAAATGATATTCTGTCGAATCGACTTCTGAAATCTCCATTCCTATTAGAACTATCGATCTGAAATTCAACATGTTCATCTCATTTCGAAAACTATGTGCAGTTTCAAGATTTGGTTCGAATTGAACCAACAGTTTTGGAGGAATTGATATCACACTTTGCCGAATAGACCACTGAAATCTCAATTCCTATCTGAACTATCGAACTGAAATTCAACATGTGCATCTCAATCCGAAAACTATGTGCAGTTTCAAGATTTGGTTCGAATTGATCCAACAGTTTTCGAGGAATTGATATGACACTTTGCCGAATTGACCACTGAAATCACAATTCCCATCTGAACTATCAAACTGAAATTCAACATGTGCATCTCAATTCGAAAACCATGTGCAGTTACAAGATTTGGTTCGAATCGATCCAATAGTTCCTTAGGAATTGAAATGATATTTTGCCGAATCGACTACTGAAATCTTCATTCCTATCTGAACTATCGATCTGAAATTCAACATGTGCATCTCAATTCGAAAACTATGTGCAGTTTCAAGATTTGGTTCGAATTGATCCAACAGTTTTTGAGGAATTGATATGACACTTTGCCGAATTGACCACTGAAATCACAATTCCCATCTGAACTATCGAACTGAAATTCAACATGTGCATCTCAATTCGAAAACCATGTGCAGTTTCAAGATTTGGTTCGAATCGATCCAATAGTTCCTTAGGAATTGAAATGATATTTTGCCGAATCGACTACTGAAATCTTCATTCCTATCAGAACTATCGATCTGAAATTCAACATGTGCATCTCAATTCGAAAACTATGTGCGATTTCAAGATTTGGGTCGAATTGGTTCAACAGGTTTTGAGGAATTGATATCACACTTTGCCGAATAGACCACTGAAATCTCAATTCCTATCTGCACTATCGAACTGAAATTCAACATTTGCATCTCAATTCGAAAACTATGTGCAGTTTCAAGATTTGGTTCGAATCGATCCAATAGTTCCTTAAGAATTGAAATGATATTTTGCCGAATCGACTACTGAAATCTTCATTCCTATCAGAACTATCGATCTGAAATTCAACATGTGCATCTCAATTCGAAAACTATGTGCAGTTTCAAGATTTGGGTCGAATTGGTTCAACAGTTTTTGAGGAATTGATATCACACTTTGCCGAATAGACCACTGAAATCTCAATTCCTATTTGCACTATCGAACTGAAATTGAACATGTGCATCTCAATTCGAAAACTATGTGCCGTTTCAAGATTTGGTTCGAATTGATCCAACAGTTTTCGAGGAATTGATATCACACTTTGCCGAATTGACCACTGAAATCTCAATTCCTATCTGAACTATCGAACTGAAATTCAACATGTGCATCTCAATCCGAAAACTATGTGCAGTTTCAAGATTTGGTTCGAATTGATCCAACAGTTTTTGAGGAATTGATATGACACTTTGCCGAATTGACCACTGAAATCACAATTCCCATCTGAACTATCGAACTGAAATTCAACATGTGCATCTCAATTCGAAAACCATGTGCAGTTTCAAGATTTGGTTCGAATCGATCCAATAGTTCCTTAGGAATTGAAATGATATTTTGCCGAATCGACTACTGAAATCTCAATTCCTATCTGAACTATCGAACTGAAATTCAACATATGCATCTCAATTCGAAAACTATGTGCAGTTTCAAGATTTGGTTCGAATCGATCCAACAGTTTTCGAGGAATTGATATCACACTTTGCCGAATTGACAACTGAAATCTCAATTCCTATCTGAACTATCGAACATAAATTCAACATGTGCATCTCAATTCGAAAACTATGTGCAGTTTCAAGATTTGGTTCGAATCGATCCAATAGTTCAGGAATTGAAATGATATTTTGCCGAATCGACTACTGAAATCTTCATTCCTATCAGAACTATCGATCTGAAATTCAACATGTGCATCTCAATTCGAAAACTATGTGCAGTTTCAAGATTTGGGTCGAATTGGTTCAACAGTTTTTGAGGAATTGATATCACACTTTGCCGAATAGACCACTGAAATCTCAATTCCTATCTGCACTATCGAACTGAAATTCAACATGTGCATCTCAATTCGAAAACTATGTGCAGTTTCAAGATTTGGTTCGAATTGATCCAACAGTTTTCGAGCAATTGATATCACACTTTGCCGAATTGACCACTGAAATCTCAATTCCTATCTGAACTATCGAACTGAAATTCAACATGTGCATCTCAATCCGAAAACTATGTGCAGTTTCAAGATTTGGTTCGAATTGATCCAACAGTTTTTGAGGAATTGATATGACACTTTGCCGAATTGACCACTGAAATCACAATTCCCATCTGAACTATCGAACTGAAATTCAACATGTGCATCTCAATTCGAAAACCATGTGCAGTTTCAAGATTTGGTTCGAATCGATCCAATAGTTCCTTAGGAATTGAAATGATATTTTGCCGAATCGACTACTGTAATCTTCATTCCTATCAGAACTATCGATCTGAAATTCAACATGTGCATCTCAATTCGAAAACTATGTGCGATTTCAAGATTTGGGTCGAATTGGTCCAACAGTTTTCGAGGAATTGATATCACACTTAGCCGAATTGACCACTGAAATCTCAATTCCTATCTGAACTATCGAACCGAAATTCAACATGTGCATCTCAATTCGAAAACTATGTGCAGTTTCAAGATTTGGTTCGAATCGATCCAATAGTTCCTTAGGAATTGAAATGATATTTTGCCGAATCGACTACTGAAATCTCAATTCCTATCTGAACTATCGAACTGAAATTCAACATGTGCATCTCAATTCGAAAACTATGTGCAGTTTCAAGATTTGGTTCGAATTGATCCAACAGTTTTCGAGGAATTGATATCACACTTTGCCGAATTGACCACTGAAATCTCAATTCCTATCTGAACTATCGAACTGAAATTCAACATGTGCATCTCAATCCGAAAACTTTGTGCAGTTTCAAGATTTGGTTCGAATTGATGCAATAGTTCCTTAGAAATTGAAATGATATTTTGTCGAATCGACTTCTGAAATCTCCATTCCTATTAGAACTATCGATCTGAAATTCAACATGTGCATCTCATTTCGAAAACTATCTGCAGTTTCAAAATTTGGTTCGAATTGATCCAACAGTTTTCGAGGAATTGATATCACACTTTGCCGAATAGACCACTGAAATCTCAATTCCTATCTGAACTATCGAACTGAAATTCAACATGTGCATCTCAATCCGAAAACTATGTGCAGTTTCAAGATTTGGTTCGAATTGATCCAATAGTTCCTTAGGAATTGAAATGATATTCTGTCGAATCGACTTCTGAAATCTCCATTCCTATTAGAACTATCGATCTGAAATTCAACATGTTCATCTCATTTCGAAAACTATGTGCAGTTTCAAGATTTGGTTCGAATTGAACCAACAGTTTTGGAGGAATTGATATCACACTTTGCCGAATAGACCACTGAAATCTCAATTCCTATCTGCACTATCGAACTGAAATTCAACATGTGCATCTCAATTCGAAAACTATGTGCAGTTTCAAGATTTGGTTCGAATCGATCCAACAGTTTTCGAGGAATTGATATCACACTTTGCCGAATTGACCACTGAAATCTCAATTCCTATCTGAACTATCGAACTGAAATTCAACATGTGCATCTCAATCCGTAAACTATGTGCAGTTTCAAGATTTGGTTCGAATTGATCCAACAGTTTTCGAGGAATTGATATGACACTTTGCCGAATTGACCACTGAAATCACAATTCCCATCTGAACTATCAAACTGAAATTCAACATGTGCATCTCAATTCGAAAACCATGTGCAGTTACAAGATTTGGTTCGAATCGATCCAATAGTTCCTTAGGAATTGAAATGATATTTTGCCGAATCGACTACTGAAATCTTCATTCTTATCTGAACTATCGATCTGAAATTCAACATGTGCATCTCAATTCGAAAACTATGTGCAGTTTCAAGATTTGGTTCGAATCGATCCAATAGTTCCTTAGGAATTGAAATGATATTTTGTCGAATCGACTTCTGAAATCTCCATTCCTATTAGAACTATCGATCTGAAATTCAACATGTGCATCTCATTTCGAAAACTATGTGCAGTTTCAAGATTTGGTTCGAATCGATCCAACAGTTTTCGAGGAATTGATATCACACTTTGCCGAATTGACCACTGAAATCTCAATTCCTATCTGCACTATCGAACCTAAATTCAACATGTGCATCTCAATTCGAAAACTATGTGCAGTTTCAAGATTTGGTTCGAATCGATCCAATAGTTCCTTAAGAATTGAAATGATATTTTGCCGAATCGACTACTGAAATCTTCATTCCTATCAGAACTATCGATCTGAAATTCAACATGTGCATCTCAATTCGAAAACTATGTGCAGTTTCAAGATTTGGGTCGAATTGGTTCAACAGTTTTTGAGGAATTGATATCACACTTTGCCGAATAGACCACTGAAATCTCAATTCCTATTTGCACTATCGAACTGAAATTCAACATGTGCATCTCAATTCGAAAACTATGTGCCGTTTCAAGATTTGGTTCGAATTGATCCAACAGTTTTCGAGGAATTGATATCACACTTTGCCGAATTGACCACTGAAATCTCAATTCCTATCTGAACTATCGAACTGAAATTCAACATGTGCATCTCAATCCGAAAACTATGTGCAGTTTCAAGATTTGGTTCGAATTGATCCAACAGTTTTTGAGGAGTTGATATGACACTTTGCCGAATTGACCACTGAAATCACAATTCCCATCTGAACTATCGAACTGAAATTCAACATGTGCATCTCAATTCGAAAACCATGTGCAGTTTCAAGATTTGGTTCGAATCGATCCAATAGTTCCTTAGGAATTGAAATGATATTTTGCCGAATCGACTACTGAAATCTTCATTCCTATCAGAACTATCGATCTGAAATTCAACATGTGCATCTCAATTCGAAAACTATGTGCGATTTCAAGATTTGGGTCGAATTGGTTCAACAGGTTTTGAGGAATTGATATCACACTTTGCCGAATAGACCACTGAAATCTCAATTCCTATCTGCACTATCGAACTGAAATTCAACATTTGCATCTCAATTCGAAAACTATGTGCAGTTTCAAGATTTGGTTCGAATTGATCCAACAGTTTTCGAGGAATTGATATCACACTTTGCCGAATTGACCACTGAAATCTCAATTCCTATCTGAACTATCGAACCGAAATTCAACATGTGCATCTCAATTCGAAAACTATGTGCAGTTTCAAGATTTGGTTCGAATCGATCCAATAGTTCCTTAGGAATTGAAATGATATTTTGCCGAATCGACTACTGAAAACTCAATTCCTATCTGAACTATCGAACTGAAATTCAACATGTGCATCTCAATTCGAAAACTATGTGCAGTTTCAAGATTTGGTTCGAATCGATCCAACAGTTTTCGAGGAATTGATATCACACTTTGCCGAATTGACAACTGAAATCTCAATTCCTATCTGAACTATCGAACATAAATTCAACATGTGCATCTCAATTCGAAAACTATGTGCAGTTTCAAGATTTGGTTCGAATCGATCCAATAGTTCAGGAATTGAAATGATATTTTGCCGAATCGACTACTGAAATCTTCATTCCTATCAGAACTATCGATCTGAAATTCAACATGTGCATCTCAATTCGAAAACTATGTGCAGTTTCAAGATTTGGGTCGAATTGGTTCAACAGTTTTTGAGGAATTGATATCACACTTTGCCGAATAGACCACTGAAATCTCAATTCCTATCTGCACTATCGAACTGAAATTCAACATGTGCATCTCAATTCGAAAACTATGTGCAGTTTCAAGATTTGGTTCGAATTGATCCAACAGTTTTCGAGGAATTGATATCACACTTTGCCGAATTGACCACTGAAATCTCAATTCCTATCTGAACTATCGAACTGAAATTCAACATGTGCATCTCAATCCGAAAACTATGTGCAGTTTCAAGATTTGGTTCGAATTGATCCAACAGTTTTTGAGGAATTGATATGACACTTTGCCGAATTGACCACTGAAATCACAATTCCCATCTGAACTATCGAACTGAAATTCAACATGTGCATCTCAATTCGAAAACCATGTGCAGTTTCAAGATTTGGTTCGAATCGATCCAATAGTTCCTTAGGAATTGAAATGATATTTTGCCGAATCGACTACTGTAATCTTCATTCCTATCAGAACTATCGATCTGAAATTCAACATGTGCATCTCAATTCGAAAACTATGTGCGATTTCAAGATTTGGGTCGAATTGGTTCAACAGTTTTCGAGGAATTGATATCACACTTAGCCGAATTGACCACTGAAATCTCAATTCCTATCTGAACTATCGAACTGAAATTCAACATGTGCATCTCAATTCGAAAACTATGTGCAGTTTCAAGATTTGGTTCGAATCGATCCAATAGTTCCTTAGGAATTGAAATGATATTTTGCCGAATCGACTACTGAAATCTCAATTCCTATCTGAACTATCGAACTGAAATTCAACATGTGCATCTCAATTCGAAAACTATGTGCAGTTTCAAGATTTGGTTCGAATTGATCCAACAGTTTTCGAGGAATTGATATCACACTTTGCCGAATTGACCACTGAAATCTCAATTCCTATCTGAACTATCGAACTGAAATTCAACATGTGCATCTCAATCCGAAAACTTTGTGCAGTTTCAAGATTTGGTTCGAATTGATGCAATAGTTCCTTAGAAATTGAAATGATATTTTGTCGAATCGACTTCTGAAATCTCCATTCCTATTAGAACTATCGATCTGAAATTCAACATGTGCATCTCATTTCGAAAACTATCTGCAGTTTCAAAATTTGGTTCGAATTGATCCAACAGTTTTCGAGGAATTGATATCACACTTTGCCGAATAGACCACTGAAATCTCAATTCCTATCTGAACTATCGAACTGAAATTCAACATGTGCATCTCAATCCGAAAACTATGTGCAGTTTCAAGATTTGGTTCGAATTGATCCAATAGTTCCTTAGGAATTGAAATGATATTCTGTCGAATCGACTTCTGAAATCTCCATTCCTATTAGAACTATCGATCTGAAATTCAACATGTTCATCTCATTTCGAAAACTATGTGCAGTTTCAAGATTTGGTTCGAATTGAACCAACAGTTTTGGAGGAATTGATATCACACTTTGCCGAATAGACCACTGAAATCTCAATTCCTATCTGAACTATCGAACTGAAATTCAACATGTGCATCTCAATCCGAAAACTATGTGCAGTTTCAAGATTTGGTTCGAATTGATCCAACAGTTTTCGAGGAATTGATATGACACTTTGCCGAATTGACCACTGAAATCACAATTCCCATCTGAACTATCAAACTGAAATTCAACATGTGCATCTCAATTCGAAAACCATGTGCAGTTACAAGATTTGGTTCGAATCGATCCAATAGTTCCTTAGGAATTGAAATGATATTTTGCCGAATCGACTACTGAAATCTTCATTCTTATCTGAACTATCGATCTGAAATTCAACATGTGCATCTCAATTCGAAAACTATGTGCAGTTTCAAGATTTGGTTCGAATTGATCCAACAGTTTTTGAGGAATTGATATGACACTTTGCCGAATTGACCACTGAAATCACAATTCCCATCTGAACTATCGAACTGAAATTCAACATGTGCATCTCAATTCGAAAACCATGTGCAGTTTCAAGATTTGGTTCGAATCGATCCAATAGTTCCTTAGGAATTGAAATGATATTTTGCCGAATCGACTACTGAAATCTTCATTCCTATCAGAACTATCGATCTGAAATTCAACATGTGCATCTCAATTCGAAAACTATGTGCGATTTCAAGATTTGGGTCGAATTGGTTCAACAGGTTTTGAGGAATTGATATCACACTTTGCCGAATAGACCACTGAAATCTCAATTCCTATCTGCACTATCGAACTGAAATTCAACATTTGCATCTCAATTCGAAAACTATGTGCAGTTTCAAGATTTGGTTCGAATCGATCCAATAGTTCCTTAAGAATTGAAATGATATTTTGCCGAATCGACTACTGAAATCTTCATTCCTATCAGAACTATCGATCTGAAATTCAACATGTGCATCTCAATTCGAAAACTATGTGCAGTTTCAAGATTTGGGTCGAATTGGTTCAACAGTTTTTGAGGAATTGATATCACACTTTGCCGAATAGACCACTGAAATCTCAATTCCTATTTGCACTATCGAACTGAAATTGAACATGTGCATCTCAATTCGAAAACTATGTGCCGTTTCAAGATTTGGTTCGAATTGATCCAACAGTTTTCGAGGAATTGATATCACACTTTGCCGAATTGACCACTGAAATCTCAATTCCTATCTGAACTATCGAACTGAAATTCAACATGTGCATCTCAATCCGAAAACTATGTGCAGTTTCAAGATTTGGTTCGAATTGATCCAACAGTTTTTGAGGAATTGATATGACACTTTGCCGAATTGACCACTGAAATCACAATTCCCATCTGAACTATCGAACTGAAATTCAACATGTGCATCTCAATTCGAAAACCATGTGCAGTTTCAAGATTTGGTTCGAATCGATCCAATAGTTCCTTAGGAATTGAAATGATATTTTGCCGAATCGACTACTGAAATCTCAATTCCTATCTGAACTATCGAACTGAAATTCAACATATGCATCTCAATTCGAAAACTATGTGCAGTTTCAAGATTTGGTTCGAATCGATCCAACAGTTTTCGAGGAATTGATATCACACTTTGCCGAATTGACAACTGAAATCTCAATTCCTATCTGAACTATCGAACATAAATTCAACATGTGCATCTCAATTCGAAAACTATGTGCAGTTTCAAGATTTGGTTCGAATCGATCCAATAGTTCAGGAATTGAAATGATATTTTGCCGAATCGACTACTGAAATCTTCATTCCTATCAGAACTATCGATCTGAAATTCAACATGTGCATCTCAATTCGAAAACTATGTGCAGTTTCAAGATTTGGGTCGAATTGGTTCAACAGTTTTTGAGGAATTGATATCACACTTTGCCGAATAGACCACTGAAATCTCAATTCCTATCTGCACTATCGAACTGAAATTCAACATGTGCATCTCAATTCGAAAACTATGTGCAGTTTCAAGATTTGGTTCGAATTGATCCAACAGTTTTCGAGCAATTGATATCACACTTTGCCGAATTGACCACTGAAATCTCAATTCCTATCTGAACTATCGAACTGAAATTCAACATGTGCATCTCAATCCGAAAACTATGTGCAGTTTCAAGATTTGGTTCGAATTGATCCAACAGTTTTTGAGGAATTGATATGACACTTTGCCGAATTGACCACTGAAATCACAATTCCCATCTGAACTATCGAACTGAAATTCAACATGTGCATCTCAATTCGAAAACCATGTGCAGTTTCAAGATTTGGTTCGAATCGATCCAATAGTTCCTTAGGAATTGAAATGATATTTTGCCGAATCGACTACTGTAATCTTCATTCCTATCAGAACTATCGATCTGAAATTCAACATGTGCATCTCAATTCGAAAACTATGTGCGATTTCAAGATTTGGGTCGAATTGGTTCAACAGTTTTCGAGGAATTGATATCACACTTAGCCGAATTGACCACTGAAATCTCAATTCCTATCTGAACTATCGAACCGAAATTCAACATGTGCATCTCAATTCGAAAACTATGTGCAGTTTCAAGATTTGGTTCGAATCGATCCAATAGTTCCTTAGGAATTGAAATGATATTTTGCCGAATCGACTACTGAAATCTCAATTCCTATCTGAACTATCGAACTGAAATTCAACATGTGCATCTCAATTCGAAAACTATGTGCAGTTTCAAGATTTGGTTCGAATTGATCCAACAGTTTTCGAGGAATTGATATCACACTTTGCCGAATTGACCACTGAAATCTCAATTCCTATCTGAACTATCGAACTGAAATTCAACATGTGCATCTCAATCCGAAAACTTTGTGCAGTTTCAAGATTTGGTTCGAATTGATGCAATAGTTCCTTAGAAATTGAAATGATATTTTGTCGAATCGACTTCTGAAATCTCCATTCCTATTAGAACTATCGATCTGAAATTCAACATGTGCATCTCATTTCGAAAACTATCTGCAGTTTCAAAATTTGGTTCGAATTGATCCAACAGTTTTCGAGGAATTGATATCACACTTTGCCGAATAGACCACTGAAATCTCAATTCCTATCTGAACTATCGAACTGAAATTCAACATGTGCATCTCAATCCGAAAACTATGTGCAGTTTCAAGATTTGGTTCGAATTGATCCAATAGTTCCTTAGGAATTGAAATGATATTCTGTCGAATCGACTTCTGAAATCTCCATTCCTATTAGAACTATCGATCTGAAATTCAACATGTTCATCTCATTTCGAAAACTATGTGCAGTTTCAAGATTTGGTTCGAATTGAACCAACAGTTTTGGAGGAATTGATATCACACTTTGCCGAATAGACCACTGAAATCTCAATTCCTATCTGCACTATCGAACTGAAATTCAACATGTGCATCTCAATTCGAAAACTATGTGCAGTTTCAAGATTTGGTTCGAATCGATCCAACAGTTTTCGAGGAATTGATATCACACTTTGCCGAATTGACCACTGAAATCTCAATTCCTATCTGAACTATCGAACTGAAATTCAACATGTGCATCTCAATCCGTAAACTATGTGCAGTTTCAAGATTTGGTTCGAATTGATCCAACAGTTTTCGAGGAATTGATATGACACTTTGCCGAATTGACCACTGAAATCACAATTCCCATCTGAACTATCAAACTGAAATTCAACATGTGCATCTCAATTCGAAAACCATGTGCAGTTACAAGATTTGGTTCGAATCGATCCAATAGTTCCTTAGGAATTGAAATGATATTTTGCCGAATCGACTACTGAAATCTTCATTCTTATCTGAACTATCGATCTGAAATTCAACATGTGCATCTCAATTCGAAAACTATGTGCAGTTTCAAGATTTGGTTCGAATCGATCCAATAGTTCCTTAGGAATTGAAATGATATTTTGTCGAATCGACTTCTGAAATCTCCATTCCTATTAGAACTATCGATCTGAAATTCAACATGTGCATCTCATTTCGAAAACTATGTGCAGTTTCAAGATTTGGTTCGAATCGATCCAACAGTTTTCGAGGAATTGATATCACACTTTGCCGAATTGACCACTGAAATCTCAATTCCTATCTGCACTATCGAACCTAAATTCAACATGTGCATCTCAATTCGAAAACTATGTGCAGTTTCAAGATTTGGTTCGAATCGATCCAATAGTTCCTTAAGAATTGAAATGATATTTTGCCGAATCGACTACTGAAATCTTCATTCCTATCAGAACTATCGATCTGAAATTCAACATGTGCATCTCAATTCGAAAACTATGTGCAGTTTCAAGATTTGGGTCGAATTGGTTCAACAGTTTTTGAGGAATTGATATCACACTTTGCCGAATAGACCACTGAAATCTCAATTCCTATTTGCACTATCGAACTGAAATTCAACATGTGCATCTCAATTCGAAAACTATGTGCCGTTTCAAGATTTGGTTCGAATTGATCCAACAGTTTTCGAGGAATTGATATCACACTTTGCCGAATTGACCACTGAAATCTCAATTCCTATCTGAACTATCGAACTGAAATTCAACATGTGCATCTCAATCCGAAAACTATGTGCAGTTTCAAGATTTGGTTCGAATTGATCCAACAGTTTTTGAGGAGTTGATATGACACTTTGCCGAATTGACCACTGAAATCACAATTCCCATCTGAACTATCGAACTGAAATTCAACATGTGCATCTCAATTCGAAAACCATGTGCAGTTTCAAGATTTGGTTCGAATCGATCCAATAGTTCCTTAGGAATTGAAATGATATTTTGCCGAATCGACTACTGAAATCTTCATTCCTATCAGAACTATCGATCTGAAATTCAACATGTGCATCTCAATTCGAAAACTATGTGCGATTTCAAGATTTGGGTCGAATTGGTTCAACAGGTTTTGAGGAATTGATATCACACTTTGCCGAATAGACCACTGAAATCTCAATTCCTATCTGCACTATCGAACTGAAATTCAACATTTGCATCTCAATTCGAAAACTATGTGCAGTTTCAAGATTTGGTTCGAATTGATCCAACAGTTTTCGAGGAATTGATATCACACTTTGCCGAATTGACCACTGAAATCTCAATTCCTATCTGAACTATCGAACCGAAATTCAACATGTGCATCTCAATTCGAAAACTATGTGCAGTTTCAAGATTTGGTTCGAATCGATCCAATAGTTCCTTAGGAATTGAAATGATATTTTGCCGAATCGACTACTGAAAACTCAATTCCTATCTGAACTATCGAACTGAAATTCAACATGTGCATCTCAATTCGAAAACTATGTGCAGTTTCAAGATTTGGTTCGAATCGATCCAACAGTTTTCGAGGAATTGATATCACACTTTGCCGAATTGACCACTGAAATCTCAATTCCTATCTGAACTATCGAACATAAATTCAACATCTGCATCTCAATTCGAAAACTATGTGCAGTTTCAAGATTTGGTTCGAATCGATCCAATAGTTCAGGAATTGAACAAACAGTTTCGGAGGAATTGATATCACACTTTGCCGAATAGACCACTGAAATCTCAATTCCTATCTGCACTATCGAACTGAAATTCAACATTTGCATCTCAATTTGAAAACTATGTGCAGTTTCAAGATTTGGTTGGAATTGATCCAACAGTTTTCGAGGAATTGATATCACACTTTGCCGAATTGACCGCTGAAATCTCAATTCCTATCTGAACTATCGAACTGAAATTCAACATGTGCATCTCAATTCGAAAACTATGTGCAGTTTCAAGATTTGGTTCGAATCGATCCTATAGTTCCTTAGGAATTGAAATGATATTTTGCCGAATTGACCGCTGAAATCTCAATTCCTATCTGAACTATCGAACTGAAATTCAACATGTGCATCTCAATTCGAAAACTATGTGCAGTTTCAAGATTTGGTTCGAATCGATCCTATAGTTCCTTAGGAATTGAAATGATATTTTGCCGAATCGACTACTGAAATCTCAATTCCTATCTGAACTATCGAACTGAAATTCAACATGTGCATCTCAATTCGAAAACTATGTGCAGCTTCAAGATTTGGTTCGAATCGATCCAACAGTTTTCGAGGAATTGATATCACACTTTGCCGAATTGACCACTGAAATCTCAATTCCTATCTGAACTATCGAACTGAAATTCAACATGTGCATCTCAATTCGAAAACTATGTGCAGTTTCAAGATTTGGGTCGAATTGGTTCAATAGTTTTTGAGGAATTGATATCACACTTTGCCGAATTGACCACTGAAATCTCAATTCCTATCTGAACTATCGAACTGAAATTCAACATGTGCATCTCAATCCGAAAACTATGTGCAGTTTCAAGATTTGGTTCGGATTGATCAAATAGTTCCTTAGGAATTGAAATGATATTTTGTCGAATCGACTTCTGAAATCTCCATTCCTATCAGAACTATAGATCTGAAATTCAACATGTGCATCTCATTTCGAAAACTATCTGCAGTTTCAAGATTTGGTTCGAATTGATCCAACAGTTTTCGAGGAATTGATATCACACTTTGCCGAATAGACCACTGAAATCTCAATTCCTATCTGAACTATCGAACTGAAATTCAACATGTGCATCTCAATCCGAAAACTGTGTGCAGTTTCAAGATTTGGTTCGAATTGATCCAATAGTTCCTTAGGAATTGAAATGATATTTTGTCGAATCGACTTCTGAAATCTCAATTCCTATCTGCACTATCGAACTGAAATTCAACATGTGCATCTCAATTCGAAAACTATGTGCAGTTTCAGAATTTGGTTCGAATCGATCCAACAGTTTTCGAGGAATTGATATCACACTTTGCCGAATTGGCCACTGAAATCTCAATTCCTATCTGAACTATCGAACTTAAATTCAACATGTGCATCTCAATTCGAAAACTATGTGCAGTTTCAAGATTTGGTTCGAATCGATCCAATAGTTCCTTAGGAATTGAAATGATATTTTGCCGAATCGACTAGTGAAATCTTTATTCCTATCAGAACTATCGATCTGAAATTCAACATGTGCATCTCAATTCGAAAACTATGTGCAGTTTCAAAATTTGGTTCGAATTGATCCAACAGTTTTCGAGGAATTGATATCACACTTTGCCGAATTGACCACTGAAATCTCAATTCCTATCTGAACTATCGAACTGAAATTCAACATGTGCATCTCAATCCGAAAACTATGTGCAGTTTCAAGATTTGGTTCGGATTGATCAAATAGTTCCTTAGGAATTGAAATGATATTTTGTCGAATCGACTTCTGAAATCTCCATTCCTATCAGAACTATAGATCTGAAATTCAACATGTGCATCTCATTTCGAAAACTATCTGCAGTTTCAAGATTTGGTTCGAATTGATCCAACAGTTTTCGAGGAATTGATATCACACTTTGCCGAATAGACCACTGAAATCTCAATTCCTATCTGAACTATCGAACTGAAATTCAACATGTGCATCTCAATCCGAAAACTGTGTGCAGTTTCAAGATTTGGTTCGAATTGATCCAATAGTTCCTTAGGAATTGAAATGATATTTTGTCGAATCGACTTCTGAAATCTCCATTCCTATCAGAACTATAGATCTGAAATTCAACATGTGCATCTCATTTCGAAAACTATCTGCAGTTTCAAGATTTGGTTCGAATTGATCCAACAGTTTTCGAGGAATTGATATCACACTTTGCCGAATAGACCACTGAAATCTCAATTCCTATCTGAACTATCGAACTGAAATTCAACATGTGCATCTCAATTCGAAAACTATGTGCAGTTTCAGAATTTGGTTCGAATCGATCCAACAGTTTTCGAGGAATTGATATCACACTTTGCCGAATTGGCCACTGAAATCTCAATTCCTATCTGAACTATCGAACTTAAATTCAACATGTGCATCTCAATTCGAAAACTATGTGCAGTTTCAAGATTTGGTTCGAATCGATCCAATAGTTCCTTAGGAATTGAAATGATATTTTGCCGAATCGACTAGTGAAATCTTTATTCCTATCAGAACTATCGATCTGAAATTCAACATGTGCATCTCAATTCGAAAACTATGTGCAGTTTCAAAATTTGGGTCGAATTGGTTCAACAGTTTTTGAGGAATGGATATCACACTTTGCCGAATAGACCACTGAAATCTCAATTCCTATCTGCACTATCGAACTGAAATTCAACATGTGCATCTCAATTCGAAAACTATGTGCAGTTTTGAAATCTGATTCGAATTGATCCAACAGTTTTCGAGGAATTGATATCACACTTTGCCGAATTGACCACTGAAATCTCAATTCCTATCTGAACTATCGAACTGAAATTCAACATGTGCATCTCAATTCGAAAACTATGTGCAGTTTCAAGATTTGGTTCGAATCGATCCAATAGCTCCTTAGGAATTGAAATGATATTTTGCCGAATCGACTACTGAAATCTTCATTTCTATCAGAACTATCGATCTGAAATTCAACATGTGCATCTCAATTCGAAAACTATGTGCAGTTTCAAGATTTGGGTCGAATTGGTTCAACAGTTTTTGAGGAATTGATATCACACTTTGCCGAATAGACCACTGAAATCTCAATTCCTATCTGCACTATCGAACTGAAATTCAACATGTGCATCTCAATTCGAAAACTATGTGCAGTTTCAAGATTTGGTTCGAATTGATCCAACAGTTTTCGAGGAATTGATATCACACTTTGCCGAATTGACCACTGAAATCTCAATTCCTATCTGAACTATCGAACTGAAATTCAACATGTGCATCTCAATTCGAAAACTATGTGCAGTTTCAAGATTTGGTTCGAATCGATCCAACAGTTTTCGAGGAATTGATATCACACTTTGCCGAATTGACCACTGAAATCTCAATTCCTATCTGAACTATCGAACTGAAATTCAACATGTGCATCTCAATTCGAAAACTATGTGCAGTTTCAAGATTTGGTTCGAATCGATCCAATAGTTCCTTAGGAATTGAAATGATATTTTGCCGAATCGACTACTGAAATCTTCATTCCTATCAGAACTATCGATCTGAAATTCAACATGTGCATCTCAATTCGAAAACTATGTGCAGTTTCAAGATTTGGGTCGAATTGGTTCAACAATTTTTGAGGAATTGATATCACACTTTGCCGAATAGACCACTGAAATCTCAATTCCTATCTGAACTATCGAACTGAAATTCAACATGTGCATCTCAATCCGAAAACTATGTGCAGTTTCAAGATTTGGTTCGAATTGATCCAATAGTTCCTTAAGAATTGAAATTATATTTTGTCGAATCGACTTCTGAAATCTCCATTCCTATTAGAACTATCGATCTGAAATTCAACATGTGCATCTCATTTCTAAAACTATGTGCAGATTCAAGATTTGGTTCGAATTGAACCAACAGTTTCGGAGGAATTGATATCACACTTTGCGTGAAAATCAGTGAAAACCCCGTCACAGAATACAATAGAGAGCCGGGGTAGACTTCGAACATCAGTGGAGATGGGTATCTTTGAAGACTGGGATGAAAGCGTCTTCTGAGTCTCTGCTTTTCAACGGTTTTAAGTGTTGAAAATAGTGCTAACCTCTCCTTACTGAAAACCTGGTTTAAACTGGATCTTAGACTAAACTCCTATTGGCAATATACGGCTACAAAAATAACATAGAGTTCTTCATTTCACTTGAATCCAATAATTTACAATTATTCACAAAAATAATGTACAACGATCGGATATCACCTCGCGGAACTTGTACGTGAGCAGTTAAGAAATGAAGGTATAAATCAGCTGGAGTTAATTCAAATTTAAAAACCAGGCAAGTAACTCCACTTCCAGTCGTGGATCGGTAACAGCTGTTGCAGTGGCGGCTCGTGATCTAGTTCACTAGGAGGCTACTTTTAGAATAATAACAAAAATATGAAATTTTAAAACCAGTTTACCGCAAAATTTGATGCAATTCATAATTCTTTTTGAAACATACCTGTTCTTATCTACTTGCTCGTTCTGCTTGATAATATTATGCCGGTAAGCTGAATCTAATTGAGCCGCGATATTAGTCGTACCCAAAAAACCTAATTCTTTCGAACAATTCACATGCTTGGCAGATAGCTCATGCTTCTCAATTTTTTCATTAAGGTGCTTCAAATCTCTAAATCCTGCCCTTCCCCACACGTTATCACTTCAAGCGGAGTTTAATAATAAGCAAGGAAAGCAAAACAACGCATTCACAGTATCACAGCCACACACACATATATATATATATATATATATATATATATATATATATATATATATATATATATATATATATATATATATATATATATATATATATATATATATATATATATATATATATATATATATATATATATATATATATATATATATATATATATATATATATATATATATATATATATATATATATATATATATATATATATATATATATATATATATATATATATATATATATATATATATATATATATATATATATTTTTTTTTTTCACACTGAATCGTGGTTTCCGTGTTACCCGGGCGCGAACGCCAAGAGCAATTCCGTGTGCTAGTAGGGATAAATTATTTTCCGTATGATGTTGACGGTTCCCAAAATAACAGCTTTCTGCATCCACATGATAGTATTCTTTGGTAGGTCTAGTTCTTGTAGGTGTAGGGTGGTCTTTTTATGAACGAGACCATTAACGCTTATTATCAAGGGCATTATGGTGACAGTTTTTAGTCTCCATATGTCTTTCATTTGCTGTGCCAGCGCCTCGTACTTTGTTATTTTCTCGGCATAGCTTTTGGCTAGGTTGTTATCTTGTGGCACAGCGAAGTCAACAATCAAGGCAGTCTTTCGCTGCTTGTCCCACACTACCATGTCCGGTCTATTGTGTTCCACACCTCGATCGGTCACAATTGTGAGGTCCCAGTATATTTTATAATGTTCGTTCTCCACTATTGTCTGGGGTGAGTAAATGTGGTGAGGCACGAAATGTTGAGCAAGTTGTTTTTGAAGGCACAGCAGTTGATGGACGACCTTACCCATATTGTTATGCCTGACGAGATATCTGGTTCTCGCTATTGCCGAACATCCTGAGGAAAGGTGCTGGATTGTTTCCTCGGCGGCATGGCACATCCTACATTCGGTAGTATCAACTTGTTGTTGCATTATGTATTTCACATATGTTCTGGTTGGAATAACTTGGTCCTGGATTGCCAGGACTGTTCCTTCGGTTTCGGGGAAGAGATAGCCTTGTATCAGGTAAGCATGAGAGCTCTGGTGATCTACCTCTGGCTGATTTAAGCTGGTGAAAAACCTGCCATGTAAGGGTTTGGATCTCCATCTTTGTTTTAATTTTTCAGGTAGATATTCTCCTGTGTCGTTCTCATCGATTATTTCGTTGTACTGGGCAGAAATCCATTGGTGTACAGGTAAGTTGTTTTTCCTGAAGTATTCTTTCATTTTTCTTTCTTCTCTT
The DNA here is from genome assembly GCF_907165205.1 of Coccinella septempunctata. Lineage (NCBI taxonomy): Eukaryota > Metazoa > Arthropoda > Insecta > Coleoptera > Coccinellidae > Coccinella > Coccinella septempunctata. The sequence continues at coordinate 32,931,495 of NC_058192.1, read as the reverse complement.
CGGCAGATCTGTTCCAGGTTACCGAGTCCACGTCCGCCATCTTTACGTGGTAAGTATAGCCTTTCTATTGCCGATTTCGGGTGCAGCATACCGCGTTGAGTAAATGATGTTCGTATTCTTCTATCGAGTTTTTCTAAATCTGTTTTGGACCAATTGAGAATTCCAGCAGTGTAAGCGAACGTGGGGATCGCCCAGATGTTTATAGCTGTGATTTTATTTTTCGCTGACAGTTGCGAATTGATTATTTTCTTGACTCTCCTGATGAGTTCCTGTTCAGCATTATTTTTGTTTTTCTCATACACTTGTCTTGAGAATCGTCTTGTGTAAGAAGTTTTTGGAGTTTTTTCTGCCTGGGTTAAATTTAAATCGGGAGTCGCGGTCTAGCCAGCAGTTTGATACGGCTTTTTTCCGACAGCGAAAGCCTCGCGAAATCAGTTTTTAAAATATTTTGAACACTACTGCCCGCCATGATTTCAAAACGTAAACAAACACGAACACACGCTAGGTTGTCAATGCGCTAACGGCTAGAGTGAAGCGGATAGGGGCGACTTTTATCGTAGCCCTTTTACTCGTTAAAACGACCGACACGAAGAGTTGCGGGTGGAGCCGAATGACTGTCCGAATGCAAGAAATCGGGGCTATACGATTCATCGCCCCTGTAGGGACGGACTGCTAGATTATTTATTTATTTATTTATTTGACATTGGGAACACAAACAGGTCAATGACCCATAAACAGTATCCACAAAGTACAAAGATGAAAATAAAAATCAGCGACAAAAAAATCAACCAAAGACAACAACAAAAAATCACTGCATCAAAAAATGTTTCTTCAGTTGAAGCTTGATGTTAGCACAATGAAATACATCGATAATTAGTAGCTCATTGCAGGCTCGGAACATTCTAATCAACGGAGAGTTTTTAGATGCATTTGTCCTTCTAAATGGTACATGGAAAATTTCAAAAGATCTTAAATTAACATTTGGAACATTAATGTTTACCTCCCGCAATAAATCCGGTACCTGCAACTCACCACTTACAATTTTCCTCAACAAAACTACATCGCCTATGCAGCGTCTATTTTCAAGCGAAATCAAGTTAAAATGTTTTCTGGCCATATAATAAAAATTGACATTATCTCCTGAAGCAGAAAATTTACTTCTATAACTTAAATATTTCAGCAACTTATTTTGTATTCTTTCGATTCGTTCTATATAAATCCTATATTGCGGGTTCCAAACAACCGAAGCGAAATTTAGTAGGCTAAAAGCGTAGGCATAGTAAATACTGAGAACCGGCTTGATACCTCTAAAAACCCTACACCCCCTAAACAGAAATCCTAACATTCTACTGGCGGAATTGACAGTACTGTCGATATGAAATGAGAAAGTTAACTTTCCATCCAGAATTACGCCCAAATCCCTGATGTGATCAACTCTCTCCAGTGTCGCCTGATCAATACTATATTGAAAACGAATAGGGGCTTTATTACGTGTGAATGTAATTGTTTTACATTTAGAAATGTTTAAAAATAAATTGTGCAAGCGACAAAACTCCGAGAACCTCTCCAGCTCCCCTTGTATGATCATACAGTCCTCTATAGATCTGACAACGTAGAAAATTTTCAAATCGTCCGCATAGAGAAGCACTCTACATCTATGAAAAACGGAAATAATATTATTGATATATATCAAGAAAAATAAAGGTCCGAGATGAGAGCCTTGTGGCACACCAGATGGACATGTGAACTCAGCCGACCTACTTCCATCCACAGAAACGAATTGCACTCTATCAGTCAGATAGGATTCGCACCAGTGCAAAAGACTACCTCCCACACCGACCTCAGAAAGACGACGACTGAGAATTCTATGTGAAATTTTGTCAAATGCCTTACTGAAGTCGGTGTAAACAGCGTCAACCTGCAAACGCTCATCCATTGCCCCCTCCAAAACGTTCATGAATAACAAAAGGTTAGTCTCTATGGACTTTCCCTTCAAAAACCCGTGCTGTTCTGGGATTATCTGATTTGTCACTAAATTGTATAGATGAGCATAAACAAGTTTTTCAAGGAGTTTGGAAAAGACGCATAATTTGCTTATGGGGCGGTAATTTTCAATAATAGATCTATCGCCACCCTTGAAAATTGGGACAACCGATGCAATCCTCCAGCGCCGAGGGAATCTGCCCGTGCGGAGGGAGAGATTGAAAATATGTTCAAGTGGAAAGCATAAAGCAGGACAACTTCGTACGAAGTATGATGGAATACCATCAGATCCGGCACCTTTACTTTGATTAAGGGACCTTAAAGATTTTTCGATTTCCTTTGCAGTTATGACAATGTTTGAAAGGTAAGCAGGAGAATCAGCCACAGTAGAGTCAATACTGTTGGGTGAATTTAATGGATCAACAAAAACACTACTGAAATACTGAGCAAAACTGTTACAGATGTCTACTCCGCCCGTGCTAACTTCATCTTTATATAGCATCGAAGAGGGAAGCCTGCCATGTCTACTATGGAGAGTAGAGAGAAGGAGAACGATCGCTGCTTTGAGACCACAGATTTTTTGTCCCCTAAAATATGTACCAATAGTAGTAGCACAGTATAGACACCAACCAGTAGGCGCACTCCCTGGTTTCTGTTACTCCATTTATGACTCGCGCATCATTTCCGTGCTCCTAACCTCAAATTGTTGAGCAGCATTTCGAATTCGAGCATTCGAAATTTGAAAGTTAAACAGAAGTAAAGCTGAACATTAGAGACAGTCTCTGGTAAATTGTAGCAATTATAATCGTGTGAAGTAAATATATTTGTGCAAAATGGTGAATTATTGCAGCGTGTATAATTGCAAAAACAGTAGTGTTAAGAATCCTAAACTTAGTTTTTTTCTCATACCAGGAGACACTTTCAGGTGAGTTATTGAATAAGCACGTGTTAATGTTGGTAAATTTTTGGTAATATTTTAGTTAAACTGCTATACTTCGTACAAGCACGTGAATGGTATCTTATTTAATTTTTCCTATCATTTTCAGGCAAATGATTTGGCTTCCAAAAATGGGAAGGCAAGAATGGATTCTGAAAAGACCAGAACTTCTCCACAAAAAAAGAATATGTAGTGAGCATTTTTCTAAAGAAATGCTATCTGGAAGTAGATTAAAAAAGGATTCTTTTCCAGATTTATTCAAAGAAGGCATTGGTGAGAAAGGTATATATTGAAGAAAATTAAGATTTTATTTGTTATAATTAATATTTATTTTTATAATTAGGGGTGAATGTAAATGCTTCAACTTCTGCTTCAACATCTTCAATGGATATTGAAAATAATGAGGCCGTAGATGAATGCCGTGAGATTTCTATAAACCCCAACATATATACTACACCAGGTAAGGACTTCAACGTTACTTATTTATTTGAACTATTATATCTTATGCATATTCATCTGTATTCATAGAAAAGAAACCAGAAGAAACACAAACATCTCCTAGTTTGTCTTCAGCCACTCCGAGGAAAAAAAAGTTACAATCAGTGGTGAAGAATTTGAAACGAAAATTAGTTGCAACTCCAGAGAAGAAATCTGTAGATATAAGTGATGAAGATTTCATCCGATTTTGTAGAAAAAATTTCAATTCGACCCTGGCAGATTTTATGATCTCCCAATTGAAGCTTCGAAAAAGGAAACCTCATGGCTATAGGTATTCAGTCGCTTTTAAACAATTTGCACTAACAATATACTTTTTGGGACCCAAAGTGTACCAATTTCTACAAAAAACATTTTTTTTGCCACACAAGGCAACAATATAACACACAAATTGGGATTTCTCTGTTGGCTTAAATGAGCACATATTTCAGGCAATTTCATTAAAGACAAGGAATATGGACGATGCAGCAAAGGATTGCATTGTGTGTGTTGACGAGATGTCAATAAAAACCCATTTATTTTATAACATCTCATTGGATCAAATTATTGGATTTCACCAATCCAATGGAAGCAGGTCCTATGAACCCGCAAATTGTGTTCTGGTTATCATGGCGAGGGGTATCCAACATAATTGGAAGCAGCCTGTGGCTTACTTCTTCGTTCACAATTCTTGTGAAGTGAAATATTTGCATGAGATAATAACCACAAGCATACGAAAATTGAGTGACATAGGATTAAACATTCTGGCATTAATAAGTGACCAAGGTTCGAATTTTTCGAAATTTTCTCATGAGATTGGAGTTACAATCGATCAGCCTTATTTTTTCATTGATGGAAGAAAAATTTTTCACATTTTCGATACCCCACATTTACTGAAGAGAACAAGGAACAATCTTTTCAATTATGATTTCAAATTAGGAGAAAAGATAATTAAAAAGATGTATATTGAAAAATTGTTCAATTACGATGTGGGTAGAATGAATCGCCTAATTCCACGTATATCAGAAGTTCATATGAATCCCAATTCATTTCAAAAAATGAAAGTTTCTTTGGCTGCTCAAGTTTTCAGTAATTCGGTAGCATGTGGGATAGAAACACTTGTCTCATTCAATTATCTACCCGCTGATGCCATTCATACATCGGAGTTCATTGCACAAATAGATAAATTGTTTGATGTTCTGAATGCGTCAAATTTTCAAGCCCCTAAACTTTTAAATAGACCTTTTCAAGGCACCACTGAGCAGAAAGATCATCTTTTAAAATTATTGGGCATTTTTGAGAGTCTGAGAATAATAAAAGGGGATAATAAAGACATTACGAATACTGTGAAATTTATTAAAGGTTGGAGACAAACAATTAGAGCTGTATTGTTGATGTGGGAAGAAATGAATGGTAGGATGAAATTTATGTGCACTAGATACCTAAATCAAGATGCTCTAGAAAATTTCTTTGGCAATATTAGATATCAAGGAGGAAATGCCACAAATCCTACTCCAGTACAGTTCAAAAGTTTGTCCAAAAAGAATTTTTGTCTCCAATTTTTTGAGCAGTTGGAAGGAGCAAATTGTATTAAAGATTTGTCTGAAGTCCTCATTAATTTTAATGATTTGGAAGTTGAAGCTCCCCCTAAACTCTCATCAGAGAGAAATGTATTCTCAGAAGTTCTCAAAGTAGATCCTAAAGATTACAATGAACTGGATTTACCAGAAAAAAACGTATTATCGTATGTTTGTGGTTATCTAATAAAAAAATGTTTAGAAAAACATAGATGTAATTTATGTGACGAATTTTCACAAAGCCAAAGTGAACTAAGTAATGAGACATTATATTGTCATTTCAGGAATTATAAAGAGAATGAATTGTTTGGCAATTTGAAAATGCCGCCAAATTCGTTTTATGAGTATATTAATCGACTGGATAACACTTTCGTGTCTCATTTTCCACATTTATCGATTCAGAACAATGTTGGTTGTAAATTGAAAAGAGAAATGGAAAAGATATGCCCTTACACTCACTCTTGTGAGAAATTTCCTTGGAATTACTTATTAAGTTTGTATGTTAGATTAAGAATTTTTTACACACTTAAATTTTGCAATAGAAACTTCATTGCACAAAAAACAAATAAAAAAGAAAAAAAAATTATAAAAATTTTACATTTATAGATATATTATTTGTTTCTCGTTTTTTTTTGTATTATATGTATGTATTAATAAAATTTTATTCATTATTTTGAACTTTTCATTCTGCATTTTCATTTCATCAGTCTAGAATGTTGACTTCATATTGTAAGTAGACGATAACATTCTAATTTATAGGGAACACAGTATAGTTTTTTCATGTGTTGTCACAGCAGTTTCAACAATGAACTAAATGAACCTTCGCTTCTTACTTGACTAGGTAGGTCAATTTGAAAAGATACCACTTTTAATACCTCGACCCCCATGCAAAGTCAGAAAAAATGCAAAAAGAAGTAAACTTTGCTTCGTTGGAGGACATTTTATATGGTTGCTTCCAATCAATTTGTATCAGCCCTGTGAGCGTAATGACGGCAAACCCTAAAATTTTAAATGGGAAAAAAATTACTTAAGAACATTTTCAAAATATGCATTACCTATTCAGTAGATGAACCTAAAGGCTCTATATTGAATACAGATCACAGCAGTTTTGTGACCGAAGGTGGTTGATTACCATGGAAATAAGAAATCTAGAAAAATGAATCCTCTGAAACTAAAGGAAAAAACCTTTCTAGCCGAGAATTAACATAAAATTATCTGAAAAAACACTGATTCACAACAATCGCATTCACTTTAGGACATATGCACTAAAAATGCATCAGTTTCCCCTGACGATAATCATTTCAAATAGAAAATCATGAAAAATTTCTAAATAATACTTGAGAAGTGTTAATTATCAAATAATATTATTTTTACATTCGCCTCAAGGCTCATAATTCTTCCCGTAAAATAATTCACTTTAAAATTCCCGCGCATTTTCTCATGCGCGCCGAAATGATGCGCGTGTTCTCGAAGGAGTAAATAATTCAGTTCATTTGATCTAGAGTGCAACTACTGGTTGGTGTCTATACTGTGGAGGTGATATCCGATCGTTGTACATTATTTTTGTGAATAATTGTAAATTATTGGATTCAAGTGAAATGAAGAACTCTATGTTATTTTTGTAGCCGTATATTGCCAATAGGAGTTTAGTCTAAGATCCAGTTTAAACCAGGTTTTCAGTAAGGAGAGGTTAGCACTATTTTCAACACTTAAAACCGTTGAAAAGCAGAGACTCAGAAGACGCTTTCATCCCAGTCTTCAAAGATACCCATCTCCACTGATGTTCGAAGTCTACCCCGGCTCTCTATTGTATTCTGTGACGGGGTTTTCACTGATTTTCACTGATAGCCCCAATGGTTCGCAAGCAAAGGCAAGGAGCTGCCAAAATGCGAAAAAGTCCATCATAACACTGAGCACAAATATAGGACAGTACATAGTTGTAAATGTTATGAATGTCATTTTTCTTCTTCACAACAGGAATAACCATCGCAGTCTTTAAAAGACTCGAAAATACGCCATTACTGACAGATAAATTAATGAGATGGGAATGATGAGGTAGGTGTCTGGATATAAAGTATTATCCGGAAGCCTCTCATAATTGACTCCGAATTGAAAGTTTTTTCTATATTCGAAAAAATATTAACATAGGTGAATTCATCTGCATAGACTTTGTTAGTCTGGTGAATCTTCAGATCCAGTCTTAGAAGGGGGAAGTAGATTTGTCTTGTTGCTTTGTTTTTTTCCCATTAAAAGCTATGATCATGAAGGGGCGGTCAAGATGTGATCTTCTCCACCGAGTGACACTGAACTATTCACTGTACTTCACCAAACAGAAGAAACACGGTGACTGCAGTCCAGTAGTTATCCTGCTGGTCCTTGTACGCTCCTCTTTAGGTATCGTGTTGGTTTTCCTTCAGGTATCTTGCTCTTTTAGGTATTTTGCTGACTTTTGCTGCTTTAGGTATCCGTCTGGCCCTCCTCCACGTATCAAACCGCTGGCACCAATTTTTATGTTGTATTACTGTCGAAACACACGGAACACAAGTATAAGAAAAAATAGGGTCGCTGTCAGCAGATAAAGCTACCTAAGACCTGCAGTTATAACCACTCTGATAATTGATCTGGTTTCACTGGTAGATATGTCACTTTTTTACGAATAAAAATACTACTACTTCAAGGTGATGCATTTGGAAGTCATAAAAATAAATATACAGGGTGTTTCATTGGTAATTGAACATACAGTAACCAGCTAGAACTACACTAGGTGAGTCCGAAAAACCCATATATGATAGGTCTAATCAATTCCATGACTGAGAGACAGGGTGCTTCATGTATTCACCTAAAATTTCAATTTGTGATAACTTTTGAACCAACCAGTATAGTCGGTTGATAATTGGAATATATGATTCACTTGCACAGTGAATTCCAAAAAAATTTCAGGTCCGTTATTGAAAAATATGGGACATCTTCCAAGCTGGGATTCAAAATTTTTGGATTTGATGGAGATATTTGAAAAGAGCAGAAAATCTGAGATTCAGTAGATTTCATTTGCCCGCACGTAATTCTGCTCAAGGGAAACTCCAGGGAAAGCGAAGTGAGAAATGTTTTCTCTGCTAAGACAATCTGTTTTTGTGTAGGTGGATCAGTGGATCAGTGTACCACAAGCTCACGACAAGCGCACGACTCGACAATAATCCCGTTTTTCCCCTTTTTTCCTGCCTTATCTTTAAGTCGAATAGTTGAAAATCTGTACCAAAGATGATCAGTATTCTCTGTATGTACATCTTGTTAACACGCAAACTGTCGGATGTAATTAGATTGCCGACAACGCCTCATCGAATTCGACATCGATAAGTTGTCGATGAAACACCCTGTAGAAACAATCTTCAACCTCAACGACTACTGAAAAAATGAACTGTATGATCTGAACTGAGAATCCGAAATGAACTGATAGCGCCTTACTCATTCTTATATATATTTTTTGAAAGGCTGACTTGAGCAAATATGGTTTTACAATAAGTCATTAATCTACAGGATGACAACAATGTACAAATACTCTTTCTGTAGAATTTTTTTTGTTTCAGTCCTTCGATTCTAATGCACACGACATGAACGTGTAGCGAAGCTCTTGATTCTTCAATAGAAGAAGAAAGATGTGCATTCGAACACTATTAAATGGATCTTTCAAGAATAATTCTAAAAAAAATTAGTCATTCTTATATAACCTATTCCATTTCTCTTTTAGCACGGCGGATTTCAGGAATGCCTTCCTGAAAACAATACGTCAAATTATCAGAGAATCAGTGAGAAACATGTCAATTCCTTCTACAAAACCAGGAAGTGGACCTGGCATTCTTCTAGTGACTGGACACAAAGCGGAAGGTTTAAGCAGTCATACTTTCGAAAGACCAACTGCTAGACATACTATCGTTATTGCCGGAGGATCCCATACTTTAGGAAAAGTGAAAAAATCCAAACCCACTCAACGGCACTCTGCTGGAAATATAGATTACGATCAATTAAACCAAGATGGTGATGAAAATACACGGAACTTTAGAAGGAGGAGTAAGACTATCACAGACGCACCAGGTGAGGCACTAATTTCACTATATAGGGTGTTCTACAAGCTCTATGACAAACTTCGACAGAAGGTAGCTGTAATTCTTTTGAACATTTTTTTTCCTATGAACGTAGATCCGATTAGTTTTTGTTTAGGAGTTACAAGCATTTGAATTTTTTTTCCTGTTTTGATTAAGTAGGACGACAATATCGGTTTTTTATTTACTTTTTTGACACTTGTTCCACTGAGAATGGTATCAACAATAACCATAAATGAACATGTATTGGCACTGCAGAACCCATATACCATTAGACAAAGACGATTTCAGCAACGTTTCAGCGTAAACATTTTAGATAGGATTTCTAAAAACGATTTGATGCCAGTAAACGATTGTTTGAATGCAGATTTGTATAAAAATTTTTGGAGCACATCCTTTTTGACTTCATTGATTACTTAGAGCTCAGCATTGTTTGAAATATGTGGTATCAGCACGATGGTGCACTACCACGTAGAAGGAGTAGTCAGTTGGCTGAATAAATGAATAGGTCAAGGAGGACCAATACAATGGTACATCGCGTTCGAATGACTTGAATCCCTTAAATTTTATTTATGGGGACACGTGAAAGCAGCTTGTTCATTATGTTGAAATCCAATCTCATCAACAATTATACATACTTGATAGAATTCAAGATGCAGCAATCAAAATACGAAACGACCCAAATCTGATCCGCCGCGTTACGGCATCTTTAGTTCGTCAATGTGAAGATTACATTCAAGCCGAAGGTAGACATTTTGAACAAATTATCCTCAAAATTTCCATTTATTGTTATGACTTCAACATAAAAATATGATTTTTCAAATGCTTGTATCTTTTAAACAAAAACGAATCGGATATACTCATAGGAAAAAAATGGTCAGAATAATCATAGCTACCATCTGTCAAAGTTTGTCATAGAGCTTGTAGAACTGTATATACAGTGACACTCATTTGGTCCATGTCTGATTTAAAATTAAGTGTATTAGGTTGTTTTTTAATTTGTAAAATCTCGAGGAATAACCTATTCCTATAATTCAAATTTGTTTCCAACACTCTTACATTTTCCATCCCAAATTCGAAACTGTGTCCCGTTTCCTGGCAGTGCTTAACAACAGCACATGAGTTCTTCCCGATGCGGCAATCACTTCTGTGTTGAGTGATTCTTTGTTTTAACCATTGTTGCGTTTGGACCACGCCACGTAACAACCATCACAATGCTGACATGAAATCTTATACACTGCATCTGTGCAAAATTCCTTTTTGGTGTTGCTAGGTTAACTGAACTTCTTTTTTCAATTATCTCTTTCATACAGTACACATTGTCCGTGCAAGATCTTCCAGCTCTGAATCCACATTGTTCTCTTCGTCAATTTTTTTTCTATTAGGGTTCTTAAAACTCTTTCGTATAGTCTGCTTAGGCGTACTTGTAACTGAGATGCCTTCGAGCCTTTCGAGCATACATTTTTTTTCCCTTTTTTATGGATTGAGGATACATAAGCCGGTTTCCAAGCATCTGGAACATCCTCACCGTTTATGTATCGGCTGAATATTGTAGTGAGCAGGTGGAAAAGTTTTTTAGTACCGTTCTTGATGAGCTCCGCATATATCCCTTCTGGTCCACAGGATCTACCCGGTTTCAGAACTTTTATATTCTCCACCACCATTTCCATATCAATTTCAATTTTCTCACCTTGAATTTTAAAATGGGTTCTCCTCTTCTCTGTATTGTGGACGTCGTTCCTGAAGTAATTCTGTGTAGTGCTGTATCCATTGTTGTTATCGGATTACGCTTATGTTGGATTTTTCCTTTCCTGTTGATTTTACATTTTTTATAAACTTCCACACTTCTATAGATTTCCTTCCCCCTATGTATGTATCTATTTCTTGGCATTTTTCATCCCATATTTCGTTCTTTGCTTTGTTAATCTTATTTCGTGTTTCTCTGTTCATAACCTTGTAAGCATTCCGATCTTCCTGTAGCCTTGTTGTGATCCACTTCATATAAGCTTTCTTCTTTTGTGCAATTATTTCTTCTATTTCACCGTTCCACCATATTTTTGCACTGTTGAATTTTCTTTTCTTTCCAATAGCTCCTCTTGCTGCTTGATGTATACTTTCAACAATATTCTGGTAAATATCAGTTGTTCTTTGGTTTTCCGGAGATTCTGAATACATGTCAAGTCTAAGTTGATACAAAAAATTCGAAGCGATAAACTGAGAGATAGTTATACTTATCCTATGGTGCTGTAATTTCAGTTTAATACATCCCAAATTTTTTTTTTTTTATTATAGTACGTATACAAGCAATCAGAATGTATTCATTCTATGGGCCTGTTTGCTGGTTCAGAGCTGTAGGCTCCTAAGTGGCGTTATGAGGTCTTATCCAGTGATAGGTCCTCAGGCATCCTTCAGATCTGCTGGCCAGTTTCTCTTCAGTCGTCTGGTATCTGGGGTTAGGTCAGTGGTCGGATTAGGGCGTTAGGATGGCTTTCGAGTTTTGCGTGATGTCTGCAACTTCTGTCCTGGATTACTTCTTTCACGTATGGGATCTTTAGATCTGTATGGAGCGTTTGGTTCGTAACGTACCAGGGTGCGTTTGTTAACATTCTTAGAATTTTTGATTGGCTTCTCTGTATTATGGAGACATTGGATTTACTTGAACATCCCCAGAGCTCAATTCCATAGGTCCAAATGGGTTTAATGATGGTTTTGTATATGAGGAGTTTGTTTTCCAGAGATAATTTTGATTTTTTACCAATTAGCCAATAAAGCTCCTTGACTTTTAAGTCGACTTGTTTTCTTTTCTTGGTTATATGTTCTTTCCAGGTGAGTCGTTTGTCAAGATGCATGCCCAGGTATTTTGTAGATGTGGATTCCGGTATCCTAGGACATTGTTCCTTGCGAAGAGAGAAATTAACTTGTACTGATTTTGTCTCATTGATTTTTATTCTCCACTTGTTGGACCATTTTTGAATTTCTAGGAGGTGGTTCTGAAGCATTTGAGAAGCTATATTTGGATCTTCATGGCTTGCTAATATAGCGGTATCATCAACGAATGTAACAGTTGTTGTTTCTCTGTGTGTTGGTAGGTCGGCTGTGTATAACAAGTACAATAGAGGGCCCAGGACACTTCCTTGCGGAACTCCAGATGTTATAGGGAGATAGTCTGTGATGTTGTCGTTTACTTTGACCCTGAATTTCCTTTCAGTAATATAGGATTGTAGTAGATTGAACTAGGTTGATGGTAGGAGCTTTTTTATTTTGAATAGCAAGCCAGGATGCCAAACTTCATCAAAAGCTTGGCTGACATCTAAAAACACTGATATACAGTATTTCTTTTCTTCAAGTGTTTTATTCACCTCTTGAGTGACTCTGTGGACTTGCTGCACTGTCGAATGCTCTGACCGGAAGCCAAACTGATGAAGTGGAATCCATTCTTCTGTATTTGGGTCATTCTTTATTCTTCGAAGGACCAGTTTTTCGAGAATTTTCGAGACAACAGGTAGCAAGCTGATTGGACGGTAAGAGGTAACACAGTTTGGGTCTTTTCCTGGTTTTAGAATCATGATTATTTCCGCAGCTTTAAAGTGTTCTGGCCAGTAGCTTTGCTTGATGATGGCGTTGAATATAATCATGAGTTGGGCAATTCCTCTTTCTGGTAGCTCTTTGATCATTTTTGGACTGATTTTATCCACTCCAGAAGCTTTTTTTACGTTTAGGTGGTTAATTTCAGATTTTACTTCGCAGTATTTGAAAGGTCTAATGAATCTTGTTCTATCAGATGTTTTCTGTAGTTCTCTGTCGATTTCGCTGTCCATAGTATTGCTGTTTGGAGTAAATACCTCGGCTAGATGGTCTGCAAAAAGTCCGGCTTTTTCTCCATCACTTCTGGCACAGTTGGAATCTGACTGTTTACGTAAGGGTGGAATGTGTATTATTGGCCTCTTGCGGTTTTTTATTGGTCTCCAAATGGAGTTGTCAAATCTGTTCAGGTTCGAAACATATTCATAGAAGGATGCTTCTTTTGCCTCATTAATTTTAGCCTTCAGTCGGTTGGTCACTCGGTTCAGGTTGTTCTTGTCAACTGGAGAATGTGTTGAATGTCATATTGCTCTTGCTCTTCTTTTGTGCGCTATAAGTTCTTTGATTCCTGTTGGGATGTGGTAGATTTTATTTGGCTGGGCTATTGTTGGAGTTGTCTCCTCAACAGCTTTAGTGATCACGTTGTTGAATGTGCTTCTTCTATGTCTTTCTGAGTTTTGAGACTTAGTCCCCGAGGTAAATCGTCTTCAATTTTTGTTCGATACTTATCCCAATCTGTTTTTCTATTGTGTTGCCTGGTGGTGTGTTTTCTGTGGATAATAAAGCTGCTAAATGTCGCTATTATTGCTGAGTGATCTGAAGACAGGTCAAAACTAGATTTTACATCCATGTTTGTTGAAGAAATGCCATTAGTAACAAATAAATCCAGAAGGTCAGGAATTTTCTTTGGGTCGGTTGGCCAATAAGTGGGTGACCCTGTCGATAAGAAGGAATAGCCTTTTTGTTCTGCAAGACTTACTAGTTGCCTTCCTTTTGGAGTTGTCAACCGGGAGCCATATGTGGTATGTTTGCTGTTGAAGTCTCCACCTACTATAAATTTAGAGTCCAACGTAGAAAAGAAGTCATCAAATTGTTCTATTTTGATGCTGTGTCGTGGCGGACAGTAGACTGCTGCAATTGTGAGATTATAAGATAACGATTGTACTCTTATAGTCCGGGAGGTGGTGTCACTTTTTTATTAGTGATTTATCTGCAACTCAAATGTGATTAATTAGAGAGTTGCACTATTACTGTACTCGAAATCGAAAGTCAGTCAGCGCGACCGTGGTGGGCGTGGGCGTGGGAGGCGGTGAAACTCGCCGGAAAAATATCAAAAAAAAGTGATTGATCTCCACGTGAAACTTTGTAATAATGTAAATTATTCATTATTATTAGTGAAAATGGGCGTCAGTGACTTTCCCGATGGTGGAAACATCGTCAGTCAGGCGGTTGAAGTGGTCGGAAAAATCTGAAAATTGACAAGTGACCCATCTTCACTTGAAATTTTGAAAAATGATTATTTTAATCAAATTGAACGTAAAACTGGACGTCAGTCGCGTTTATAGTGGTGGATTCTACGTCACTTCCAAATTCAAGGGCAGTGACCAGCTTCCTTTGACGCGAGTTATATATCCGAGAACGATGAACTTCGTTGGAAGATCGCAGGAAGTGCGATCTCAGCATCGTCTCATTTTCCAAGAACTAAGAAAGTGTACCGAGGTTATAAATTATAATTTTATCATCATTGAATCAGTTTTGACATAACCTTCACTGTATATGTACAGGGTGTCCGGGGAGTAACTGTACATACTCATACCAGAGATAGAGTTGGACTAGCTGATTACGGATTGACTATAAAAAATTAATTTCTGGATTTTCCTGAAAAGCTACAGGGTGATTTTCCAACTTCATGGAAATACTTAGACCATCATAAAATCCAAACTTATTGACGGATATTATTGAAACTCAGGAGGTTCTTGACACATGCTAAGGTTGAGTCAGAAATATATCAATTATTCCATTATTCCAGGGCCGGACTCATTAATCTCCATTTAAAATATTCAGGGTAAAGAAAACACTTTGTATTTCGAATAACAAATAATTGATTAGCTTTTTAGAAAGAAGCTAAATTATGCTTCAATTTTTGGTACCGCTCAAAGTTGTCACATCAACAATTATTTCTTTATGAATTTTTTAATTTGGATAATGTTCGAAAATTGCAATTTATTTACCTGAACAGGACATAGTCATCTTGTGCAGGTCGAAAATAAATAATAAATTTTCTTAAAAAAGTCACTGAAGGTGAAGAAGACTATAATAATTTGTTGATATACTGGGTGGCTACCCCAGACGCGGATTTCACTTTGAGGGAGTAAATGAAGGTATTTTGAAAAAAAAATTGGTGATGTGTATAGGGTATACAGAAGCATATTTCAGAATTCGAAAGGCTGTATCCAATTTGAAAATTCGGCAAGAGAAATGTATACAAGCTGATGGTTTTTATTTCGAACCACTTTTGAAATATCGTTGACTCAGCAATTCATTCGTTACTATTTTTATTTTTATTAGGTACTCTTTACTGTATTTTAGTTTTTTTCATTTGTTATTGTTTCGTTATTGAAGTGCTCATTAAAGCTCTGAACTTTTTTGTTAATCTTCTACTAATACATTCGCATTTTATATTCAAACATGAGATTTTCAATTCTCTTCATGGTGAAAAATTTATATTTTCGAACTTTATCCAAATTCAAAAATTCATAAAAAAATAATTCTTGATGTGACAACTTTGAGTGATACCGAGAATTGGAGCATAATTTAGCTTCTTCCTAAAAAACGAATCAATTATTTGTAATTTGAAATACAAAGTGATTTTTTTGCCCTGAATACTTTAAATGAATATTAATGAGTCCGGCCCTGGAATAATGAAATAATTGGTATCTTTCTGACTTGACCTTAGCATGTGTCAATAACCTCCCAAGTCTCAATAATATCCGTCAATAAGTTTGGATTTTATGATGATCTAAGTATTTCCATGAAGTTGGAAAATCACCCTGTAGCTTTCTAGGGAAATCCAGAAATTAATTTTTTATAGTCAATCCGTAACCAGCTAGTCCAACTCTATATCTGGTAAGAGTATGTACAGTTATTCCCCGGACAACCTGTATACGTATTGTATGAAATATAGCTTTTTTTAAAAACGCTTATCCTGCCTTGATAAATATAACTGGCGCAGTCGACGGAGTTTCACGGAGTTTTCATTGTGAAAAACTTAAGAGTTCTCTTTTTGGTGAAACGAGAACCTACCCACAGCAGTTACAGTCAAAAATCCTTCTAGGAGGAAGAAGATAATGCAGTTGTGGATAATCATAACAAGGTGGTGAGCGTATTTTTATTCGTTGATGTCAGACTCCTCTAATCCTAGTATTGATTCTGTAGCGGAAACCAATTCTGAATTAGAGACAGATTTGTTAGAATTATTTAATAATCTTTCACTTAATAGTAATAATACAACTTTGAATATGCCTAACGTACCTGAAAACTTTGATATCAAAAATTTAAGCATCATTCCCGATTTCGATGGGAATCCGAATAAATTACATAGGTTCATTCAAGCTTCGGAAGCAATTTTGAATCACTATTTTGATGTTGAAAATCAAAATAACTTCCAAAATGTGTTGATATTGAATGGTATTTTGAATAAGCTTCACGGCAAAGCGGAAGAAGTTGTCGCAATTCATGGAGCTACCAGTAATTGGAACGACATAAAAAATTCACTTTTATTACATTTCGGTGATCAACGAGATGAGATCTAGTTAATCTGAGGCAAAACTTCGGAAAATCTCCTCATGACTTCTATGAAAAAGTAATAACATTATTAAATATAATTTGTAATTATATTGATTTGAAATGTGAAGTTGGAATTAGAGCAAGTAAAAGAGATTTTTTCCAAAAACAAGCTTTAAAAACCTTTTTAGCCGGTTTAAGAGATCCTTTGGGTCCTATTATTAGGGCTATGAGGCCTAATTCTTCATCTCAAGCACTACAATTCATAATTGAAGAAGACAATATAAAACATTGCCAAAAATCTAATCAAACGGTAATCAATAATTCCAGAAAATTCATGAATTATAGTAATCACAGAAATAATTCAAATAATTTTTCAAAATTTCGTCAAAACTTTTCCACAATGGTACCCATCGAACGACAAAATTTTGTTACGAATCAGCAATTTCCTAGCAGACCCATTACTATTCAAAGAAATATAAGTTATAGAGAGCCGAAATATTTCAGTAACGCTCAAGTTTTCGGAAAGCAGCAACAACCTGCACCTACTCCAATGAGTATATCTACTAATCATACTAAACAGAGAACTCAACCAATGAGTACCTCAACAAATAATAGATATTTTACAAACAGGCAAAATCAATCCTTTCCTCAGAAACCAAATTTTATAAGTGAAGAGCTTTTTAATACCGAGTATCATAATAATCCTCACAGCTCTAAAGAAGAATTCAAAAATGACGAGTTGCTGAAGATTACGAACAAAATTTTCGGAACGTTCAATTTCAGACCCACAGCACATAATAGAATTTTATGTTTCTAATGGTAAACGCGAATTACCTTATATAGAAATTAAAAATCCCTCTCTTAAATTACTAATCGATACAGGATCAATAAAAGCTTTCATTAATCCAGATTTAGCTAAAAAATATTATTCAAATTTCATATTCAAAGAACCATTCACTGTCTCAACAGTCCATCAAACCTCTCATCATCAATTTTGTGCCAATATTCCTATATTTGCTGAGTTTAATAGACATAATGAAAATTTCAAATTCTATCTATTCAAGTTTCATAATATTTATGACGGTTTAATTGGATTAGATAATCTAAAACTATTGGATGCGTCTCTTGATTTTCATAGTTCTAAGCTCAACACTCCTTTTTCAACAATGCCAATAAAATATCAAGAATCAGCAAATAAAGCTCCATTCAAAATTAAAATTGATGCGAATTCTAGAATCATTGCTAAAATTCCAATCAAACACCTATCCGGTGACGTGATAATACCGAAACAAATTATTCAATCTTGTGAAATTTCTGAGATTGTAACTTGTTCTAAAAATGGCCTAGCAAACGTAGAAATTTGTAATGAAACCAACGAAGATGTTATCTTCATTTTAAATAAACCGATTGAATCAATTTCCATACAGAATAATTTCGAAATCTTTCAAATGGAAACTAATAATAATTCAGAATATATAAGCGTAGAAGAATTAATTAGAACCAATCATATGAATGAAGAAGAAAAATTTCATATTTTAAAATTATGTCGAAAATATCCAGATATCTTTAAGTTAGAGAATCAACTCCTTTCTTTTTCAAATCAGATAAAACACTCTATTAAAACTAAAGACGATATCCCTGTCTACACAAAATCTTAATTATGAAATTTGAATAATATTTTTTAGCTAAATCTGGATTAATGAAAGCTTTTATTGATCCTGTATCGATTAGTAATTTAAGAGAGGGATTTTTAATTTCTATATAAGGTAATTCGCGTTTACCATTAGAAACATAAAATTCTATTATGTGCTGTGGGTCTGAAATTGAACGTTCCGAAAATTTTGTTCGTAATCTTCAGCAACTCGTCATTTTTGAATTCTTCTTTAGAGCTGTGAGGATTATTATGATACTCGGTATTAAAAAGCTCTTCACTTATAAAATTTGGTTTCTGAGGAAAGGATTGATTTTGCCTGTTTGTAAAATATCTATTATTTGTTGAGGTACTCATTGGTTGAGTTCTCTGTTTAGTATGATTAGTAGATATACTCATTGGAGTAGGTGCAGGTTGTTGCTGCTTTCCGAAAACTTGAGCGTTACTGAAATATTTCGGCTCTCTATAACTTATATTTCTTTGAATAGTAATGGGTCTGCTAGGAAATTGCTGATTCGTAACAAAATTTTGTCGTTCGATGGGTACCATTGTGGAAAAGTTTTGACGAAATTTTGAAAAATTATTTGAATTATTTCTGTGATTACTATAATTCATGAATTTTCTGGAATTATTGATTACCGTTTGATTAGATTTTTGGCAATGTTTTATATTGTCTTCTTCAATTATGAATTGTAGTGCTTGAGATGAAGAATTAGGCCTCATAGCCCTAATAATAGGACCCAAAGGATCTCTTAAACCGGCTAAAAAGGTTTTTAAAGCTTGTTTTTGGAAAAAATCTCTTTTACTTGCTCTAATTCCAACTTCACATTTCAAATCAATATAATTACAAATTATATTTAATAATGTTATTACTTTTTCATAGAAGTCATGAGGAGATTTTCCGAAGTTTTGCCTCAGATTAACTAGATCTCATCTCGTTGATCACCGAAATGTAATAAAAGTGAATTTTTTATGTCGTTCCAATTACTGGTAGCTCCATGAATTGCGACAACTTCTTCCGCTTTGCCGTGAAGCTTATTCAAAATACCATTCAATATCAACACATTTTGGAAGTTATTTTGATTTTCAACATCAAAATAGTGATTCAAAATTGCTTCCGAAGCTTGAATGAACCTATGTAATTTATTCGGATTCCCATCGAAATCGGGAATGATGCTTAAATTTTTGATATCAAAGTTTTCAGGTACGTTAGGCATATTCAAAGTTGTATTATTACTATTAAGTGAAAGATTATTAAATAATTCTAACAAATCTGTCTCTAATTCAGAATTGGTTTCCGCTACAGAATCAATACTAGGATTAGAGGAGTCTGACATCAACGAATAAAAATACGCTCACCACCTTGTTATGATTATCCACAACTGCATTATCTTCTTCCTCCTAGAAGGATTTTTGACTGTAACTGCTGTGGGTAGGTTCTCGTTTCACCAAAAAGAGAACTCTTAAGTTTTTCACAATGAAAACTCCGTGAAACTCCGTCGACTGCGCCAGTTATATTTATCAAGGCAGGATAAGCGTTTTTATCTACTCCTATTAAATTATATATTCACTATTCAACTGCTTTTGAGCAATTAATAGTATTTGTAAACAAACAACGTGAGTTATAATAACTCACTACTATAACTCACTATAATAAATCGGAAAAGATTCTTGGAATTCTTTACGAACCGAATAGCAGGGTGGCTCTGTGCTTGTTCTACAAGTCGATTGGCCGAAAGGGAACAGTCCATTATTGTTATTGAGGGGAGGAATGTCACTTGAATAATTTTGACGTTTCGAATTTAAGTTGATACCTAATTATTGTGAATATTTTGCTGGAAAGAATTAATTCAGATAATGAAGATGAAGTATTATGTGCACCTCCAGAAATAAGACAAGCTGCTAATGTTGCCATACAAATTATTGCCCGAAAATTTAAACTAAAATTTTTATAGCATTGTTATAGGTGTGTATTGAGATTTGTCAATAAAGTTCTTTCACCGTACTTGTATCTTACTATTTATTGTTGATGTCGTAGATAAAGTATAGTATTCAACTTGCGGTAATGGTCATAACTCACTTGATGAATTACAGCACTCGCCTACGGCTCGCGCAGCAAACTTCATCTGCGTGAGTTATGACCTACATTACCGCTCGTTAAATAATATACTATTAAAAAAAGCTATATTTCATACAATACGTATACAGGTTGTCCGGGGAATAACTGTACATACTCTTACCAGATATAGAGTTGGACTAGCTGGTTACGGATTGACTATAAAAAATTAATTTCTGGATTTCCCTAGAAAGCTACAGGGTGATTTTCCAACTTCATGGAAATACTTAGATCATCATAAAATCCAAACTTATTGACGGATATTATTGAGACTTGGGAGGTTATTGACACATGCTAAGGTCAAGTCAGAAAGATACCAATTATTTCATTATTCCAGGGCCGGACTCATTAATATTCATTTAAAGTATTCAGGGCAAAACAATCACTTTGTATTTCAAATTACAAATAATTGATTCGTTTTTTAGGAAGAAGCTGAATTATGCTCCAATTCTCGGTATCACTCAAAGTTGTCACATCAAGAATTATTTTTTTATGAATTTTTGAATTTGGATAAAGTTCGAAAATATAAATTTTTCACCATGAAGAGAATTGAAAATCTCATGTTTGAATATAAAATGCGAATGTATTAGTAGAAGATTAACAAAAAAGTTCAGAGCTTTAATGAGCACTTCAATAACGAAACAATAACAAATGAAAAAAACTAAAATACAGTAAAGAGTACCTAATAAAAATAAAAATAGTAACGAATGAATTGCTGAGTCAACGATATTTCAAAAGTGGTTCGAAATAAAAACCATCAGCTTGTATACATTTCTCTTGCCGAATTTTCAAATTGGATACAGCCTTTCGAATTCTGAAATATGCTTCTGTATACCCTATACACATCACCAATTTTTTTTTCAAAATACCTTCATTTACTCCCTCAAAGTGAAATCCGCGTCTGGGGTAGCCACCCAGTATATCAACAAATTATTATAGTCTTCTTCACCTTCAGTGACTTTTTTAAGAAAATTTATTATTTATTTTCGACCTGCACAAGATGACTATGTCCTGTTCAGGTAAATAAATTGCAATTTTCGAACATTATCCAAATTAAAAAATTCATAAAGAAATAATTGTTGATGTGACAACTTTGAGCGGTACCAAAAATTGAAGCATAATTTAGCTTCTTTCTAAAAAGCTAATCAATTATTTGTTATTCGAAATACAAAGTGTTTTCTTTACCCTGAATATTTTAAATGGAGATTAATGAGTCCGGCCCTGGAATAATGGAATAATTGATATATTTCTGACTCAACCTTAGCATGTGTCAAGAACCTCCTGAGTTTCAATAATATCCGTCAATAAGTTTGGATTTTATGATGGTCTAAGTATTTCCATGAAGTTGGAAAATCACCCTGTAGCTTTTCAGGAAAATCCAGAAATTAATTTTTTATAGTCAATCCGTAATCAGCTAGTCCAACTCTATCTCTGGTATGAGTATGTACAGTTACTCCCCGGACACCCTGTACATATACAGTGAAGGTTATGTCAAAACTGATTCAATGATGATAAAATTATAATTTATAACCTCGGTACACTTTCTTAGTTCTTGGAAAATGAGACGATGCTGAGATCGCACTTCCTGCGATCTTCCAACGAAGTTCATCGTTCTCGGATATATAACTCGCGTCAAAGGAAGCTGGTCACTGCCCTTGAATTTGGAAGTGACGTAGAATCCACCACTATAAACGCGACTGACGTCCAGTTTTACGTTCAATTTGATTAAAATAATCATTTTTCAAAATTTCAAGTGAAGATGGGTCACTTGTCAATTTTCAGATTTTTCCGACCACTTCAACCGCCTGACTGACGATGTTTCCACCATCGGGAAAGTCACTGACGCCCATTTTCACTAATAATAATGAATAATTTACATTATTACAAAGTTTCACGTGGAGATCAATCACTTTTTTTTGATATTTTTCCGGCGAGTTTCACCGCCTCCCACGCCCACGCCCACCACGGTCGCGCTGACTGACTTTCGATTTCGAGTACAGTAATAGTGCAACTCTCTAATTAATCACATTTGAGTTGCAGATAAATCACTAATAAAAAAGTGACACCACCTCCCGGACTATAAGAGTACAATCGTTATCTTATAATCTCACAATTGCAGCAGTCTACTGTCCGCCACGACACAGCATCAAAATAGAACAATTTGATGACTTCTTTTCTACGTTGGACTCTAAATTTATAGTAGGTGGAGACTTCAACAGCAAACATACCACATATGGCTCCCGGTTGACAACTCCAAAAGGAAGGCAACTAGTAAGTCTTGCAGAACAAAAAGGCTATTCCTTCTTATCGACAGGGTCACCCACTTATTGGCCAACCGACCCAAAGAAAATTCCTGACCTTCTGGATTTATTTGTTACTAATGGCATTTCTTCAACAAACATGGATGTAAAATCTAGTTTTGACCTGTCTTCAGATCACTCAGCAATAATAGCGACATTTAGCAGCTTTATTATCCACAGAAAACACACCACCAGGCAACACAATAGAAAAACAGATTGGGATAAGTATCGAACAAAAATTGAAGACGATTTACCTCGGGGAATAAGTCTCAAAACTCAGAAAGACATAGAAGAAGCTCTAAGCACATTCAACAACGTGATCACTAAAGCTGTTGAGGAGACAACTCCAACAATAGCCCAGCCAAATAAAATCTACCACATCCCAACAGGAATCAAAGAACTTATAGCGCACAAAAGAAGAGCAAGAGCAATATGACATTCAACACATTCTCCAGTTGACAAGAACAACCTGAACCGAGTGACCAACCGACTGAAGGCTAAAATTAATGAGGCAAAAGAAGCATCCTTCTATGAATATGTTTCGAACCTGAACAGATTTGACAACTCCATTTGGAGACCAATAAAAAACCGCAAGAGGCCAATAATACACATTCCACCCTTACGTAAACAGTCAGATTCCAACTGTGCCAGAAGTGATGGAGAAAAAGCCGGATTTTTTGCAGACCATCTAGCCGAGGTATTTACTCCAAACAGCAATACTATGGACAGCGAAATCGACAGAGAACTACAGAAAACATCTGATAGAACAAGATTCATTAGACCTTTCAAATACTGCGAAGTAAAATCTGAAATTAACCACCTAAACGTAAAAAAAGCTTCTGGAGTGGATAAAATCAGTCCAAAAATGATCAAAGAGCTACCAGAAAGAGGAATTGCCCAACTCATGATTATATTCAACGCCATCATCAAGCAAAGCTACTGGCCAGAACACTTTAAAGCTGCGGAAATAATCATGATTCTAAAACCAGGAAAAGACCCAAACTGTGTTACCTCTTACCGTCCAATCAGCTTGCTACCTGTTGTCTCGAAAATTCTCGAAAAACTGGTCCTTCGAAGAATAAAGAATGACCCAAATACAGAAGAATGGATTCCACTTCATCAGTTTGGCTTCCGGTCAGAGCATTCGACAGTGCAGCAAGTCCACAGAGTCACTCAAGAGGTGAATAAAACACTTGAAGAAAAGAAATACTGTATATCAGTGTTTTTAGATGTCAGCCAAGCTTTTGATGAAGTTTGGCATCCTGGCTTGCTATTCAAAATAAAAAAGCTCCTACCATCAACCTAGTTCAATCTACTACAATCCTATATTACTGAAAGGAAATTCAGGGTCAAAGTAAACGACAACATCACAGACTATCTCCCTATAACATCTGGAGTTCCGCAAGGAAGTGTCCTGGGCCCTCTATTGTACTTGTTATACACAGCCGACCTACCAACACACAGAGAAACAACAACTGTTACATTCGTTGATGATACCGCTATATTAGCAAGCCATGAAGATCCAAATATAGCTTCTCAAATGCTTCAGAACCACCTCCTAGAAATTCAAAAATGGTCCAACAAGTGGAGAATAAAAATCAATGAGACAAAATCAGTACAAGTTAAGTAAGAAGTTAATCGATAACCATAACCTAAGTAAATGTAAATTAAAACAATTGTTTTTCTACATTTTTAATACTCAGAATAAACAGGGGTGATAATATGGGAGAAAAACGCTATCCTTAATCACAAATTGGCCTTGTGATTGAAAAAATAGTTCGAAAATCGGCAACTTCAGGTTAGATTTTCTCAGAAACGATACACTTTCGCTCAACTAATGTTGGTGTCATTCGATAGTATTTGATCTACTCTATCGTGGTGTGACGTTTAATTCAATAGTTTTGGGGCACCCTATAAATAGGTTTCTTCGGGGTTTTTTGGAATTTCTCGAATTTCCGTTTGGCTATAACTCCTGACATTTTCGATCAAGTCGACTGAAAATTTATATTTAGCCTTGAGTTGTTAATTTCATTGAAACAGGGCATTTAAATTCGACAAAAATCTGGACCAGGCTCACTGAGGCTTCACTTAACTTCAAACTCATAAAAACTCCGTGTATGTAGTTTTTTAATCATAATTTTAACTTTTTTGTTATCTGCATTATTATTGTCTCGAAATGAATTGATTTTTGGGTTGCCCCACCTGTTGATCATGTTCTAGAAATAATTGTTTTTGTCAGACGCCTCTAAGGAATAGAGCACTTCATGAATATGTATTTAAAAATTCTCAATTGATTTTTTTTCCAAAGAATATTCTGTTGAATGTGTTCTACAATTATACCATATTCGGTCTCCAAAATAGTCATTCACAATGATGAAATGTTTCAAAATTGATAATACCCAAATATGGATGGAAAAACAACGCTATCTTGAAGCCTCAGTGAGCCTGGTCCAGATTTTTGTCGAATTTAAATGCCCTGTTTCAATGAAATTAACAACTCAAGGCTAAATATAAATTTTCAGTCGACTTGATCGAAAATGTCAGGAGTTATAGCCAAACGGAAATTCGAGAAATTCCAAAAAACCCCGAAGAAACCTATTTATAGGGTGCCCCAAAACTATTGAATTAAACGTCACACCACGATAGAGTAGATCAAATACTATCGAATGACACCAACATTAGTTGAGCGAAAGTGTATCGTTTCTGAGAAAATCTAACCTGAAGTTGCCGATTTTCGAACTATTTTTTCAATCACAAGGCCAATTTGTGATTAAGGATAGCGTTTTTCTCCCATATTATCACCCCTGTTTATTCTGAGTATTAAAAATGTAGAAAAACAATTGTTTTAATTTACATTTACTTAGGTTATGGTTATCGATTAACTTCTTAAAGTAATTTCAATTAGGGGAGATAAAACAGTAATCTTTGTTCAATATAACTTATAATCGATATCCTTTTTCACAAACTGGCCCTGTTATTGAGAAAAATAGTTCGAAAATCGGCAACTTTAGGAATTTCAATAAAATTCTGATTATTTTGGAAACGCTACATTTTCGTCGAACTAATGTTGGTGTCATTCGGTAATATTTGGTTTACTCTATCGTGGTATGACGTTTGATTCACTAGTTATGGGACACCCTGTATATGGGGTGATTTTGAACTCAGCGCAATGCCCTCTATTTTTGTCTGTTCACTCTTGAAACACCCTGTATACTCCTTGTACTCTGAAAATTTTGAAACAAATGCACTCACCGTCATATGAAAATTCAAATTCTTCTTGTTGTGAGAAACGTTAATCCAGAGACTCTAGTTCATTCCTTTACCCAACGCCGACCCTGGTTACATTGAACGTTAGAGAAATGAAATCGGCATATGTTTACTGCAAAACACTTGTTAATGCTGATACGAAGGGTTCAAACTTTTCTACCTGATTCGAGTTTTCTAGGAACGAATTGCTCAAGATGCAGTTCGAGTAACATTTCGTTTTGCGTGTTATATTGGATAAAATTGAATTCATTCCATGGATGATTCGAGAATTATTGATGTCCAGAATGCTCCAGAATGATGAAAATTTTCAGATTTCATTGAAACTCTTGCGAAAATTATCGCGTATATTGTCAAGTTTAGATTTTAATTCATTCAGAACTTTGAAGTTCGGCAAATAATGATGTAAATAATTCAATATTCTATTTGCCTCAAGACTCGAAACTTTTCGAGAAACGATTTATTTAATGATTTGATGACGAATAAATCAAAAAATTATGTGTGTTGATATTATATTCTAATTCATTGAAGAATATTTAGAATAATGAAGTTCAACAAATGATACGAACAAGATACTTATTCAATTAGCCTCATGATCCCAAACATTTCAGAATTTATTTCGTTTAGATAATCCGCTGCATATCGTTGTTCACAATACGACTGTCAATTAAGGACCAATTATAGAACGATTTAATTAATAGATCCATAGCTTTAGAAAATATTGGTCAGTCTATAAACTGACAACTCATTTTGTCAAATGACGGATTTCAGTATCAGACTGCTACATAGTATAATGAGAGTTCGAAAAAATTTGTATAGACTACCGAATTTAGATGGTTGATATTATGTGTCGCTAACAGTCAATCACATTTCCTTTAGCGCAGTTGTTGTTTTGAAGAAAAAGTAGTAGATTCTCGCAAAATCCGAAACCCGACATGAATAGTTCGAGATTGAAGTTTATCCTAGATTGATTTTGACATTTCAGTTCAATTCTGTCAGGTTAATCCAGGATCATCTTAAATCTCGGCCTAATCCTGAACTGAACAACCGGGCCTTATAGTAATAGCAACGTAGCATTCATTGAGTCGGTATATTATGGGAATAATACTAATTTTTTATAGCAGAGAATAGTGGTTTTTATCATCGGTATTCACGAAATTTATTTTTTTATGTTTTTTTAAGGTGAATCGGCCCGAAATCTTGGATCCCCCGACCTGCTAATTTCTATACTTCTATGACAATAGCATAATAACTCAAATTTCAACATTTTCACAGAAATTTTTGAATTCAAGCGAGAGACACATTTCCTTCAGCGCAGTTGTTGTTTTGAAGAAAAAGTAGTAGATTCTCGCAAAATCCGAAACTCTACATGAATAGGCCCAGTTGATCAGTTCTGGATTAAAGTTCATCCTAATAGATTGATTTCGACTTTTCACTTCATTTCTGTCAGGTTAATCTAGGATCATCTTAAATCTCGGCCTAATCCTGAACTGATCAACCGGGCCTTATAGTAATAGCAACGTAGCTTTAATTAAGTCGGTATATTATTGGAATAATATAAATTTTTTATAGCGGAGAATAGTGGTTTTCAGCCTCGGTATTCACGAAATTCATTTTATTATGTTTTTTTTTTTATGTGAATTGGCCCGAAATTTTGGATCCCACGACCTGCTAGTTTCGTACACTTCTAAGACAATAGCATAATAACTCAAATTTCAACATTTTAACAGAAATTTTTGAAATTAAGGGAGAGACACATTAAAAAAATCGATAGCAAGTTACCGCCTAACCTACGAGCTTGCCGAAGTTGAAACTGGTACCAATCTACTCAGTGCTTCATAATATGTATAGCTTTATGATTCAGTGTTTTTCGAACCTGTAAAAAAAAATTAAAAACTGTAAACTCGTCATCGCCTTCCAAAAGCTGTATCTTGGAAGGGCTGTCGATTTGGAAAAAAGAATATAGGAACTACCCCCGCTTATTGTCATTAAGAAATCATCTCCCTTAGTCCTTCGCATTTGTTTACAGATATCCTGTATACAGATATATTTTATCTATGTATCTATTTATTTTGGATAGTAGAAGTTTAATCAATATGTGTAATTTTCGGAGACCAAAACAAAAATTTCAATTGCACCTGATTTGTTAGTTATAAGAATCATCATTTATTTTGAATAATAAAACTGCATGCGAAAATACTTAAATTAACTTTTGTCTTTCTCCTTTCATCATGCGTCCATAATAGTGTCCGCTGTTCATCATAGCTTTTGGGAATTTCCCAATCAATCATCTGTATATCAATCATATGTATCCGAGTATGTATTTATATTATTAACTTCTTTTTGTAGATTCATCATGTCTTGACAAAAATATGGTGGCAATTTCAAAATAAGTTGACTCAAGGCCTTCAATAGACTTCAATTTTGTTTATTTTTTCCCTTACATCCAGTATGATTAATCGAAAAATGCAAATCTGTGTTGGATGATTCTTCCTAAAATCTCACTTGTTTCGATATAATTGGTAATTTTCTTTATGATACATCACTAAAAAATTTAAACCAGAGAGATGGTACAAGCTCTTTAAATTTTCGGGAAAATACAATATTCAAACATAATAGATAATAAAAGAGATGAAAAATATATAAAGCGTTCCATTTGAAATAACATAACAATGTCCAACATTCGCTTTAGCCGACGTTGTTCATTTCTGTGATATTGTAAAATTTGTAGCATTTTTTCTCTTGATTCTGATTTTCGGAATGGCTCATTGTCCTTGAATATTCATCACCATTCACATCTGAATATTCTTTTCGAAAAAATTTTTTTTTCGCTGAACAGCTCATTTTATTATATGCAATGTAACAATACTAACAATACTCATTATTCGTTATTCTAATAGGCAGTATTATCTAGATAGATCATTTCCATAGAGAGAAGCCATATTATTATGGACAAGACTCAAATCGATTTGTTTTCAGATAGGTAATGAAATAGTTCGCCAAATTCAGAATTATAGTGTTAGCTTGAGATGAAAGAAGTTCAACGGATGCATAGATACACACGATGAAATATAAACAGTCGAACACTCGAATCCCATTCGAGGGAGCCAAGATTGGTTTTCTTTCACGTGATTCTTTCCCCTACAGAAGAATGCGATAAAAATCGTTGAGATATGCCGCCTGGATTGCAATAATGGAGGAGATAACGCGCTGCGCCTCTCTTCACTTAATTCCTCCGTATACTGATATTCCGCCTGTCTACATCTGCTTGCACAGTACAACGTTGCCATTTTCGGAGGTACTAACGAGCAAAGAGTCTTCCAGAGCAATTCTTCGATATACAGCTCAGCACACTAGCGCCAGTGATATACACTCGAACTAAAAGATTGTTCAGTACATAAAGGGGGTGCGTTGTGACCTCAAAACGATTTTCTGATATGTTGGTCCCTGAAGCCTCCTGAATCTAACAAGCTAAAAAACAAGGCAAAACGTTGTCACCTCCGATTTCGATATATATATATATATATATATATATATATATATATATATATATATATATATATATATATATATATATATATATATATATCGAAATCGGAGGTGACAACGTTTTGCCTTGTTTTTTAGCTTGTTAGATTCAGGAGGCTTCAGGGACCAACATATCAAAAAATCGTTTTGAGGTCACAACGCACCCCGCTTATGTACTGAACAATCTTTTAGTTCGAGTGTATATCACTGGCGCTAGTGTGCTGAGCTGTATATCGAAGAATTGCTCTGAAAGACTCTTTGCTCGTTAGCACCTCCGAAAATGGCAACGCTGTATTGTCCAAGCAGATGTAGACAGGCGGAATATCAGTATACGGAGGAATTAACTGAAGAGAGGCGCAGCGCGTTATGACCTCCATTATTGCAATCCAGGCGGCATATCTCGAAGATTTTTTATCGCATTCTTCTGTAGGGGAAAGAATCACGTGAAAGAAAACCAATCTTGGCTCTCTCGAATGGGATTATGACTGTTTATATTTCATCGTGTGTATCTATGCAACCGTTGAACTTCTTTCATCTCGAGCAAACACTATAATTCTGAATTTGGCGAACTATTTCATTACCTATCTGAAAACAAATCGATTTGAGTCTTGTCCATAATAATATTGCTTCTCTCTATGGAAATGATCTATATAGATAATTCTACCTATTAGAATAACGAATAATCAGTATTGTTACATTGCATATAATAAAATGAGCTGTTCAGCGAAAAAAAAATTTTTCGGAAAATAATATTCAGATGAATGGTGATGAATATTCAAGGACAATGAGCCATTCCGAAAATTTTCATTTCAGAATCAAGAGAAAAAATGCTACGAATTTTACAATATCACAGAAATGAACAACGTCGGCTATACCGAATGTTGGACATTGTTGTGTTATTTCAAATGGAACGCTCTATATATTTTTCTTAAATCGGATTGCTAAATGATTTTGAGGAATCCTTTGCTCAGAAGCATCTATTTTATTATCGATTATGTTTAAATATTGGATTTTCCCGAAAATTTAAAGAGCTTGTACCATCTCCCTGGTTTAAATTTTTTAGTGATGTATCATAAAGAAAATTACCAATTATATCGAAAAAAGTAAGATTTTAAGAAGAATTATTCAAAACAGATTTGCATTTTTCGATAGATCATACAGGATGTAAGGGAAAAATTAAACAAAATTGAAGTCTAAGGCTTCGAGGCAACATATTTTGAAATTGCAACCATGTTTTTGTCAAGACATGATGAATCTACAAAATGAAGTTAATAATATAGATACATACTCGGATATATATGATTGATATACAGATGATTGGTTGGTAAATTCCCGAAAGCTATGATGAACAGCGGACACTATGATGGACGCATGATGAAAGGAGAAAGACAAAAGTAATTTAAGTATTTTCGCATGCTGTTTTATTATTCAAAATAAATGATTCTTATAATCAACAAATCAGGTGCAATTGACATTTTTGTTTTGGTCTTCGAAATTAAACTTCTACTATCCAAGATAAATAGGTACATGGATAAAATATATCTATATACAGGATATCTGTAAACAAATGCGAAGGGCTAAGGGAGATGATCCTTAACGAAAATAAGCGAGGGTAGTTCCTATAAATTTTTTTCCAAATCGACAGTCCTTCCAAAATACAGCCTTTGGAAGGCGATGACGAGTTTACAGTTTTTAATTTTTTTTACAGGTTCTAAAAAACACTGAGTCATAAAACTATACATATTATGAAGCACTGAGTAGATTTTTACCAGTTTCAACTTCGGCAAGCTCGTAGTTTAGGCGGTAAATTGCTATCGATTTTTTCAATGTGTCTCTCCCTTAAATTCAAAAATTTCTGTGAAAATGTTGAAATTTGAGTTATTAACCTATTGTCATAGAAGTATACGAAACTAGCAGGTCGGGGGATCCAAGATTTCGGACCGATTCACCTTAAAAAAACATAATAAAATGAATTTCGTGAATACCTACCGAGGCTGGAAACCACTATTCTCCGCTATAAAAAATTAGTAGTATTCCAATAATATACCGACTTAATGAATGTTACGTTGCTATTACTATAAGGCCCGGTTGTTCAGTTCAGGATGAGGCCGAGATTTAAGATGATCCTAGATTGATCTGACAGAACTGAACTGAAATGTCAAAATCAATCTAGGATAAACTTTAATCCCGAACTGAACAACTGCTATACATGTAGAGTTTCGGATTTTGCGAGAATCTACTACTTTTTCTTCAAAACAAAAACTACGCTGAAGGAAATGTGATTGACCCTTAGCGACACGGAATATCAACCATCTAAATTCTGTAGTCCATACAAATTTTTTTGAACTCTCATCATACTATATAGCAGTCTGATACTGAAATCCGTCATTTGACAAAATGAGTTGTCAGTTCATAGACTGACCAACATTTTCGAAAGCTATTGATCTATTAATTAAATCGTTCTATAATTGGTCCTAAATTGACAGTCGTATTGGGAACAACGATATGCAGCGGATTATCTAAACACGAAATAAATTCTGAAATGTTTCGGATCATGAGGTTAATAGAATAAATATCTTGTTCGTATCATTTGTTGAACTTCATTATTCTCAATATTCTTCAATGAATGAAAATATAATACCAACACACATAATTTTTTGATTTATTCGTCATCAAATCATTAAATGAATCGTTTCTCGAAAAGTTTCGAGTCTTAGGGCAAATAGAATATTGAATTATTTACATCATTATTTGCCGAACTTCAAAGTTCTGAATGAATCAAAATCTAAACTTGACAATATACGAGACAGTTTTCGCAAGAGTTTCAATGAAATCTGAAAATTTTCATCATTCTGGAGCATTCTGGACATCAATAATTCTCGAGTCATCCATGGCATAAATTCAATTTTATCCAATATAACACGCAAAACGAAATGTTACTCGAACTCATCTTGAGCAATTCGTTCCTAAAAAGCTCGAATCAGGTAGAAAAGTTTGAACCCTTCGTATCAGCATTAACACGTGTTTTGCAGTAAACAGATGCCGATTTCATTTTCAACGGGCAATGTAACCAGGGTCGGGGGGATGAACCAGAGTCTCTGGATGAACGTTTCTCACAACAAGAAGAATTTGAATTTTCATATGAGGGTGAGGGCATTTGTTTCAAAATTTTCAGAGTACAAGGAGTATACAGGGTGTTTCACGAGTAAACAGACAAATGCAAACCGTGAATAGAGGGCATTGCGCTGAGTTCAAAATCACCCCATATACAGGGTGTCCCAAAACTACTGAATCAAACGTCACACCACGATAGAGTAAACCAAATATTATCGAATGACACCAATATTAGTTCAACGAAAACGTACCGTTTCCAAAATAATCAGAATTTTATTAAAATACCTAAAGTTCCCGATTTTCGAACTATTTTTCTTAATAACAGGGCCAGTTTGTGAAGAACGATATCGATTTTAAATCATATTGAACTAAGATTACTGTTTTATCTCCCCTCATTGAAATTATTTTAAGTAGTTAATCGATAACCATAACCTAGGTCTCGACCTAAGTTGATGTTAATTGAAACAATTGTTTTTTCTACATGATATTTAATACTCAGATTGAACAGGGGTGATAATATGGGAGAAAAACGCTATCCTTAATCACAAATTTGCCTTGTGATTGAAAAAATAGTTCGAAAATCGGCAACTTTAGGTTAGGTTTTCTCAGAAACCGTACATTTTCGCTCAACTAATGTTGGTGTCATTCGATAGTATTTGATCTACTCTATCGTGGTGTGACGTTTGTTTCAATAGTTTTGGGGCACCCTATATATTGGTTTCTTCAGTGTTTTTTGAAATTTCTCGAATTTCCGTTCGGTTATAACTCCTGAAATTCTCTATCAAGTCGACTGAAAATTTATATTTAGCCTTGAGTTGTTAATTTCATTGAAACAGAGCATTTAAATTCGAAAAAAATCAGGACCGGGCTCAGTGAGTCTTTACTTAACTTCAAACTCATAAAAACACCGTGTATGTAGTTTTTTAATCATAATTTAAACTTTTTTGTTATCTGCATTATTATTGTCTCAAAATGAATTGATTTTTGGGTTGCCCCACCTGTTGATCATGTTCTAGAAGTAATTGTTTTGGTCAGACGCCTCTAAGGAATAGAGCACTTCATGAAAAATAGAAATTCTTAATTGATTTTGTTTTTCAAAGAAATGAAATGAATGTGTTCAAAAATTAAACCATATTCGGTCTTCAAAATAGTCATTCACAATGATAAAATGTTTCAAAATTGATAATGCACAAATATGAATGAAAGAACTACGCTCTCTTGAAACTAAATATTAAAACTTGAACTTCAGAATTAATCTATTTTTCTATCGACCACTAGTTGTGTGAATAAAAACAAAGAAAGAAATCGGGTGTCAGATCTGGAGATCTAGCAGTCCAATGTTAGGGTCCTACCCTTCTAATGTAATGACCTGAAATACTGATAAATACTTTTGCTGTGCATGAATATCATCAATGTTTCAATAACAAATTGTAATAAGACCAATCAATAGATTTCCATAGATCCAATAATGACTATAACGGAATCAGTGAAGAATTCGAAAGTTCATTTATCATACTTATTCGAAGTGCCAATCATTACCTTCACTAAAAGACCAAATGAGGTAAAAATCAATTCGGAAAATTACTTCAGGTCCACGTTGTCCATAAAAAGCGATTCATTCGGAAGATATCAAGTTATAATTATCATTTTCATGATAGCGTAGTTTTTTATTGCTATTTTTGTTATCAATATTAAAGCCTATTATCACTGTGAATGATTTATCTGAATAACCAGATATGCTTAAATATCAAAAACGAAAAAATTCAGATTTCCACATCTGATTGGCGATCATATTCATACCATTAATTATTGTGAAGTAAAAACCAATATGCAGCGCTGTTTTGTCTAGAGGCATTTCACCACCAAACAATTATTCATTAAAAATTATCCACTGATGAAGCATACCAAAATTTCATTGATTTTGAGAAAATCTATGCAGATACCTGAAAAATTCAAAATTATGACGAAAAAAACTACAAACAGAGTGTTTTGCATGAGTTTAAGTTTGAATATAGCCTCATATTCCGGTCCTGTGTTCGTCAACTTTTAATGTTCTGTTTTATTGAAACTAACAAGCTTAAGCGGATAATGAGTTTTTAGGCGAATACAACTTCATTATTTGGAGTTATAGCTGAACGAACTCAGCTCAATGCCCTCTATTCACGGTTTTCGTTTGTCCGTTTACTTGTGAAACACCCTGTGTACTGAAAAATCGCAAAAGACTCCCCGAGCATTTAAGAAATGCCATTAAATCAAGGAGTTTCTTTTGATCCGCTATGATGAAAAATGTCAATATCCAGTTATTATTATTATTTATATAATAATATCTCGAAAACCAAGGCACTTTCACCAAACGTAAAATATATTTATCTGAACCGCCATAGAGTCCTCTACCCGCAGGATCCATATTACCCATTCATTACGCCACACCCTGTATAATTATTATCATTATATCAATGTATTGAAAATAAACAGACATGAATACTAGCCAGTTGTTTTGTGAGGTGAAGCTCCTCTTGCTTCAAACTTCTTTTAATTATATCGACTACCATTCACGCAAGGTGATTTTTGTTGAAGAATTCAACATTCTTGTAATTATCCGTTCATTTCTTCAAGAGATACCCATTCCCTACCACCTTTGATTATTCAACTCAATGCTAACACTGCATCAAATGCATTTCATCTTCGGGTTGATTTTTTTGCATTCTACAAGTGATGTAACGTCTTCAACCTCCAGCCAAAGAAGATACACAACAGAAACTCTCCTCAAGCTACTGATCACTTGTATTTTCCATATAAATAAATAGATTTGGAATGTCTTCAATCAGTTTGTATAAATGTCAATTATGTTCGTTACATATTTTCGACTTAATATTTTCCGAAGTGATTTGACATTGTGATGAAATACGTAATTACTGAGAGTCCCACGTAGAACGGACTACGTAGCACTGATTTAAAACTCAAGAATGTTTTGACAAGCGTCTTAACCCAATATTTTTGTACCATACAGAGTGAAAGGTATCCAATTTCCATGGCCAATCCAGTGCTAAAACGAAAGTGAATGAAGTATAGAAGCTGAAAGTAAAACGTATATCTTTACTGATTCATTCGGGAAAAACATTTATATGGAGTTCCTAATGTCGTGAATATAATGCCCAAAAATTAGACTACTATTTCATACAGACCAGAATGTGCTCTACCTGATGTGAAAAAATCGTTCATATGAAAGTCTCACAGTTTTCGAGATATTTGATGTTTTATGAAAATGTTGAATTTTTTCACTTAAAATGCTTTCTCTCTTGGAGAAGCTACAATTAAATACTTTTCGAATCAGTTTTTTTCCGTAAATTTTGTTGAATGATTACTCCAATTCATGCAATGAAAAATACCACAAAATATTATACAGGGATTCTGAAAATAAAAATTAAAACTCATGTTCTGAAGGAAGTGTTTTTTTGGGCTGAATTCTATCTGACGTGGTGTAAAAAAAAAGACACTAGACCTTTTCTGCATATTACGTTGAGAAGTTGCCCATTTTGTGAGGATTCCGAAAAGATAAAATACAGGTGATAACCATCTTCACGAAAAAAGATATTTGAATGTTTATCGAGAATGGAGCATTTCTGTGAAAAACTGATTTCGTCACCTTTTCCACAAATTCTTCTATTTTGCAGATTCTGCTGTAACATATTGAATAATTCTCTTGAAAAATGTCAGTTAGTCCTGAATTACTTATAAAATGAAATTATTCATCAATTGCAATGATATAATGTAATAACGCACAGGACCTTCAACATCAACAAATCTATTGTGAAGAAACTTTATAAAAATATAAATAATAAAAATTCAGGATTCTTATTAGAGCAAATGCTCAAAATAACCACCCCCTTCGCTAATACATGCCTTGCATCTATTGAGAAATTACCTGTTCAAACCATCAAACCATACAAACTTCTCCCCGCTATTTTGGCTGCTGAAATACGAATGCGGTCCCTAAGTTGTGCTTCATCTCTTATAGGATTCGAATAAATTTTATTTTTTAAAAGCCCCAGTAAAAAAATCTAGAGGATTTAAGCCTGGTGAATCATTGAATCGCATCACATCATATCGATGTTCGAGAGTTCTTTAGGCAAAGAAATAAAAAAACTCAGTCAGTGAATTAGCATCTTAATAACATTTTATTGATTTGTTGATTGATTATTTTCAGCAGGAAGTGCAAAATAAAAGTATTTATGGAAAAGGTGAAAAAATCAATTTTTCATAGAAATGCTCCATTTTCGATAAACATTCAAATATCTTTTTTCGTGAAGAAGGTTTTCACCTGTATTTTACTTTTTCGGAATCCTCATAAAATGGGCCACTTTTCAACGTAATATGCAGAAAAGGTCTAGTGTCTTTTTTTTATACCACGTCAGATAGAATTCAGCACAAAAAAACACTTCCTTCAGAACATGAATTTCAATTTTTTTTTTCAGAATCCCTGTATAATATTTTGTGGTATTTTTCATTGCATGAATTGGAGTAATCATTCAACAAAATTTACGGAAAAAAACTGATTCGAAAAGTATTTAATTGTAGCTTCTCCAAGAGAGAAAGCATTTTAAGTGAAAAAATTCAACATTTTCATAAAACATCAAATATCTCGAAAACTGTGAGACTTTCATATGAACGATTTTTTCACATCAGGTAGAGCACATTCTGGTCTACTTTCCGTTTTCGTTTGACGTGGTCTTTACGGGACACCCTGTATGTTAAGAAAAATTTCATTTTCGTGCATCATTCATTTTGGGACCTATATGGTATTAAACTCCCCTATCGGACGAAGTATCGTAGACATAAGCATATTTATTCAAAACTGTCCAAATTCATTTACACCGAGATCACGAACCTTATCAATCAATTATCAGCGTATGAAGTTTATTAATATTAGTATCGTTCTCGAACTATTTACAGGTTTCGATATGTGTGAATGAATCGGAAGAGCAGCTGTATTCTATATATGAGTAGAATTCGAGCTATCTTACTTTCTGTCCTCCTAAAATCTGGCAACGTTGCGGGAGGTGAGAGCGCACTACTAATAAGAAATATATGCGGAGGTAGTAAGGTCTGATTCGTTTGAAGAAAAATTTTTCGATAAAATCTTTTCCCCTCTTTAGGTACCCCTGTTATTTAACTTCCCCTCTACATATATAAACAAAAATTATTCCAATTATATAACTCCTTCACCCGGAGGTCAGGTCGCCCAATGAACTTAACGGAGGTAACAACGCACTACGGGTTCATATATATATATATATATATATATATATATATATATATATATATATATATATATATATATATATATATATATATATATATATATATATATATATATATATATATATATATATATATATATATATATATATATATATATATATATATATATATATATATATATATATATATATATATATATATATATATATATATATATATATATATATATATATATATATATATATATATATATATATATATATATATATATATATATATATATATATATATATATATATATATATATATATATATATATATAGTGAAAGTTTTGGTTTTTACCTAGCATATAATATGTTGAGTTTGAATTGATTGGGCATCTAGGTCTTCAAAAAAGTTGTAAACAATTTTATTTTGTATAAACGTTTCGGCGCATCCGCCTTCTTCAGTATACATAAATCATAAATCGACATTGTTCATTTTTGCTCTTTTCTGGTCGGTATTGTTGTGTTATTTATGTTATGTTGACGATCCATAATGCTTTCTTCCCCCTGCATTAATATATTGTGAAAGTTTTGGTTTTTACCTAGCATATAATATGTTGAGTTTGAATTGATTGGGCATCTAGGTCTTCAAAAAAGTTGTAAACAATTTTATTTTGTATAAACGTTTCGGCGCATCCGCCTTCTTCAGTATACATAAATCATAAATCGACATTGTTCATTTTTGCTCTTTTCTGGTCGGTATTGTTATGTTATTTATGTTATGTTGACGATCCATAATGCTTTCTTCCCCCTGCATTAATATATTGTGAAAGTTTTGGTTTTTACCTAGCATATAATATGTTGAGTTTGAATTGATTGGGCATCTAGGTCTTCAAAATATATATATATATATATATATATATATATATATATATATATATATATATATATATATATATATATATATATATATATATATATATATATGAACCCGTAGTTCGTTGTTACCTCCGTTAAGTTCATTGGGCGACCTGACCTCCGGGTGAAGGAGTTTTATAATTGGAATAATTTTTGCTTATATATGTAGAGGGGAAGGTAAAAAACAGGGGTACCTAAAGAGGGGAAAAGGTTTTCATCGAAAAATTTTTCTTCAAACGAATCAGACCTTACTACCTCCGCATATATTTCTTATTAGTAGTGCGCTCTCACCTCCCGCAACGTTGCCAGATTTCAGGAGGACAGAAAGTAGGGCAGCTTGAATTCTACTCATATACAGCTGCTCTTCCGATTCATTCACACATACTGAAACCTGTAAATAGTTCGAGAACGATACTGATATTGATAAACTTCATACGCTAATAATTGATTGATAAGGTTCGTGATCTCGGAGTAAATGAACTTGGACAGAAATTATTATATTTTCTTCATGAATATCAACAGTTTTGAATAAATATGCTTATGTCTACGATACTTCGTCCGATAGGGGAGTTTAAAACCATATAGGTCCCAAAATGAATGATACATAACAATGAAATTTTTCGTGACATATCATATAAGATTAATTCCAAAGACAATTCTACCGAATTTGTTCTGGTATGAAATAATAATCTAATTTTTGGGCATTATATCCACGACATTAGGAACTCCATTGAAATGTTTTTCCCGAATGAATCAACAAAGATATAAGTTTTACTTTCGGCTTCTATACTTCATTCACTTTCATTTTAGCACTGAATTGGCCATGGAAATTGGATACCTTTCACTCTGTATGGTACGAAAATGTTTGGTTGAGACGGTTGTCAAAACATTTTTGAGTTTTAAATCAGTGCTACTTAGTCCGTTCTACGTGAGACTCTCAGTAATTACGTATTTAATCACAATGTCAAATCACTTCGGAAAATATTGAGTCGAAAAAATGTAACGAACATAACTGACGTTTATACAAACTGATTGAAGACATACCAAATCTATTTATTTAAATGGAAAATACAAGTGATTAGTGGTTTGAGGAGAGTTACTGTTGTTTATCTTCTTCGAATTCAAAAAAATCAACCCGAAGATGAAATGCATTTGATGCAGTATTGAGTTGAATACTCAAAGGTGGTAGGGAATGGATATCTCTTGAAGAAATGAACGGATAATTACAAGAATATTGTATTCTTCAACAATAATCATCTTGCGTGAATGGTAGTCAAAATAATTGAAAGAAGTTTGAAGCCAAAGGAGCTTCACCTTCAAACAAAACAACTGGCTTGTATTCATGTCTGTTTATATTCAATACATAGAGGACTCTATGACGGTTCAGATAAATATATTTTACGTTTAGTAAAAGTGCCTTGGTTTTCGAGATATTGGGGATTTTCGATTAATCACCCAAAATAATAATAACAGCTGGATATTGACATTTTTCATCATAGCGGATCAAAAGAAACTCCTTGATTTAATGGCATTTTTTAATTGCTCGAGGAGTCTTTTGCGATTTTTCAGTACACAGGGTGTTTCACAAGTTAACGGACAAACGAAAACCGTGAAAAGAGGAATTGATATCACACTTTGCCGAATTGACAACTGAAATCTCAATTCCTATCTGAACTATCGAACTGAAATTCAACATGTGCATCTCAATTCGAAAACTGTGTGAAATTTCAAGATTTGGTTCGAATTGATCCAACATTGTTCGAGGAATTAGTATCACACTTTGCCGAATTGACCACTGAAATCTCAATTCCTATCTGAACTATCGAACTGAAATTCAACATGTGCATCCCATTTCGAAAACTATGTGCAGTTTCAAAATATGGTTCGAATTGATTCAACAGTTTTCGAGGAATTGATATCACACTTTGCCGAATTGACCACTGAAATCTCAATTCCTATCTGAACTATCGAACTGAAATTCAACATGTGCATCTCAATTCGAAAACTATGTGCAGTTTCAAGATTTGGTTCGAATTGATCCAATAGTTCCTTAGGAATTGAAATAATATTTTGTCGAATCGACCACTGAAATCTCCATTCCTATCAGAACTATCGATCTGAAATTCAACATGTGCGTCTCATTTCGAAAACTATGTGCAGTTTCAAGATTTGGGTCGAATTGGTCCAACAGTTTTTGAGAAATTGATATCACACTTTGCCGAATAGACCACTGAAATCTCAATTCCTATCAGAACTATCGAACTGAAATTCAACAAGTGCATCACATTTCGAAAACCATGTGCAGTTTCAAAATTTGGTTCAAATTGATCCAACAGTTTTCAAGGAATTGATATCACACTTTGCCGAATTGACAACTGAAATCTCAATTCCTATCTGAACTATCGAACTGAAATTCAACATGTGCATCTCAATTCGAAAACTGTGTAAAATTTCAAGATTTGGTTCGAATTGATCCAACATTGTTCGAGGAATTAGTATCACCCTTTGCCGAATTGACCACTGAAATCTCAATTACTATCTGAACTATCGAACTGAAATTCAACATGTGCATCCCATTTCGAAAACAATGTGCAGTTTCAAAATTTGGTTCAAATTGATCAAACAGTTTTCGAAGAATTGATATCACACTTTGCCGAATTGACCACTGAAATCTCAATTCCAATCTGAACTATCGCACTAAAATTCAACATGTGCATCTCAATTCGAAAACTATGTGCAGTTTCAAGATTTGGTTCGAATTGATCCAATAGTTTCTTAGGAATTGAAATGATATTTTGTCGAATCGACCACTGAAATCTCCATTCCTATCAGAACTATCGAACTGAAATTCAACATGTGCATCATATTTCGAAAACTATGTGCAGTTTCAAAATTTGGTTCAAATTGATCCAACAGTTTTCAAGGAATTGATATCACACTTTGCCGAATTGACAACTGAAATCTCAATTCCTATCTGAACTATCGAACTGAAATTCAACATGTGCATCTCAATTCGAAAACTGTGTAAAATTTCAAGATTTGGTTCGAATTGATCCAACATTGTTCGAGGAATTAGTATCACACTTTGCCGAATTGACACTTTGCTAACTAACCTAACCTAAAGTTGCCGATTTTCGAAGTATTTTTTCAATTACAAGGCAAATTTGTGATAAAGGATAGCGTTTTTCTCCCATATTATCACCCCTGTTTAATCTGAGTATTAAAAATCATGTAGAAAAAACAATTGTTTCAATTAACATCAACTTAGGTCGAGACTTAGGTTATGGTTATCGATTAACTACTTAAAATAATTTCAATTAGGGGAGATAAAACAATAATCTTAGTTCAATATAATTTAAAATCGATATCCTTCTTCACAAACTGGCCCTGTTATTAAGAAAAATAGTTCGAAAATCGGAAACTTTAGGTATATTAATAAAATTCTGATTATTTTGGAAACGGTACGTTTTCGTTGAACTAATGTTGGTGTCATTCGATAATATTTGGTTTACTCTATCGTGGTGTGACGTTTGATTCACTAGTTTGGGACACCCTGTATATGGGGTGATTTTGAACTCAGCGCAATGCCCTCTATTCACGGTTTTCATTTGTCTGTTTACTCGTGAAACACCCTGTATACTCCTTGTACTCTGAAAATTTTGAAACAATTGCCCTCACCTTCATATGAAAATTCAAATTCTTCTTGTTGTGAGAAACGATCGTCCAGAGACTCTGGTTCATCCCCCCGACCCTGGTTACATTGCCCGTTGAAAATGAAATCGGCATCTGTTTACTGCAAAACACGTGTTAATGCTGATACGAAGGGTTCTAACTTTTCTACCTGATTCGAGCTTTTCAGGAGAGAATTGCTCAAGATGAGTTCGAGTAACATTTCGTTTTGCGTGTTATATTGGATAAAATTGAATTTATGCCATGGATGATTCGAGAATTATTGATGTCCAGAATGCTCCAGAATGATGAAAATTTTCAGATTTCATTGAAACTCTTGCGAAAACTGTCTCGTATATTGTCAAGTTTAGATTTTAATTCATTCAGAACTTTGAAGTTCGAAATAATGATGTAAATTCAATATTATATTTGCCCCAAGACTCGAAACTCTTCGAGAAACGATTTATTTAATGATTTGATGACGAATAAATCAAAAAATTATGTGTGTTGATATTATATTTTCATTCATTGAAGAATATTTAGAATAATGAAGTTCAACAAATGATACGAACAAGATACTTATTCAATTAACCTTATGATCCGAAACATTTCAGAATTTATTTCGTGTTTAGATAATCCGCTGCAGATCGTTTTTCACAATACGACTGTCAATTTAGGACCAATTATAGAACGATTTAATTAATAGATCAATAGCTTTCGAAAATGTTGGTCAGTCTCTGAACTGACAACTCATTTTGATAAATGACGGATTTCAGTATCCGACTGCTATATAGTATGATGAGAGTTCAAAAAAATTTGTATGGACTACAGAATTTAGATGGTTGATATTCCGCGTCGCTAACAGTCAATCACATTTTCTTCAGCGCAGTTGTTGTTTTGAAGAAAAAGTAGTAGATTCTCGCAAAATCCGAAACTCTACATGTATAGCAGTTGTTCAGTTCGGGATTAAAGTTTATTCTAGATTGATTTTGACATTTCAGTTCAGTTCTGTCAGATTATCTAGGATCATCTTAAATCTCTGCCTCATCCTGAACTGAACAACCGGGCCTTATAGTAATAGCAACGTAGCATTCATTAAGTCGGTATATTATTGGAATAATACTAATTTTTTATAGCGGAGAATAGTGGTTTTCAGCCTCGGTAGGTATTCACGAAATTCATTTTATTATGTTTTTTTAAGGTGAATCGGCCCGAAATCTTGGATCCCCCGACCTGCTAGTTTCGTATACTTCTATGACAATAGCATAATAACTCAAATTTCAACATTTTCACAGAAATTTTTGAATTTAAGGGAGAGACACATTGAAAAAATCGATAGCAATTTACCGCCTAAACTACGAGTTTGCCGAAGTTGAAACTGGTAACAATCTACTCAGTGCTTCATAATATGTATACTTTTATGACTCAGTGTTTTTTAGAACCTGTAAAAAAAATTAAAAACTGTAAACTCGTCATCGCCTTCCAAAGGCTGTATCTTGGAAGGTCTGTCGATTTGGAAAATATACAGGAAATACCCCCGCTTATTTTCATTAAGGAATCATCTCCCTTATTCCTTCGCATTTGTTTACAGATATCCTGTATATAGCTATATTTTATCTATGTACCTTTTTATTTTAGATAGTAGAAGTTAATCAATCATCTGTATCTCAATCATATGTATCCGAGTATGTATCTATATTATTAACTTCATTTTGAAGATTCATTATATCTTGACAAAAATATGGTTGCAATTTCAAAATATGTTGACTCGAGGCCTTCCAAAGACTTCAATATTGTTTATTTTTTCCCTTACACCCTGTATGATCTATCGAAAAATGCAAATCTGTTTTGGCGAATTCTTCATAAAATCTTACTTGTTTCGATATAATTGGTAATTTTCTTTATGATACATCACTGAAATATTTAAACCAGAGAGATGCTACAAGCTCTTCAAATTTTTGGGAAAATTCAATAATTAAACATAATC
This sequence comes from Coccinella septempunctata, assembly GCF_907165205.1. Classification (NCBI taxonomy): domain Eukaryota; kingdom Metazoa; phylum Arthropoda; class Insecta; order Coleoptera; family Coccinellidae; genus Coccinella; species Coccinella septempunctata. The sequence goes on along the minus strand of NC_058192.1, from coordinate 32,887,266 downwards.
GATAATAAAAGAGATGTTTCTGAGCAAAGGATTCCTCGAAATCTTTGAGAAATCTGATTCAAGAAAAATATAAAGAGCGTTCCATTTGAAATAACACAATGTCAAACATTTGGTTTAGCCGACGTTGTTCATTTCTGTGATATTGTGAAATTTGTAGCATTTTTTTCTCCTGATTCTGAAATGAAAATTTTCGGATTGGCTCATTGTCCTTGAATATTCATCACCATTAACATCTGAATTTTCTTATCCAAAAAATGTTTTTCTCTGAACAGGTTATTTTATTATATGCAACGATACAATACTGATTATTCGTTATACTAATAGGTAGTATTATCTTTATGGATCATTTCCATAGAGAGAAGAAATATCATTATGGACAAGACTCAAATAGATTCGTTTTCAGATAGGTAATGAAATAGTTCGCCAAATTCAGAATTATAGTGTAAGCTTGAGATGAAAGAAGTTCAACGGATGCATAGATATACGCACGATGAAATATAAACAGTCATAATCCCATTCGAGAGAGCCAAGATTGGTTCTCTTTCACGTGATTCTTTCCCCTAAAAAGGAATGCGATAAAAAATCGTTGAGATATGTCGCCTGGCTTGCAATAATGGAGGAGAAAACGCGCTGCGCCTCTCATTACTTAATTCCTCCGTATACTGATATTCCGCCTGTCTACATCTGCTTGCACAGTACAACGTTGCCATTTTCGGAGGTGCAAACGAGCAAAGAGTCTTTCAGAGTAATTCTCCGATATACAGCTCAGCACACTAGCGCCAGTGATATACACTCGAACTAAAAGATTGTTCAGTACATAAAGGGGGTGCGTTGTGACCTCAAAACGATTTTTTGATATGTTGGTCCCTGAAGCCACCTGAATCTAACAAGCTAAAAAACAAGGCAAAACGTTGTCACCTCCGATTTCGGAGGTGACATCGATATATATGAGGTGAGAGCGTTAAACGAGTTTCTATTTTGGAGGTGGTATTAACACTTTATAACTATATATATATATATATATATATATATATATATATATATATATATATATATATATATATATATATATATATATATATATATATATATATATATATTTGTCCAATAGACGTTTCCAGTCCCGATACGTTTCTAAGGCGACCTGAGACCCACATGATCCGAATGTTTTCTTCGAGTATATATGATGAAATAACGTTAATGAGAATTATAACTCCTTAGGCACACTTAGAGGGGAAAAGAATTCCTTCATTTAAAAAAGTAGCATAATCGATAATATTTTCCAAACCCGAGACATTGCACCAACTTTACAATCCCACATATACTCCAGCGGTAAATATGGGAAACGTTCACGATCCCGGCGCTGTTGCCAGTCTGACGGGACTGGAGCCGACAATTTCGATGCATAAAATGACGCGAAAAAGTAGGTGTTATGGTAGAAATTCATATATGTGTGAGTTTGTTGAGAAAGAAGTATTGTCTCAATATTCTCATGAAGCAAATTCCTTTTTAACAGATTCTTCCCAAATTTTGATCCATTACTAACATAACCTTGAGAGGCTGTATACATAAAATGATTGTAATAAAATATGAAAAATTAATTTTTAGCTTCCTTCTGAAATCTACAAGGGGGTTCCTGAAATTCGTGCAAGTACTCCAACTATCATAAAAATTAGACAAAAATCAACAAAATTTATTGAAACACTGTTTACAAAAATCTAGAGATCTAGAGATCTAGAGAGCGAAATATGAATTATTTTAATATTCCAGAGCCAGACTCATCACACCTAATTCAACGTGTTCAGTTTCATCATATCATCCTGTATGTCGAATTGAAAATAATTGTTTCACTTTCCAAGAAGTCCGTGCCAAGCCCAGAATTCCTCCTTTAATGTATTTTCCAAATTGAAATAATAAACAGAAAAATCTAATTCATTCCTATAAATATCGCGTCAATGAATAGGTATGAGATGTGAAATATTCCAAAACAAACTTTAAAACGACCAGAATAATCGTAATAGCTTTCCTCGATAGGTACAATCATTTATTAATGCGAAAGACTGAAATGAAATAACACAAATAAAAATGAGAAAATTGATTACTGACGTTCAAATTCCGTTAATATTATTTTGAAAGTTTTGCGAAATGAGAACCGTTTGTTTGTACACATCTGTCACGTTGAATTCTCCGATGAGATAAAGCCTTCCGATCCATTTTGCCATTGTTTCTTAATAGATCACAAAAATTCATCATTCAATTGAATGCATTCAATTTGTTTCTCGTCGTCTGGATATCCTCCTCATAAACTTCCTTCAATTTTACCCACAAAGAATTGTATAGAAGGTTCAGATCTGGTAATCTATAAGGTCATGGTTCCCAGTTGGGCCTCCTGGACCAATTCATTAAATTGGATAGGTATTGTCCAGGCCATTCCTCACTTTGAAAATGTATTTCTCCGATTTTTATGCCCTGTGGCATGCCAGGAGAAATATTTTGTGGAAAGTTAATATTATACAAATGCGAAGGGCTAAGGGAGATAATTCCTCGATGAAAATAAGCAGGGGTAGTTCTTATAAATTTTTTTTGAAATGGTCCTCCCATCAAAGATACAGCCTTTGGAAGGCGATGCCGAGTTTATAGTTTTTGATTTTTTTACGGGTTCTAAAAAACACTGAGTCATAAACTATTCATAATATAAAGCACTAAGTATATATTATTACTCACACAATTTTTTAGATCTCATAACTTCATTATTAAGGGTTGAACATAACAACCCTTTATGATTTTCCTTCAAAAATTGTTTTCGTGGGATAGATATTCAAAAACCAAAATTCTCTTATGGATTTATATTCGATTCGGGAGAAAAAAATCGCCTGCAAAGTTTCGATACAGTCGATACTTTCTCGGAAGATATATAAAGTTACAATCAGTTCTGATTACTGTTCATTCCATTTCGTCGTAAAAGTGTTCCATAGAATGAATATTCTGAGATATTGTAGGTCTATGACGGGAGATAAAGATGTTCTATGAATCTTTCTGAAGGTTAAATTACTAATTTCCGGAAGAAAATTATATCCGTAATATTTTAATTTAAAAAAATCAAAATTTCTTTCGATTAATAAGCATAATTGACAACAGTACTTTTCATTTTATTTCAGATACAATAACGCAAAACTATAATAAATGTTCAGAATGAGTACCTCTCGCTAAAATATATGCATCAACTCTCTGTCTCGTAGTCCTTCGTATTCTTTCGAATATCCCGGTAGTATTTCTTATGGTTTCACACGATGATACTATTCGATCTCTGGAGTATTAAACGCATGATATTCAGTGAACTGAGCATCATCATCACTGCAGATTCTCATATACAAAAAAGGTTTGTGATTGGCCATACAATTTGAAAAATTCAAGGTTGAATATTATCTCCAAGTTCTAAACATTCTACATACTGCATGTGGAGATGAAACTCTTGTATACTGCGCTTTGCAATTGAATACTGTTGAAAAATTAATTTTCGACTGTCAAGGTTGAAATCTAATTGATTATTGGTTTATACAGCGTGTCCACTTTTAAAAGGGCCAAACTTCATGATGAGATCATACAAGTGATTTGGAACGAAAAATGTCATATAACACATAATCGAAATGTTATCGGTTATTTTTTAATATAACCTTTTGTTGATTTCACGAAATATTCCAAGTTTTTCTAATGGTATCAATCACACTACAGTTATCTCGTAGCCTAATTAAATTTGACCACATATCTGGAAACAGCAATAAATCTGATACATGATGAGAATTCGTGTGTACGAAAAAATGTCTTATTGCGGGCTTGGTAAGGGGATGGGATGAATATCACGATTCTGAAGTGAACAAAATTAAGCCTATTTTTTCAATGGTTTTATCAATGAAAAATAATTAATTATGGATATGTTTTCTTTTCAACAAAAAATACCCCATTTAGATTGCTTCCGAATGACATATAAGCTTTTATTCTTGCTGCTAGTCTTCTTCCATTATATTTATTTATTACATAATTGTTTCCAGTAGAGGACAAGCCTATAAACTCGAAGGTTATAGGATATCCTCACTTTCAAGGTGTTCCAGGCATAAAAATCCAAAGGCGTAAGGTCGGAGCCTCTTTGTGGCCATCTTACGTTGACCCTCAACTCATGTTGAAAATGAGAAACCATGGTCGCATGGGAGTTTTCTCTTTTCCATACATGGGTTGAGGGTCAACGTGTGGTTGGCAGTCATGAGAGGTGAACTTTTCGGACGAGTAATATTTCCCGATCCGATTGATCCAAAGCATCTTGACAGACATATTGGAGAAAATGTCTGGTTTCAAATAAATGGCTGTCCAGCTCATAATAGCCGGAATGTACGGCACTAAATAAATCAATATTTTGGGGTGCAATGGATTGGATGGTTCAGTCCGGTAAGATGGCCAACAAGAAGCCCCGACCTTACGCTTTTGGATTTTTATGTCTGGAACACCTTGAAAGAAAAAGTTATCACAATATTTTGAATAGAATCTGAGTGGTGTTATTGAATTCTTTTCGTATGCAAACTAGATTATCACACGTCTGCAAAACTATAAACGTCCGATGAAGTCAGGATCTTCGCCAAAAAAAAAAAATTAATTTTAACTTTACCCTACTCTACCCTCTGCCGTCAATAGTCAAACGTTCCTCGCAGATTCCTTTTAAATCGTCTCAGTCGTCACTGAAGGTATTTAATTTCAGTTTATCGCAACAGTTGCGAAATAATTTACTAGTTACGAGAAGTAAAAATTTCAAGACATAGATGAGTTCCAGAAAATGTCAATTTAAATGTCAAAATTTGAAAAATCACTATGGTCTTTTCCAGAATTATTGACATCCCAGTAGGTTTTTAAAGTCCAGAGGCACATAACAGCGTTTCTGGTGTTGGAACCTGAAGATGGGATGCGATTAGTCATCCCGAAACAGGTAGTTCTTGTAGAATAAATTGGTGAGAGACAGTTTTTAGGTGTTTTTATTTATTTTGGTATATTATATCATCTGTTCATTTCAGCTCAAGCTAATTCAAATATCTATATTAAACTTATATTAGGTATCACATCACTCTGTAAATTAACTTGTACCTATAGGCGAAAACCAATCGTGTAACTAAAAGTCCTCTGAATTGATAATGATTTTTATGTGTATTTTTATAAATGATTAAATTGAAAGTTTGACTGAGGAATACCCTTCCACCTCCTGAACTGAAAATTTCCAATTGTTAGTTCGGGATACTCGAGTAATTTCCAATATTTCATCTCTATGATTCAAACAAAAATGAAGTTGCTGAAGAATACTTGTACCAGAGATAGAGTTTTCAAGAATAGTTTTTCAAGAATATAAGGACTTCATACTGAAAAAAACCTTTTTATCACTGTGGTAGGTGTAAAAAATCTCCATTGCTTTTGTATATTGATCTTCTGAAAAATTTCTGGAAAAGAGCTCCTGTCAAGTCAACCAAATATAACTACAATGATGTTCAGGAAATTCGTAAATTCGTAAACACGACAGAGGGTCAAGTAGGGTGTGGTGAAAATACAATTTTTGTGCATAGGATCATAAACGTGCCAGTGCTCCTGAAATTAGGTCGACTCACTTCACTTAATCGGGCTTGTATAAGTTTCCATACGTGTGCTATTATAGTTCGTATACGAAAAGAATCCAATAACACCACTTCAATTCAATTCAAAATATTGTCATTGAATATTTCTCATGACGACTGTTCATCATACCGGGATCGTATAAGTTTTCTTATAGTACATTTGTGGTGTATAAATCGAAAAGATGACAAAATAAATTCTCAAGCTCTTCAAGTGCAACGTTGCCAAATTTTCGGACTAGATGCGTCGGTCAACTATGCGGATTATATACATCAAGTTCATGTCGCTCGAAGCGCCCTCGCACTGGCCAAACCCTGAAGTTTTCTGTATATAATAAGGAGTATAACCGACTTTTCAGACCCACCTGAAAATTCACCCCTAGCATCCCCTAACCCCCCTCATAACGATTCTATGGTCGAACGTTACCAGACCCGGAGCCGGGTCTGACAACGTCACTTTTGGACTGAAAAGTCGGTCGAGTATACCGTTTTGGGTCTGTATATGCGGTCGAACAAATCTATATATATATATATATATATATATATATATATATATATATATATATATATATATATATATATATATATATATATATATATATATATATATATATATATATATATATATATATATATATATATATATATATATATATATATATATATATATATATATATATATATATATATATATATATATATATATATATATATATATATATATATATATATATATATATATATATACACAAAAGTATGAATCTAAAAATATACAAACAAAAATTTCGGACCATGAAACAGCACAAATATTAACAATACCTATACAAAAAATATCTACAAAATATCAATATAAAAGAATTATGTCCAAGGAAAGAACTGATAACTTAGCAAAACGACTGGAATATGTAAACTGGAATGGTCTACATAAAATACCGAAACACGATATTAACAAGCAGTGGAATACCTTCTTGGATATGTTTATGAATGAATTTTAGAGTGCATGTCCGCTGAAGAGAATGCCTGTTATTAAGCCAAAGTGTATTAGACCAGAGAACGAATGTATAAAAAACTGCAAGATGAAACTTGACATCCTACATCCATACAAAACAAAGAACTTTGCTTTCAATGAGGCCTATAAAGAAGTAAAGAATATGACAACCTTCTAAGAAATGAAAAACGGAAATTATTCAAGAAGCAAATTGTAGAGTCAGACAACAAAACTAAAAGTTTGTGGAACATAGTCAGAACTATCAAAGGCCAAGGTACAAGAACTTCCCCCATTTTAGAAAATCCTAAGGAGATGGCAGAGCGATTTAATTCTTATTTTTCAACATCGGCTAAAAACATATAATAATAAAACAAAAAATATCACAAGTTTCCTCCAATATTCCACCAAATCCTAATACATTTCGATTCGAAAAAGTAAATGAGAAGGAAATTCTAAGTATGATAGATCTGTTGAAAAATAAAAGCAGCTCTGGAATAGATGGTGTGCCAGTGAACGTGATCAAAAAATGTAAAGAACAACTTGCCCGTCCCTTGACATACCTGACCAATAACTCGCTGGAACTGGGTGAATTTCCTAAACAATCAAGACAATCACTTGTGAAACCATTGTTCAAGAAGGGCTGTGAAGATGCATTAGAAAATTACAGGCCAATAAGCCTTCTTCCATCTTTCTCAAAAATATTTGAACTCGTGGTGAGCAAACAACTAATGGCTTTCCTTATTGATCAGGATACTCTGCCCTCCTCACAACATGGATTCATAAAAGGAAAATCTACCCAGACTGCAATATACGAGTTCATTAGGAAAACCTTGGGGGCCCTGGAGGGTTCGGAAATTGTGATGGCTGTCCTTCTTGATCTTTCGAAGGCTTTCGATACTCTCAACCACGAACACATACTGTAAAAGATGAATTCCTATGGAATAAGAGATATCCCACTTAAATGGCTCAGATCATATCTCTTTTCTCGAACACAACAAGTCTTAATCACCAACGAAGAAACCCAAGCCGTCTCAGATCCACTTCCAGTTGATTTGAGTGTACCACAAGGAAGCATTTTGGGTCCACTTATTTTCATTGTCTTCATTAATGATCTATTTGCTGAGACAGCCTCAATCACCGATTGCTCATTGAGAAATTATGCTGATGACACCAATATTTTATTGAAAGCAAAAACTCTTGGTGCTCTAAATTGCCTGATTGACTCTACCATCACAAAAGTAAATGAGTAAAATCAGCTATGTTTGAATACTCAGAAGACAAGTGTTGTAATGTTTCACACCAACCACGCAAATGTTGAAATTCCTCAGTGCATTGAGACAGTTGATTATAAGCTCCCCCTGGAAAAAAATTGTAACTTTTTGGGCTTGACCATAGATGAAAGTCTCAACTGGCGTGATAATGTCACCAACTTATGTGAAAAACTCAGTTCTATATGTTACTCCTTGGGTGTCCTGAGTAGATACCTTGACTCAACATCTATGAAGACAATCTATCAAGCGGTATTCGAATCGAAGATGAGATACGGTATCATTTTCTATGGGGCCTCTTCGGGAATGGAGGAGATCTTGAGATTCCAAAAGAGAGCTATTCGCATCATATACCGACTAGAATTCAGAGAAGCATGTAGAGGAAAATTCCATGAAAACAATTTACTAACAGCATTCGCCATTTAAATTCAGGAATGTCTGTTATTTGTCTATAAGAATAGAGACTACTTCGAAGGGAAAACCATTACCAAATACAACACAAGAACAACTGAATTGAAATACCCAAAACATAGGCTTACTTTAACTGAGAGGAATGCTGAGTACTGTTGCACAAAATTTTTCAATAAACTGCCACCCCAAATAAGAGCAGAGACGACATTGAACAGTTTCAAGAGGCTATATTTCCAGCTGCTACTGAAAATGGAGCGATATTCACTGAAAGAGTTTTTTCAATTTTAAATCAGTTTCCAAATTTTGACCCTGTTTCATTTCGAGTTACTTGTAAAGTTTCTCTATTTGAAATAAAGACTTTTCTATTCTATTCTATTCTATTCTATTCTAATTGTCGTTCCAATAATGTGGGTTAGTCATGAACTAACATAGGAGGTCCCAGAGAAGTCGAAATATCCAAGTGCAACTGTAGACTGGTTTCGGTCATCAGTACAGTATAGCACTGAACCTTCCGAAGAAGAAAACACAACTTTTTTTTTTTACTTTGCAGTTGTTTTGATTTAAAGTTTTTAAGCTACGCTACTGGGCTATATATACAAGGGGATATATACAATGTTGACATTATATAGTTTTGGATACTAGTGCCTAACTAATGTTTCACCTAGTCTGAAAGTTTAAAAAGAGCATGCTTACATAAGTTTTAAATGAGTGCGTAGTTTTTTGCTAAGGCATATCGAGTGTGCGAAGAAAACACAAACTAGTGCTCAGATGGGTTAAATAAAAAAGGCAGTGAAATTCACATAATTAAATGTTGAATTAATCTGTTTTATTCTCCGAAGAAAATAATTTTTAAGCTGGGAGGTCTTTTCTAATTTTATTATGGTTGAAAAATTTCTTTTTTCCTTTCTTGAAAGTTTATTTCTTAACGTTCTTAAGTTCTTTTATTTTAGTTTCACTGGATTTGTTCGAAATGGTTCGAATGGTTTTAGTCATCTTACTCCAAATCAGATTTGCGTAAGTCATGAGGGATGATTGAGAATTTTTCATTCCCATTTGATGAAACTTTTTGAAGTCTTCGATTTTCGAAGTTCCTGTGATAGTTGGGCATCTTTTTACTGGTTTCGCTTGGGTTGGCGGTAGTTCCAAGGGGTTGTTGTGAATCGTTTCCATGGATTCTACATCTTTGAGAATACCAAATTTATTGGTCAATTCAGTTGGTTTCGGTTCTGTTGGGATTGGTCTACGGCACGTCTTCTTGGGAGATATGAATTCTAGATCTGCTTCATGGATGCTGATCCATCTTTTTAAATTTATCGATGGACTTGGTGAGCGAAATCCCTTTTGCCCTTGATTGAGGTTTTCACTAATTCGTGTTTTGCCGCGATTTTTAAGAGACTATCAGTTAATAAGTACGATTTCGGAGTATTCACACGGGCGTGTTCACACTTCGGCGTCTGAACGTTAAATCCAACTGAATCTTCCGATGGAGGATGGTAGTCTTAGCGATCTCGTTCCTCCGTTCGGAAGAGTCAGTGCTAAACTGTAACTGTACTGACGAGGGAAAATGATCCCGAAACCGGTCCACAGTTGCACTTGGTTATTTCGACTTCTCTGAGACCTCCTATATTAGTTCATCACTAACCCACATTACTGGAACGACAATTCATCCGGAGTTGTTGTTTCCATTAATATGGGTGTACCTCAGAGGAGTATTTTGGGGCCCCCACTTTTTATTCAATATATAAATTTTTTGCCTTCAGCACATTGGTTAATATTCTTATGTTTGTGGATGACGCAAATGCACTTATTAGAAAGGAAGACATAAAATACTGCATTAGCAAACGCAGATAGTTTTTGATCTTATCATCAGCAATTTGTGTAGTCGAAACGGGCTCCTTCTCAATGTGGATAAAACTGAGTGCATTATGTTCAGGACTAATAGATCTATGGAAAATTTTCCAGAAAATATCCATTTCAATAATACTCGTTGAAATAGCACAATCCACCAAATTCTTGGGAGTTCATGTCGATAATAAATTGAATTGGTCCGAACATATACATCAATTGAGTAAAAAACTAAATAGTGCTCTGTATATGATAAGGGTGTTATCCCGACGTGTAGACAGGCAACTTTTAAGATCCATCTATTTCTCAAGTTTCGATTCCATACTTAGGTATGGAATAGTGATTTGGGGTAATGGTTCTGATGGCTGTAAATTATTTGTTATTCAAAAATACGCTTTAAGATCTATGCTTGGACTGAAATTTAGAGAAGCTTACAGAGGGCATTTCAGACAGAATGGAATTCTCACTTTTTATGGACTATACGTTCTGGAAAGCATACTTTTTATGAAAAAAAATCCACATTATTTTGAGGATTTAAAAAATCATAATAACACAAGACGTACTGTACCCTTTTTCTTTCCAAACATAATACATAAAAGGACTCTAACTGAAAAAAATACTAAGCATATGTGTATAAAATTCTATAATACTGTACCTCAGAATATTTTGAATATGGTGAATTTCGCCAAATTCAAAAAAGAACTCACAAATTTAATTATAGATATCGAACCTTACTCGATTTCAGAATTTTTAAACTATTCCTATGTGAACACTATAGTATAATTTGTTTTTGTTTTCTATTGTTGACGGTATCTCTTTTTTTTGTATATTTGTGTTGAAAATTCTGAGAATAAAGTTGTTGTTATTGTTGTTATTGTTATTTAAGAAAACACCTGAACTTCTATAAAATGCAGAATTATAGGATCTCAGCAAACGTCCTTTAGGTTATCTAAATCTGTGCTTATAGAGTGAACAATAATCGCCTCTCGCAAGAATAGAACACCACTGATGCAGAAATGATCGAAATATTTGTCATCTAAAATCTCTACAGTAAAATTCTCAGGTAGTGATTCGAGCAACTATGCCTGCCAACTGTACCTATAAATCAGTAATGAGTGTGATGGCATTTGCCACGGGGCAGAAAGGGTTAGGTTAACCGATCACAGAAGTGATACATCTACGCCGTCAACTTCAGTTAACGGACTCTATGGTCGCTATTTGACAAGCAGCCATCCCGAAGAGACAGAGAGAGTGAGGACGCACTGCAGTTTGATCAAGGTACCAACAGCTCAGTGGCGGCTGGTCTGTGAGGGCTATAGGGCTACAGCCCCCCATACAAGAAATCACAAGAAATCAACCCTTTTATGTGATTTACCTTCCCATACGATTTTAAATGAAAATATTACATTCCACGGTTATTTATATAATAATTTATTAATGTATGACTTTCATGCGACTCCTTCAGTTTTGTTTATTTCAATCATAAGGGAGGATCTGTGGGTTAAGATAATGATTGGATCCACTAGAATTTTTCTGTGCTGCTTCTACCTGCCTCCTGGAGATTCTGGTGTCAGTGCTGGTTTTTCTTCAAAGTTAACTGCCCTAAAGAATAATATAGAACGTGATGTGGTTGTTGTGTGCGGAGATTTTAATTGTTCCTCCATTAGGTGGATAGGCAATCCAGATGCCAACGATTCATACTTTGAACCAAATAATGTAGAGGCAAAATATTCTGATCTCATAGATGCACTCTCAGTATGTGAGCTGATGCAGTTCAATAGTGTCAACAACACTAATGGTAGAATCTTGGACTTGGTCTTGTGTAATCAGTTTCTTTTGTCTCAGGTTACTCCATGTAACAGTCCATTGGTGGGAGAAGACAAGCACCATCCTTCATTAGAGTTTATGCTACAATTAAATATTAAATATCTTTCCAAATCAAGTACTTGTATTTATCATTTCAAAAAAGGCAATTACGATAGCATAAACAATAAATTGTCTTCCGTACCGTGGCCTGAATTGCTTTGTAGTGGAGACGTTGATTCTGATCTAGACATATTTTATGGTATACTTGAGGACTTCGTTCCAAAGAAGTACATTAATTCTAGGTTTCCCTCATATTTTTCTAAACACACCATAAAGTTAGTGAAGAAAAAGAATAAAATCCATAAAAAATTGAAGATCTATAATAATACAAAAGATTTACTAGAGTTTCGGCGTCTCAGAGCATTGTCGAAGATCTTGATCAAAAGTGATTATTCTAAATATATTAAGTTTGTGGAAGATGAACTGCCCAATAATCCCAAGCTTTTTTTCAATGTTGCATCAGCCAAAAGTAGACATGGCAGGCTTCCCTCTTCGATGCTATATAAAGATGAAGTTAGCACGGGCGGAGTAGACATCTGTAACAGTTTTGCTCAGTATTTCAGTAGTGTTTTTGTTGATCCATTAAATTCACCCAACAGTATTGACTCTACTGTGGCTGATTCTCCTGCTTACCTTTCAAACATTGTCATAACTGCTAAGGAAATCGAAAAATCTTTAAGGTCCCTTAATCAAAGTAAAGGTGCCGGATCTGATGGTATTCCATCATACTTCGTACGAAGTTGTCCTGCTTTATGCTTTCCACTTGAACATATTTTCAATCTCTCCCTCCGCACGGGCAGATTCCCTCGGCGCTGGAGGATTGCATCGGTTGTCCCAATTTTCAAGGGTGGCGATAGATCTATTATTGAAAATTACCGCCCCATAAGCAAATTATGCGTCTTTTCCAAACTCCTTGAAAAACTTGTTTATGCTCATCTATACAATTTAGTGAAAAATCAGATAATCCCAGAACAGCACGGGTTTTTGAAGGGAAAGTCCATAGAGACTAACCTTTTGTTATTCATGAACGTTTTGGAGGGGGCAATGGATGAGCGTTTGCAGGTTGACGCTGTTTACACCGACTTCAGTAAGGCATTTGACAAAATTTCACATAGAATTCTCAGTCGTCGTCTTTCTGAGGTCGGTGTGGGAGGTAGTCTTTTGCACTGGTGCGAATCCTATCTGACTGATAGAGTGCAATTCGTTTCTGTGGATGGAAGTAGGTCGGCTGAGTTCACATGTCCATCTGGTGTGCCACAAGGCTCTCATCTCGGACCTTTATTTTTCTTGATATATATCAATAATATTATTTCCGTTTTTCATAGATGTAGAGTGCTTCTCTATGCGGACGATTTGAAAATTTTCTACGTTGTCAGATCTATAGAGGACTGTATGATCATACAAGGGGAGCTGGAGAGGTTCTCGGAGTTTTGTCGCTTGCACAATTTATTTTTAAACATTTCTAAATGTAAAACAATTACATTCACACGTAATAAAGCCCCTATTCGTTTTCAATATAGTATTGATCAGGCGACACTGGAGAGAGTTGATCACATCAGGGATTTGGGCGTAATTCTGGATGGAAAGTTAACTTTCTCATTTCATATCGACAGTACTGTCAATTCCGCCAGTAGAATGTTAGGATTTCTGTTTAGGGGGTGTAGGGTTTTTAGAGGTATCAAGCCGGTTCTCAGTATTTACTATGCCTACGCTTTTAGCCTACTAAATTTCGCTTCGGTTGTTTGGAACCCGCAATATAGGATTTATATAGAACGAATCGAAAGAATACAAAATAAGTTGCTGAAATATTTAAGTTATAGAAGTAAATTTTCTGCTTCAGGAGATAATGTCAATTTTTATTATATGGCCAGAAAACATTTTAACTTGATTTCGCTTGAAAATAGACGCTGCATAGGCGATGTAGTTTTGTTGAGGAAAATTGTAAGTGGTGAGTTGCAGGTACCGGATTTATTGCGGGAGGTAAACATTAATGTTCCAAATGTTAATTTAAGATCTTTTGAAATTTTCCATGTACCATTTAGAAGGACAAATGCATCTAAAAACTCTCCGTTGATTAGAATGTTCCGAGCCTGCAATGAGCTACGAATTATCGATGTATTTCATTGTGCTAACATCAAGCTTCAACTGAAGAAACATTTTTTGATGCAGTGATTTTTTGTTGTTGTCTTTGGTTGATTTTTTTGTCGCTGATTTTTATTTTCATCTTTGTACTTTGTGGATACTGTTTATGGGTCATTGACCTGTTTGTGTTCCCAATGTCAAATAAATAAATAAATAAATAATCTAGCAGTCCGTCCCTACAGGGGCGATGAATCGTATAGCCCCGATTTCTTGCATTCGGACAGTCATTCGGCTCCACCCGCAACTCTTCGTGTCGGTCGTTTTAACGAGTAAAAGGGCTACGATAAAAGTCGCCCCTATCCGCTTCACTCTAGCCGTTAGCGCATTGACAACCTAGCGTGTGTTCGTGTTTGTTTACGTTTTGAAATCATGGCGGGCAGTAGTGTTCAAAATATTTTAAAAACTGATTTCGCGAGGCTTTCGCTGTCGGAAAAAAGCCGTATCAAACTGCTGGCTAGACCGCGACTCCCGATTTAAATTTAACCCAGGCAGAAAAAACTCCAAAAACTTCTTACACAAGACGATTCTCAAGACAAGTGTATGAGAAAAACAAAAATAATGCTGAACAGGAACTCATCAGGAGAGTCAAGAAAATAATCAATTCGCAACTGTCAGCGAAAAATAAAATCACAGCTATAAACATCTGGGCGATCCCCACGTTCGCTTACACTGCTGGAATTCTCAATTGGTCCAAAACAGATTTAGAAAAACTCGATAGAAGAATACGAACATCATTTACTCAACGCGGTATGCTGCACCCGAAATCGGCAATAGAAAGGCTATACTTACCACGTAAAGATGGCGGACGTGGACTCGGTAACCTGGAACAGATCTGCCGAAGAGAAGAAAGAAAAATGAAAGAATACTTCAGGAAAAACAACTTACCTGTACACCAATGGATTTCTGCCCAGTACAACGAAATAATCGATGAGAACGACACAGGAGAATATCTACCTGAAAAATTAAAACAAAGATGGAGATCCAAACCCTTACATGGCAGGTTTTTCACCAGCTTAAATCAGCCAGAGGTAGATCACCAGAGCTCTCATGCTTACCTGATACAAGGCTATCTCTTCCCCGAAACCGAAGGAACAGTCCTGGCAATCCAGGACCAAGTTATTCCAACCAGAACATATGTGAAATACATAATGCAACAACAAGTTGATACTACCGAATGTAGGATGTGCCATGCCGCCGAGGAAACAATCCAGCACCTTTCCTCAGGATGTTCGGCAATAGCGGGAACCAGATATCTCGTCAGGCATAACAATATGGGTAAGGTCGTCCATCAACTGCTGTGCCTTCAAAAACAACTTGCTCAACATTTCGTGCCTCACCACATTTACTCACCCCAGACAATAGTGGAGAACGAACATTATAAAATATACTGGGACCTCACAATTGTGACCGATCGAGGTGTGGAACACAATAGACCGGACATGGTAGTGTGGGACAAGCAGCGAAAGACTGCCTTGATTGTTGACTTCGCTGTGCCACAAGATAACAACCTAGCCAAAAGCTGTGCCGAGAAAATAACAAAGTACGAGGCGCTGGCACAGCAAATGAAAGACATATGGAGACTAAAAACTGTCACCATAATGCCCTTGATAATAAGCGTTAATGGTCTCGTTCATAAAAAGACCACCCTACACCTACAAGAACTAGACCTACCAAGGAATACTATCATGTGGATGCAGAAAGCTGTTATTTTGGGAACCGTCAACATCATACGGAAAATAATTTATCCCTACTAGCACACGGAATTGCTCTTGGCGTTCGCGCCCGGGTAACACGGAAACCACGATTCAGTGTGAAAAAAAAAAAAAAAAAAAAAATATATATATATATATATGTGTGGCTGTGATACTGTGAATGCGTTGTTTTGCTTTCCTTGCTTATTATTAAACTCCGCTTGAAGTGATAACGTGTGGGGAAGGGCAGGATTTAGAGATTTGAAGCACCTTAATGAAAAAATTGAGAAGCATGAGCTATCTGCCAAGCATGTGAATTGTTCGAAAGAATTAGGTTTTTTGGGTACGACTAATATCGCGGCTCAATTAGATTCAGCTTACCGGCATAATATCATCAAGCAGAACGAGCAAGTAGATAAGAACAGGTATGTTTCAAAAAGAATTATGAATTGCATCAAATTTTGCGGTAAACTGGTTTTAAAATTTCATATTTTTGTTATTATTCTAAAAGTAGCCTCCTAGTGAACTAGATCACGAGCCGCCACTGCAACAGCTGTTACCGATCCACGACTGGAAGTGGAGTTACTTGCCTGGTTTTTAAATTTGAATTAACTCCAGCTGATTTATACCTTCATTTCTTAACTGCTCACGTACAAGTTCCGCGAGGTGATATCCGATCGTTGTACATTATTTTTGTGAATAATTGTAAATTATTGGATTCAAGTGAAATGAAGAACTCTATGTTATTTTTGTAGCCGTATATTGCCAATAGGAGTTTAGTCTAAGATCCAGTTTAAACCAGGTTTTCAGTAAGGAGAGGTTAGCACTATTTTCAACACTTAAAACCGTTGAAAAGCAGAGACTCAGAAGACGCTTTCATCCCAGTCTTCAAAGATACCCATCTCCACTGATGTTCGAAGTCTACCCCGGCTCTCTATTGTATTCTGTGACGGGGTTTTCACTGATTTTCACTGATAGCCCCAATGGTGCGCAAGCAAAGGCAAGGAGCTGCCAAAATGCGAAAAAGTCCATCATGAAACTGAGCACAAATATAGGACAGTACATAGTTGTAAATGTTATGAATGTCATTTTTCTTCTTCACAACAGGAATAACCATCGCAGTCTTTAAAAGACTCGAAAATACACCATTACTGACAGATAAATTAATGAGATGGGAATGATGAGGTAGGTGTCTGGATATAAAGTATTATCCGGAAGCCTCTCATAATTGACTCCGAATTGAAAGTTTTTTCTATATTCGAAAAAATATTAACATAGGTGAATTCATCTGCATAGACTTTGTTAGTCTGGTGAATCTTCAGATCCAGTCTTAGAAGGGGGAAGTAGATTTGTCTTGTTGCTTTGTTTTTTTCCCATTAAAAGCTATGATCATGAAGGGGCGGTCAAGATGTGATCTTCTCCACCGAGTGACACTGAACTATTCACTGTACTTCACCAAACAGAAGAAACACGGTGACTGCAGTCCAGTAGTTATCCTGCTGGTCCTTGTACGCTCCTCTTTAGGTATCGTGTTGGTTTTCCTTCAGGTATCTTGCTCTTTTAGGTATTTTGCTGACTTTTGCTGCTTTAGGTATCCGTCTGGCCCTCCTCCACGTATCAAACCGCTGGCACCAATTTTTATGTTGTATTACTGTCGAAACACACGGAACACAAGTATAAGAAAAAATAGGGTCGCTGTCAGCAGATAAAGCTACCTAAGACCTGCAGTTATAACCACTCTGATAATTGATCTGGTTTCACTGGTAGATATGTCACTTTTTTACGAATAAAAATACTACTACTTCAAGGTGATGCATTTGGAAGTCATAAAAATAAATATACAGGGTGTTTCATTGGTAATTGAACATACAGTAACCAGCTAGAACTACACTAGGTGAGTCCGAAAAACCCATATATGATAGGTCTAATCAATTCCATGACTCAGAGACAGGGTGCTTCATGTATTCACCTAAAATTTCAATTTGTGATAACTTTTGAACCAACCAGTATAGTCGGTTGATAATTGGAATATATGATTCACTTGCACAGTGAATTCCAAAAAAATTTCAGGTCCGTTATTGAAAAATATGGGACATCTTCCAAGCTGGGATTCAAAATTTTTGGATTTGATGGAGATATTTGAAAAGAGCAGAAAATCTGAGATTCAGTAGATTTCATTTGCCCGCACGTCATTCTGCTCAAGGGAAACTCCAGGGAAAGCGAAGTGAGAAATGTTTTCTCTGCTAAGACAATCTGTTTTTGTGTAGGTGGATCAGTGTATCAGTGTACCACAAGCTCACGACAAGCGCACGACTCGACAATAATCCCGTTTTTCCCCTTTTTTCCTGCCTTATCTTTAAGTCGAATAGTTGAAAATCTGTACCAAAGATGATCAGTATTCTCTGTATGTACATCTTGTTAACACGCAAACTGTCGGATGTAATTAGATTGCCGACAACGCCTCATCGAATTCGACATCGATAAGTTGTCGATGAAACACCCTGTAGAAACAATCTTCAACCTCAACGACTACTGAAAAAATGAACTGTATGATCTGAACTGAGAATCCGAAATGAACTGATAGCGCCTTACTCATTCTTATATATATTTTTTGAAAGGCTGACTTGAGCAAATATGGTTTTACAATAAGTCATTAATCTACAGGATGACAACAATGTACAAATACTCTTTCTGTAGAATTTTTTTTGTTTCAGTCCTTCGATTCTAATGCACACGACATGAACGTGTAGCGAAGCTCTTGATTCTTCAATAGAAGAAGAAAGATGTGCATTCGAACACTATTAAATGGATCTTTCAAGAATAATTCTAAAAAAAATTAGTCATTCTTATATAACCTATTCCATTTCTCTTTTAGCACGGCGGATTTCAGGAATGCCTTCCTGAAAACAATACGTCAAATTATCAGAGAATCAGTGAGAAACATGTCAATTCCTTCTACAAAACCAGGAAGTGGACCTGGCATTCTTCTAGTGACTGGACACAAAGCGGAAGGTTTAAGCAGTCATACTCTCGAAAGACCAACTGCTAGACATACTAATGTTATTGCCGGAGGATCCCATACTTTAGGAAAAGTGAAAAAATCCAAACCCACTCAACGGCACTCTGCTGGAAATATAGATTACGATCAATTAAACCAAGATGGTGATGAAAATACACGGAACTTTAGAAGGAGGAGTAAGACTATCACAGACGCACCAAGTGAGGCACTAATTTCACTATATAGGGTGTTCTACAAGCTCTATGACAAACTTCGACAGAAGGTAGCTGTAATTCTTTTGAACATTTTTTTTCCTATGAACGTAGATCCGATTAGTTTTTGTTTAGGAGTTACAAGCATTTGAATTTTTTTTCCTGTTTTGATTAAGTAGGACGACAATATCGGTTTTTTATTTACTTTTTTGACACTTGTTCCACTGAGAATGGTATCAACAATAACCATAAATGAACATGTATTGGCACTGCAGAACCCATATACCATTAGACAAAGACGATTTCAGCAACGTTTCAGCGTAAACATTTTAGATAGGATTTCTAAAAACGATTTGATGCCAGTAAACGATTGTTTGAATGCAGATTTGTATAAAAATTTTTGGAGCACATCCTTTTTGACTTCATTGATTACTTAGAGCTCAGCATTGTTTGAAATATGTGGTATCAGCACGATGGTGCACTACCACGTAGAAGGAGTAGTCAGTTGGCTGAATAAATGAATAGGTCAAGGAGGACCAATACAATGGTACATCGCGTTCGAATGACTTGAATCCCTTAAATTTTATTTATGGGGACACGTGAAAGCAGCTTGTTCATTATGTTGAAATCCAATCTCATCAACAATTATACATACTTGATAGAATTCAAGATGCAGCAAACAAAATACGAAACGACCCAAATCTGATCCGCCGCGTTACGGCATCTTTAGTTCGTCAATGTGAAGATTACATTCAAGCCGAAGGTAGACATTTTGAACAATTTATCCTCAAAATTTCCATTTATTGTTATGACTTCAACATAAAAATATGATTTTTCAAATGCTTGTATCTTTTAAACAAAAACGAATCGGATATACTCATAGGAAAAAAATGGTCAGAATAATCATAGCTACCATCTGTCAAAGTTTGTCATAGAGCTTGTAGAACTGTATATACAGTGACACTCATTTGGTCCATGTCTGATTTAAAATTAAGTGTATTAGGTTGTTTTTTAATTTGTAAAATCTCGAGGAATAACCTATTCCTATAATTCAAATTTGTTTCCAACACTCTTACATTTTCCATCCCAAATTCGAAACTGTGTCCCGTTTCCTGGCAGTGCTTAACAACAGCACATGAGTTCTTCCCGATGCGGCAATCACTTCTGTGTTGAGTGATTCCTTGTTTTAACCATTGTTGCGTTTGGACCACGCCACGTAACAACCATCACAATGCTGACATGAAATCTTATACACTGCATCTGTGCAAAATTCCTTTGGCGTCTTTTCTTTAGTTCTCGAGTCCCCTACTTTTGTCAAATTATATTTGGCTCGAATTTACTTAAAACTCCTGTGAGATTGGGCATCAAATTTTTAACGAATGAAATTTTCTTGAATTCAAAATTGTTTGTTTGTATAGTTTGTTTGATATTTTTTTTTGTTAACGGTTACCCTAAATATATTTCTAATAGATTGATACATAATAGGAAATTAAGGTCGGCAACAAGTATTATACAATAAAACAATTTTAAATTCACGAAAATTCCATTCCTCAAAAATATGACGCCTAATCTTACAGGGTTTTGAGTAAATTCGAGGACATCTAACTTCTCAAATATTATTTGACAAAATTAGGGGACCTGTTCTCGAAGACAAAAGAAAAGACGCCAAAGGAATTTTGCACAGATCCAGTGTATAAGATTTCATGTCAGCATTGTGATGGTTGTTACGTGGGCCAAACGCAACAATGGTTAAAACGAAGAATCACTCAACACAGAAGTGGTTGCCGCATCGGGAAGAACTCAAGTGCTGTTGTTAAGCACTGCCAGGAAACGGGACACAGTTTCGAATTTGGGATGGAATATGTAAAAGTGTTAGAGACGAATTCGAATTATAGAAATAGGCTATTCCTCGAGATGTTACAGATTAAAAAAAAAAACCACACAATTAATTTCAAATCAGACACGGACCAAATGAGTGTCTTTTATAGTAAGATTTTGAATGATTTGTAATAGTATAATTGTCAACCCATAGAGGGTACTGATATCTAGCGTTGTTCTCTTAAAAACGTATGTGCAGCACATTATTATCTCACCTTGCTGCGTAATGAAGATGACTAATTGTTGTTAATATTTATCTCCGAAGAGATTATCATTGCTAATATGTCGTTTTTGGTTTGAAATAGTCAATGTTTGTACATCTTGTAAGTAATTCGTTTGTAGTTTGTCTTGTTCACAGTTTCACGTCCAATAATTTACAGATTCTCCTGAAGAAGTTGAAAACTGTCAACGAAATATTGAGAAGTAAAGATTAACCCATAGCATTTTTGGCTGGTTTTACTTAAAAATTGACCACATACCCGATAATGCCTAGATTCCAATGTTTGCGATCTTCCCATTGTCCTATTTGTAAGTTTCGATCGCTCATTGCTTTTCGTATTCCCTCCAAGCAGTTTTTCTTTGGTCTTATTCCTCTTCGTCTTTTTATATTTGGTATCCAGTCCTTTATTTGTTTCGGTAATCATGTTTGTCCCATCCGTTGCACATGTCCATACCAGATCAGTTGTTTTCTCTCTATATCATCCATGATTGTGCCTTCTACTCCCATTTGATTACGTACGTCCTGGTTTCTTATTCTTTGCATTCTTGATATTCTAGCCGATCTCCTCAACGCAGCCATCTCTGCAGCTTCTATCCTCTTCTTATTTATTTCTGTCAGTCTCCGTGTCTAGGACCCATATGTTGGCTTTTGATCATTGTATTGTAGATGTTGAACTTTCGTGATCTACTTATGTTTTTGCTCCACAATATTCCATTCAAACAGCCAATCACTTTTCTTGCCTCTGTTACTCTAGATCTTATCTCATTGTCATCTGTGCCGAACTTCGAACTTCACTCCCAAATACTTGAACTCCTCGCAAGGTTGTATGCCTTCTGCACCCCCAATATCCAGTACACTCTTGTCGTCTCCTATACAAAGTTATTCAGTTTTTTCCAGGTTCATGTCTAATTCCCAATATTCATATATTTCTTTTAGTTTGCGTGTCATGTATTCCAGATCTTCTTTGTCTCCTGCGACTATCACCTGATCATCCGCAAATTGTAAAGTGTAAATGTTTGTATCATTCAGGGGTATGCCTATCCCAGAACATTTTCGCTTCCATTGCATTAAAGCATTTTTTATATATACTTTAAATAAAGTGGTTGATATGGTGCATACCTGTCGTAAGCCCTTATTGACATAAAATGGACTTGACAATTCTTCCATTCCCCAATCAAAGTCTGATTTATATTTATTATCTGTAGTGTTTCCCATAGCAAACACCAAGGTATTGAATCATAAGCCTTGGTTAGATCTACGAATAAAATATGTGTTGCTAGGTTAACTGAACTTCTTTTTTCAATTATCTCTTTCATACAGTACACATTGTCCGTGCAAGATCTTCCAGCTCTGAATCCACATTGTTCTCTTCGTCAATTTTTTTTTCTATTAGGGTTCTTAAAACTCTTTCGTATAGTCTGCTTAGGCGTACTTGTAACTGAGATGCCTTCGAGCCTTTCGAGCATACATTTTTTTTCCCTTTTTTATGGATTGAGGATACATAAGCCGGTTTCCAAGCATCTGGAACATCCTCACCGTTTATGTATCGGCTGAATATTGTAGTGAGCAGGTGGAAAAGTTTTTTAGTACCGTTCTTGATGAGCTCCGCATATATCCCTTCTGGTCCACAGGATCTACCCGGTTTCAGAACTTTTATATTCTCCACCACCATTTCCATATCAATTTCAATTTTCTCACCTTGAATTTTAAATTGGGTTCTCCTCTTCTCTGTATTGTGGACGTCGTTCCTGAAGTAATTCTGTGTAGTGCTGTATCCATTGTTGTTATCGGATTACGCTTATGTTGGATTTTTCCTTTCCTGTTGATTTTACATTTTTTATAAACTTCCACACTTCTATAGATTTCCTTCCCCCTATGTATGTATCTATTTCTTGGCATTTTTCATCCCATATTTCGTTCTTTGCTTTGTTAATCTTATTTCGTGTTTCTCTGTTCATAACGTTGTAAGCATTCCGATCTTCCTGTAGCCTTGTTGTGATCCACTTCATATAAGCTTTCTTCTTTTGTGCAATTATTTCTTCTATTTCACCGTTCCACCATATTTTTGCACTGTTGAATTTTCTTTTCTTTCCAATAGCTCCTCTTGCTGCTTGATGTATACTTTCAACAATATTCTGGTAAATATCAGTTGTTCTTTGGTTTTCCGGAGATTCTGAATACATGTCAAGTCTAAGTTGATACAAAAAATTCGAAGCGATAAACTGAGAGATAGTTATACTTATCCTATGGTGCTGTAATTTCAGTTTAATACATCCCAAATTTTTTTTTTTTTTATTATAGTACGTATACAAGCAATCAGAATGTATTCATTCTATGGGCCTGTTTGCTGGTTCAGAGCTGTAGGCTCCTAAGTGGCGTTATGAGGTCTTATCCAGTGATAGGTCCTCAGGCATCCTTCAGATCTGCTGGCCAGTTTCTCTTCAGTCGTCTGGTATCTGGGGTTAGGTCAGTGGTCGGATTAGGGCGTTAGGATGGCTTTCGAGTTTTGCGTGATGTCTGCAACTTCTGTCCTGGATTACTTCTTTCACGTATGGGATCTTTAGATCTGTATGGAGCGTTTGGTTCGTAACGTACCAGGGTGCGTTTGTTAACATTCTTAGAATTTTTGATTGGCTTATCTGTATTATGGAGACATTGGATTTACTTGAACATCCCCAGAGCTCAATTCCATAGGTCCAAATGGGTTTAATGATGGTTTTGTATATGAGGAGTTTGTTTTCCAGAGATAATTTTGATTTTTTACCAATTAGCCAATAAAGCTCCTTGACTTTTAAGTCGACTTGTTTTCTTTTCTTGGTTATATGTTCTTTCCAGGTGAGTCGTTTGTCAAGATGCATGCCCAGGTATTTTGTAGATGTGGATTCCGGTATCCTAGGACATTGTTCCTTGCGAAGAGAGAAATTAACTTGTACTGATTTTGTCTCATTGATTTTTATTCTCCACTTGTTGGACCATTTTTGAATTTCTAGGAGGTGGTTCTGAAGCATGTGAGAAGCTATATTTGGATCTTCATGGCTTGCTAATATAGCGGTATCATCAACGAATGTAACAGTTGTTGTTTCTCTGTGTGTTGGTAGGTCGGCTGTGTATAACAAGTACAATAGAGGGCCCAGGACACTTCCTTGCGGAACTCCAGATGTTATAGGGAGATAGTCTGTGATGTTGTCGTTTACTTTGACCCTGAATTTCCTTTCAGTAATATAGGATTGTAGTAGATTGAACTAGGTTGATGGTAGGAGCTTTTTTATTTTGAATAGCAAGCCAGGATGCCAAACTTCATCAAAAGCTTGGCTGACATCTAAAAACACTGATATACAGTATTTCTTTTCTTAAAGTGTTTTATTCACCTCTTGAGTGACTCTGTGGACTTGCTGCACTGTCGAATGCTCTGACCGGAAGCCAAACTGATGAAGTGGAATCCATTCTTCTGTATTTGGGTCATTCTTTATTCTTCGAAGGACCAGTTTTTCGAGAATTTTCGAGACAACAGGTAGCAAGCTGATTGGACGGTAAGAGGTAACACAGTTTGGGTCTTTTCCTGGTTTTAGAATCATGATTATTTCCGCAGCTTTAAAGTGTTCTGGCCAGTAGCTTTGCTTGATGATGGCGTTGAATATAATCATGAGTTGGGCAATTCCTCTTTCTGGTAGCTCTTTGATCATTTTTGGACTGATTTTATCCACTCCAGAAGCTTTTTTTACGTTTAGGTGGTTAATTTCAGATTTTACTTCGCAGTATTTGAAAGGTCTAATGAATCTTGTTCTATCAGATGTTTTCTGTAGTTCTCTGTCGATTTCGCTGTCCATAGTATTGCTGTTTGGAGTAAATACCTCGGCTAGATGGTCTGCAAAAAGTCCGGCTTTTTCTCCATCACTTCTGGCACAGTTGGAATCTGACTGTTTACGTAAGGGTGGAATGTGTATTATTGGCCTCTTGCGGTTTTTTATTGGTCTCCAAATGGAGTTGTCAAATCTGTTCAGGTTCGAAACATATTCATAGAAGGATGCTTCTTTTGCCTCATTAATTTTAGCCTTCAGTCGGTTGGTCACTCGGTTCAGGTTGTTCTTGTCAACTGGAGAATGTGTTGAATGTCATATTGCTCTTGCTCTTCTTTTGTGCGCTATAAGTTCTTTGATTCCTGTTGGGATGTGGTAGATTTTATTTGGCTGGGCTATTGTTGGAGTTGTCTCCTCAACAGCTTTAGTGATCACGTTGTTGAATGTGCTTCTTCTATGTCTTTCTGAGTTTTGAGACTTATTCCCCGAGGTAAATCGTCTTCAATTTTTGTTCGATACTTATCCCAATCTGTTTTTCTATTGTGTTGCCTGGTGGTGTGTTTTCTGTGGATAATAAAGCTGCTAAATGTCGCTATTATTGCTGAGTGATCTGAAGACAGGTCAAAACTAGATTTTACATCCATGTTTGTTGAAGAAATGCCATTAGTAACAAATAAATCCAGAAGGTCAGGAATTTTCTTTGGGTCGGTTGGCCAATAAGTGGGTGACCCTGTCGATAAGAAGGAATAGCCTTTTTGTTCTGCAAGACTTACTAGTTGCCTTCCTTTTGGAGTTGTCAACCGGGAGCCATATGTGGTATGTTTGCTGTTGAAGTCTCCACCTACTATAAATTTAGAGTCCAACGTAGAAAAGAAGTCATCAAATTGTTCCATTTTGATGCTGTGTCGTGGCGGACAGTAGACTGCTGCAATTGTGAGATTATAAGATAACGATTGTACTCTTATAGTCCGGGAGGTGGTGTCACTTTTTTATTAGTGATTTATCTGCAACTCAAATGTGATTAATTAGAGAGTTGCACTATTACTGTACTCGAAATCGAAAGTCAGTCAGCGCGACCGTGGTGGGCGTGGGCGTGGGAGGCGGTGAAACTCGCCGGAAAAATATCAAAAAAAAGTGATTGATCTCCACGTGAAACTTTGTAATAATGTAAATTATTCATTATTATTAGTGAAAATGGGCGTCAGTGACTTTCCCGATGGTGGAAACATCGTCAGTCAGGCGGTTGAAGTGGTCGGAAAAATCTGAAAATTGACAAGTGACCCATCTTCACTTGAAATTTTGAAAAATGATTATTTTAATCAAATTGAACGTAAAACTGGACGTCAGTCGCGTTTATAGTGGTGGATTCTACGTCACTTCCAAATTCAAGGGCAGTGACCAGCTTCCTTTGACGCGAGTTATATATCCGAGAACGATGAACTTCGTTGGAAGATCGCAGGAAGTGCGATCTCAGCATCGTCTCATTTTCCAAGAACTAAGAAAGTGTACCGAGGTTATAAATTATAATTTTATCATCATTGAATCAGTTTTGACATAACCTTCACTGTATATGTACAGGGTGTCCGGGGAGTAACTGTACATACTCATACCAGAGATAGAGTTGGACTAGCTGATTACGGATTGACTATAAAAAATTAATTTCTGGATTTTCCTGAAAAGCTACAGGGTGATTTTCCAACTTCATGGAAATACTTAGACCATCATAAAATCCAAACTTATTGACGGATATTATTGAAACTCAGGAGGTTCTTGACACATGCTAAGGTTGAGTCAGAAATATATCAATTATTCCATTATTCCAGGGCCGGACTCATTAATCTCCATTTAAAATATTCAGGGTAAAGAAAACACTTTGTATTTCGAATAACAAATAATTGATTAGCTTTTTAGAAAGAAGCTAAATTATGCTTCAATTTTTGGTACCGCTCAAAGTTGTCACATCAACAATTATTTCTTTATGAATTTTTTAATTTGGATAATGTTCGAAAATTGCAATTTATTTACCTGAACAAGACATAGTCATCTTGTGCAGGTCGAAAATAAATAATAAATTTTCTTAAAAAAGTCACTGAAGGTGAAGAAGACTATAATAATTTGTTGATATACTGGGTGGCTACCCCAGACGCGGATTTCACTTTGAGGGAGTAAATGAAGGTATTTTGAAAAAAAAATTGGTGATGTGTATAGGGTATACAGAAGCATATTTCAGAATTCGAAAGGCTGTATCCAATTTGAAAATTCGGCAAGAGAAATGTATACAAGCTGATGGTTTTTATTTCGAACCACTTTTGAAATATCGTTGACTCAGCAATTCATTCGTTACTATTTTTATTTTTATTAGGTACTCTTTACTGTATTTTAGTTTTTTTCATTTGTTATTGTTTCGTTATTGAAGTGCTTATTAAAGCTCTGAACTTTTTTGTTAATCTTCTACTAATACATTCGCATTTTATATTCAAACATGAGATTTTCAATTCTCTTCATGGTGAAAAATTTATATTTTCGAACTTTATCCAAATTCAAAAATTCATAAAAAAATAATTCTTGATGTGACAACTTTGAGTGATACCGAGAATTGGAGCATAATTTAGCTTCTTCCTAAAAAACGAATCAATTATTTGTAATTTGAAATACAAAGTGATTTTTTTGCCCTGAATACTTTAAATGAATATTAATGAGTCCGGCCCTGGAATAATGAAATAATTGATATCTTTCTGACTTGACCTTAGCATGTGTCAATAACCCCCCAAGTCTCAATAATATCCGTCAATAAGTTTGGATTTTATGATGATCTAAGTATTTCCATGAAGTTGGAAAATCACCCTGTAGCTTTCTAGGGAAATCCAGAAATTAATTTTTTATAGTCAATCCGTAACCAGCTAGTCCAACTCTATATCTGGTAAGAGTATGTACAGTTATTCCCCGGACACCCTGTATACGTATTGTATGAAATATAGCTTTTTTTAAAAACGCTTATCCTGCCTTAATAAATATAACTGGCGCAGTCGACGGAGTTTCACGGAGTTTTCATTGTGAAAAACTTAAGAGTTCTCTTTTTGGTGAAACGAGAACCTACCCACAGCAGTTACAGTCAAAAATCCTTCTAGGAGGAAGAAGATAATGCAGTTGTGGATAATCATAACAAGGTGGTGAGCGTATTTTTATTCGTTGATGTCAGACTCCTCTAATCCTAGTATTGATTCTGTAGCGGAAACCAATTCTGAATTAGAGACAGATTTGTTAGAATTATTTAATAATCTTTCACTTAATAGTAATAATACAACTTTGAATATGCCTAACGTACCTGAAAACTTTGATATCAAAAATTTAAGCATCATTCCCGATTTCGATGGGAATCTGAATAAATTACATAGGTTCATTCAAGCTTCGGAAGCAATTTTGAATCACTATTTTGATGTTGAAAATCAAAATAACTTCCAAAATGTGTTGATATTGAATGGTATTTTGAATAAGCTTCACGGCAAAGCGGAAGAAGTTGTCGCAATTCATGGAGCTACCAGTAATTGGAACGACATAAAAAATTCACTTTTATTACATTTCGGTGATCAACGAGATGAGATCTAGTTAATCTGAGGCAAAACTTCGGAAAATCTCCTCATGACTTCTATGAAAAAGTAATAACATTATTAATTTGTAATTATATTGATTTGAAATGTGAAGTTGGAATTAGAGCAAGTAAAAGAGATTTTTTCCAAAAACAAGCTTTAAAAACCTTTTTAGCCGGTTTAAGAGATCCTATTATTAGGGCTATGAGGCCTAATTCTTCATCTCAAGCACTACAATTCATAATTGAAGAAGACAATATAAAACATTGCCAAAAATCTAATCAAACGGTAATCAATAATTCCAGAAAATTCATGAATTATAGTAATCACAGAAATAATTCAAATAATTTTTCAAAATTTCGTCAAAACTTTTCCACCATGGTACCCATCGAACGACAAAATTTTGTTACGAATCAGCAATTTCCTAGCAGACCCATTACTATTCAAAGAAATATAAGTTATAGAGAGCCGAAATATTTCAGTAACGCTCAAGTTTTCGGAAAGCAGCAACAACCTGCACCTACTCCAATGAGTATATCTACTAATCATACTAAACAGAGAACTCAACCAATGAGTACCTCAACAAATAATAGATATTTTACAAACAGGCAAAATCAATCCTTTCCTCAGAAACCAAATTTTATAAGTGAAGAGCTTTTTAATACCGAGTATCATAATAATCCTCACAGCTCTAAAGAAGAATTCAAAAATGACGAGTTGCTGAAGATTACGAACAAAATTTTCGGAACGTTCAATTTCAGACCCACAGCACATAATAGAATTTTATGTTTCTAATGGTAAACGCGAATTACCTTATATAGAAATTAAAAATCCCTCTCTTAAATTACTAATCGATACAGGATCAATAAAAGCTTTCATTAATCCAGATTTAGCTAAAAAATATTATTCAAATTTCATATTCAAAGAACCATTCACTGTCTCAACAGTCCATCAAACCTCTCATCATCAATTTTGTGCCAATATTCCTATATTTGCTGAGTTTAATAGACATAATGAAAATTTCAAATTCTATCTATTCAAGTTTCATAATATTTATGACGGTTTAATTGGATTAGATAATCTAAAACTATTGGATGCGTCTCTTGATTTTCATAGTTCTAAGCTCAACACTCCTTTTTCAACAATGCCAATAAAATATCAAGAATCAGCAAATAAAGCTCCATTCAAAATTAAAATTGATGCGAATTCTAGAATCATTGCTAAAATTCCAATCAAACACCTATCCGGTGACGTGATAATACCGAAACAAATTATTCAATCTTGTGAAATTTCTGAGATTGTAACTTGTTCTAAAAATGGCCTAGCAAACGTAGAAATTTGTAATGAAACCAACGAAGATGTTATCTTCATTTTAAATAAACCGATTGAATCAATTTCCATACAGAATAATTTCGAAATCTTTCAAATGGAAACTAATAATAATTCAGAATATATAAGCGTAGAAGAATTAATTAGAACCAATCATATGAATGAAGAAGAAAAATGTCATATTTTAAAATTATGTCGAAAATATCCAGATATCTTTAAGTTAGAGAATCAACTCCTTTCTTTTTCAAATCAGATAAAACACTCTATTAAAACTAAAGACGATATCCCTGTCTACACAAAATCTTATAGATATCCTTTTATTCATAAAAAGAAAGTTAAAAATCAAATAAATTCTATGTTAGAACAAGGTATTATCAGACCCAGCCAGTCACCTTGGTCATCGCCGATTTGGGTAGTACCAAAAAAAGCTGATGCATCTGGTAAACAAAAATGGAGAGTTGTCATAGATTTCCGAAAACTCAATGAGAAGACTATTGACGATAAATATCATATACCTAATATAAATGATGTTCTTGATAAAATCGGCCAATGTCAATATTTTACAACACTAGATTTAGCTAGCGGATTTCACCAAATAGAGATGGATCCTGTTGATATTCCTAAAACAGCTTTCAATGTAGAGAATGGCCACTACGAATTTCTACGTATGCCATTCGGATTAAAAAATGCGGGTTCTACCTTTCAAAGGGTAATGGATAATGTACTCAGAGGACTTGAAAATTGTTTAGTCTATCTAGATGACATAATTGTCTTTTCAACATCATTACAAGAACATATTGTTAATCTTTCAAAAGTTTTCAAAAGGCTCAGAGAGGCCAATTTCAAAATTCAGTTAGATAAATCAGAATTTCTAAAAAAGGAAGTAGCTTATTTGGAGCATATTGTAACAACAGATGGAGTCAAACCAAATCCAGACAAAATTCAAGCTATCAAAAATTACCCAATACCTAAAACAACAAAAGAAATTAAAGGATTTTTAGGGTTATTAGGATATTATAGAAAATTTATCCGTGACTTCGCGAGAATTACCAAACCTTTAACGGCCTGATTGAAAAAAGGCGCAAAAATCGAGCACCCCACATCGTTTATCAACTGTTTTGAATACTGTAAAAATTTGTTAATGAACGAACCTATTCTTCAATATCCGGACTTTTCAAAAGAATTTGTTATTACTACAGACGCTAGTAATTTTGCCATTGGTGCAGTCCTATCACAAGGAAAAATTGGTAACGATAAGCCGGTCGCATATGCATCAAGAACTCTCAATGATAATGAGCAAAATTACAGTACAATTGAAAAGGAATTACTCTCTATCGTTTGGGCAACTAAATACTTTAGAACTTACATTTTTGGCAGAAAATTTAAAATCGTAACAGATCATAAACCATTACAATGGCTTATGTCACTTAAGGAGCCTAATAGTAAGCTTTTAAGATGGAGATTAAAACTCGAGGAATTTGATTTCGAAATTGTTTACAAAAAAGGTAGTTCTAACACAAATGCAGATGCTCTATCGAGAGTCGAGATTCACAACAAAGATTTTTTTGATTATATGGAGAAATTTAATGAAGAATTTTCCGAGAAAAATACGAATAACGATAACGAGTCGATGATTGTTAATTTGGAAGAAGCAGACGTTGAGGAGATATCATTCGAGAAATTTGAGAAGCTTTTTAATGCAAATGAAATATATTATTGTTCAACTGTGACCGAAAAAATTGGCAATTTATTTGATGCTCCGGAATCCTTCTCCCTTGCTCATTGTGTATCTGAAGATTTTTATATGAATAAGGGTATTGCACTTGATTTCAAAGAAAAATTCGGTAAAGTTCAAGAACTCAAATCTTAGAATAAAAGAACTGGAGAAGTTGCTAAAATTTCACACAACAAAAGAAAAATTTATTACTTAATAACTAAGGAATTTTATTACCATAAACCACGATATGAAACAGTATTCGAATCACTTTCCAATCTCAAAGAATTGTGTCAAAAAGAAAATGTTAAATCCTTAGCATTACCAAAAATTTCGTGTGGTTTGGATGGACTAGAATGGAGAAAAATATTCAGCATGATTAACTATATTTTTGCAAATTCCACTATAAATATTAACATTCATTACTTATCTCAAGACGATTTAATCAATTCCAAGAACATTGAAAATCAGTACGAATCGGATGGTAACACTATACATTCCAATCACGAAAATCCAATTCAAAAAGTCCCCATTTCTGAAAAAATTTTAAATATTTTTGACAATCAAATAGTTTTTGAATTTGTTTTTCATTCCCCGGTGGAGGTTAGAATAAAAAAATTTTTTTCGAGCAAACAAAGAATTTTTGTTCAAATTTCTACTAACGATTTGAAAAGGGAAATTATTGACTTCTTCAAAACATACTTAAGACCTAATATTCTTTACGCTTTGTATTTCAAAAAAGATAATTATTATAAAGAAATATGCGAAATTCTCAGAAAAACATTTAAACAATCCGCTTTCAAATTATTGAAGTGCAATGAAATCTTTAGTGATAAGAAAATTTTGCACAAACAAAATCTCAAAAAACCTAAAACTAAATCTAAGAAACTTTTTCAGGCTAATCCTAATGATTCTGGTGACAGCACAGGACATTCAAATAATAAACCTGAAGGACAATCCGGGAGTCCTTCCAATTCTCCTAGGGAAAGCGAAAGTTAGAAGCAAATTTCACAGTTTCATACATTACTATGACCTTCAACCCATCTCCACACAGTTAAAATATTTAGTATTTCATTATAAGACAGTATCTAGTACTATTTTAAATACTTCAAGTTCCGTGTTTCGTACAAAATTGGAAAATCATAAAATGTTTTATGAATATCAATTAAGCTCAGCAAAACAAAAATTGAAAAGTTTGATACCAATGGGAAGATCAAAAAGAGGAATTATTGATGGATTGGGAACCATAATAAAAAATATTACTGGTAATTTAGATGCAAATGACGCATTACATTATGAATCGGCATTAAAAGAACTTCAAAATAATCAGAAGGATATTACGTTCAATTTAAATGCAGGTATTTCATTAACCGGTGAAGTAATCGAAAATTTCAATAAAACTATTTTTGTCCTCAGAAATAATCAAAAAACAATTGCTTCCCAACTTGAAGGAATTTCAGGAAAATTTGATCAATTAAGTGATAACTTTTATATGTATATTCAGATTAAAAATCTCATGGACCAAATCGGAATATCTATCAATATTATTATAGAATTAATCGATGAAATTGAAAACGCCATTAGTTTTTCCAGACTCGGAATATTGCATCATAGCATTATTAAATTTTCCGAATTATATTCAATTATCAATAAAACAAAAAATTTATATGGTTCAAGTAATCTGATATTCGTCGACGAGAGAGAATATCACAGATTTAATGAATTGATAAAAGTAGATGCATATTTTGTTGAATTCAGAATTGTTTTCGTTCTTCATTTTCCTATTGTACACCCCGAACCTTTTTCTCATTACCATTTATTTTCAATCCCAACTATAAACAACACTATTACTATTCCCAAAAATACCTATCTGGCAAGCAATGAAAAATGGTATCAATGCGCCTCTTCGCCTTGTATTGATTTACACCCACTATATTACTGTGAAAACGACAAACTCAATAATGGGTCAGAAGTAGAAGATTGCCTGTTCCAGCTACTGCAACTCCAAAAATCCACTGGTTCCTGCCAAAATCACCCTGTGGAAACTAGCAAGAACGTTGTCCAGCAGATTGGTAATGGAAGATTCGTCATATTAGCTCCAACTGGAATGAAAATTCGCACAGTATGTAGAAGAACCGACGTCAGCACACTGAAGGGAAACTTCCTACAACGACAAGGAAATCTTGAAGGGAGAACCAATGTACCTTCCTCAAATTGCTGCCGAGTTGAATGCAACAACCCTAACTGCATTCAAAATAAAACTTGAAGATTTTTCATTGGACCAAATACACAAATTGAAGAAGAAACAAGAGGAAATTCAACCCTTAATGGAAAAGCAAAAAAGTACCAAATCATTGCATGAAGTCCTGATAATTATCATTTATTTGCTATTTTTCATAATTATCACGTATTTTGGATCGAGGAAAATTAAGTTATGGCTGAGATCATAACGCCCAAAAAAAAAAAGTTCAACTATCTTAACTTTTGAAAGAACAAACAAAAAAAAAAAACGGAAGGAAACGCTAGGAACACCTCGGTTTGCTTACAGTGGAGATGGGGTGAGTTCAGTTTGATGGAATAGGGCGCCAACGTATTTATTTTTTTTTTCCTAGCGATCCAACGCAAAAAAAAACGAAGGTGAACGGATTATCCTAAAATCATAAATTCACAAAAAAAAAAAAAACTAATGAATACTGCTTCGGCCAAATACGTAAACTCCGAAACAGATAAAATAGAACGTAAATGACTATTAAAGAAAAGGTAACCAAATCAAGTTGAGTATCTTTTGAAAGAGTAATGTAAATGACGATCAAAAAAAAGGTAAGTAAACAAAGTCCAATATCTCATGAAAGGTGTAATTTCAAAATTTATAGAAATAATAAAGCGATATTCTGTCTGTTCTGACAATTATTGTTTTCTGAATGATTATGATCCTGATGTACAAACACTTTTCCCTATGCTTGATCAAGCGTAGTTCCCAAAATACTTTCGAACAAATTATGGTACACACTATATAACAATTAGGTAACAGTTCTACCAGAATTTCACTTCAGTTCATAAATTTATTAAAGATGGAAAATAAGGTATTATGTACTTATAAATACTTATGTATTTATGTATTATATATTGTTACGTATTATTTACTTACAAATATACCCTATTAAATGTACTTGTCTTGTGAAAATGCTTATAGATGGAATAAATATGTATATATATATATTGAGATATTGTCTTTTCAAATTCACTCTAACAGTAAACAGTCTATGCATGGAATAAAATTAAATCTGAAATTTCCTGAATGAATGTAAGGACAAATATCTAAACTCCCTATTATTATTTCAAAAAGTGACCATAATTGATTGACTTGATCAAATTAATATGAGAAAGACGTAAATTCAGATGTCACATGAACAATATGTCCACTTTTCACAAATGGCTTCCTTGACGTCAATGTCAGAAAAATTCTATGTACATACCAGGAATTTCCAATCGAATGATGAAATTACCAATTCGAAGATCCCAACGATGAAATTACCAATTCAAAGATCTCAACCAATCCACGATGTCGAAAATCCTCCTCAAGTTGTTTTCCTCCTTTTTCCTTCAGATTGAAACTACGATATTTCCGATGTTCCGTTCAAACGGGACGATCCAAAATCCACAAAACTCTTATACTCGCAGAAGGAAATTAGAAGATGAAAACATACGTAGACAGGAAAAGAAAAAGGCCTCAAGTTGTTAGGCGGCCTTTAAAATTGAATGCTCCTCGTCGTAGCAGAAGTACGTGTTTAATCCCCACAAGGGTAATATTGCTATTCCAACAAACAAACTAGCAATATTGAAACAATAGACGATCTCACTTTATCCCAAAACTTGGATTTTCACAAGAAAATTCAGTGAAGAACCTCTAATTACGCACAAGCAAGCTATTCGAAGTAACAATCGATGATTTTCTCTCAAAGAAACGCCGTGAATGAATATTTTAGAACGGGTCCGAACACATTTTGGATGTTTGATAAAAACTTAATTAGGCAAATGAAAATATTGAGGAAATATGGTTTATAGGCAACTCATGAAACACAGTGAAAATTTTTGGAGTTGCTGAAATATTCAAGGGGAAATTCGACACGTTATAAATTCTCCCCCTTCGTCAAGAAATTTTCCCAAAATTTCACAACAAACACAGAAAAGAAAACAAAAACACCTAATAAATCTTAGAATTGACTACTTTAGTCGTCTTTATCGGTTGGGTCAGACTTGAGGTCCTTTACATGCCAAACTCCTTTATCATTGCCAGCTCTGTCCTCCAATCGGTATGTCCAAGGTGATAACCTTTTAGCAATTAGAAACGGACCTATCCATTTTGGGGCTAATTTCTTCGTGAAATGCTTACTAGCATCAGAAAGTACAAAAGTTCTTCTATAGACGGGTTGGTGAACAATAAACTCCTCCTTCCTTCTTCTCAAATTGTAATAATGAGCATTCCTCTCAGCAGCTGATTTTAGTCGACCCTTTAGCTCATTAAAAATCCTCTGGAATCCCTTGGACCTCGTTTCTTCGGACGAATCAACAGCAGAATCTCCTTGCAGAGCAATATTATAATCGTCTCCAGACAACATCATCGTTCTACCAAAGTTCACAAAATAAGGTGTGTATTTCGTGGTCTCGTTTCTAGAAGTCCTCATAGCACAGGTGAGCTCAGCTAAATTCTCGTCCCATCTCTGATGATTATCAGAAGCATATGCTGAAAGAAGAAACTTCAGAGTTCTATTATATCTTTCAGTGGGGTTTGCTTGAGGATGGAAATTCGCATTGAACTTAGCACGAATTTTATATTTTTCTAACAATTTCGGATATTCCTTCTTATATTGGGGACCATTATCAGAAATTATGAGCCGTGGAACACCGAAAATTAAAAATACACCCTCCTCTAATGCTCTACATATCGCCGCAGACGTAGCCTTTCTCATAGGAAAAGTTAGGCAGAATTTACTGAAGTAATCAGTGACGACAAATATATAAGAATTTCCTCTTTTAGACCTAGGAAGAGGACCTATCAGATCCGAACAAACAACCTCCCAAGGCTTTGACGATTCAGGATGATGTGATGCCATTAAACCAGCAGGCTTTTTCGAATCTACCTTATATCTCAAACAAATCTGACAATTTCTGATATATCGAGCCACGTCCGAGCGAGATTTTGGCCAGAAATATCTTTCGCACAACCGAGAATGAGTCTTAAACACTCCCATATGACCCGACGTGCAAGAATCATGCATATCCTGAATAACCCTCATTCTCAGTTGCTCAGGTACAACCAACTTCCACGGATTTTCACTCAAATCGTTCCCAGGTGATCCCAAATGTTTATATAGAAAATTATGATGAACTCTCCAGGTGGGAAATTTTTCTGGACGGTTCTTAACGTTACCCAACATTCTCAAATACCATGGGTCAACTATATTTCCAAAATCATCGGAGGTTACCATATCTAACTTAGGTACAGAGCGTGACAAAAGATCGGGGACATGGTGGTCAGAGCCCTTACGATGCGTGACACTAAATTCAAACTGTTGCAGTCGTACAATCCACCTTGCAAGACGACCAGACACAGCTTTAATATTCTGAAGCCAAACCAAGCAGTAATGATCGGTGATCACCTCGACTTTTATCCCTTCAATATACGGACGCAGCTTTTCTAGAGCCCACAGAACTGCCAAACATTCCCTCTCTGTTGTCGAGAAATTCTGTTCCTGTCTCGTTAGAGAACGACTGATGTAGCATATCACCCTCTCACCTCCTTCGGGATCAGGTTGGCTCAATACAGCACCCAATCCATATCCTGACGCGTCGGTTTGGACTTGAAAAGGCAAATCGTAGTTAGGGCAGCTCATAATTGGTGCAGACACAAGTTTTTCCTTCAACAAGCTGAACGATTTCTCGCATTCTGCTGTCCACTGAAATTTGCTACCTCTCTTTAATAGAGAGGCGAAATGAGGTCAGAAAAATTAGGTATGAATCTACGATACCATGAAAAGGTTCCAACTAAGCTACGTACATCCTTGACATTACGAGGGGTCGCAATCTCCACCATTGCTTTAACCTTCTCTGAATCAACTTGGAGACCATGACTATTCACCACATATCCCAAATACTTCATTTCACTCCTGCAAAACTTACACTTATCTCTAGAAACTGTGAGTCCTGCCTCATGCAGTCTACGGAATACTTCTTCAAGTATATAAAGGTGTTTCTCGAAGTCTTCTGTAACAATGATGATATCATCTAGATAAAAGAAAACGTACGGTTCAAGGTCGCTCCCAAGCACAACATCCATCAGTCTTTGCCAAGTTGCTGGGCTATTACTTAATCCAAATGGCATCCTTCGAAATTGAAATAGTCCCCTATTCGGAACTGTGAATGCAGTGTACTGGCGGGATTCTTCTTTGACTGGAACTTGCCAGAATGCACTCTTTACATCTAAAGAACTTATGTACTTCGCATTTCGTAATTTATCTAAGGTATTAGATATATAGGGTAGAGGATAACTATCCTTTTTCGTAACTGCATTTACCTTCCGATAGTCCACGCAGAATCTGTATGTACCATCTTTCTTTTTAACCATAATTATTGGGGACGACCAGGGGCTGAAACTTTTTTCTACAATTCCTTGCTGCAACATATCATTCAACTGCTCGTCAATATGTTTTTGAAGTACAGGAGATACTGGGTAGTACCTCTGTTTGATAGGTGGTCCATCTACTAAAATTTCATGCTCGACTACATTCGTACAACCGATAGCATCATCTCCCATCACACCAGAATTTCTATCGACCAATTCGTCCAATTTCCTCTTCTGATCCTCATCCAAGTAGGTATCTACAGTGGCAACATCAACTTCGTCAGCTGAAAAGAACCATTCACTATCTCGCAAATTGGGAACTATACCTAAAGCTTTCCAAAAGTCTGCTCCGAGCAATATCATCCGAGGTAACTCTAACATTATCAAAACCTCCATCAACACTACTTTGTCCTTAACTTTCATCGGTAACCTGCAGCTTCCAATGCTTGAGCAAACCTGTCCATTAGCTACAGTACATGTAACCTCTTTTCGAGAATCCAGAGTTACTCCCAATTTTTGAAGAATCGACCAACACTCTCCGTTAATTATTGTTCGGGATGCACCAGAATCAAGCAGACCAAGAAATTCCTTTCCATAAATTGACAACCGTAGATATGGTCTCTCGTCTCCATGTACGCTATCTAGTACATAATTTAGTATAGGACGAAGTTTATCAATAGGACCTTCAGGTCAAACAGTCGTTGGAAGTGGTCCCGCAATCAACGACTCGATCTGTTTCCCGACAAATTGCATTTGGGACAAGTTCTGATGGTATACCCTACCTGATTGCATTTGTAGCAACGCATAGTCTTCGGTGCAGCACATCCTATCGCTCTATGTCCTAGTTTACCACAATTATAGCAGCTTACCGGTTTTTCGCATTTAGACCCAGATGAAGGCTGAGGTCCTACAAGTTGCATTTCTTCAATACCTTCTCCGATGCTTGCATATGCTAAGTCAGGCTCGAGGCAAGACTGAGACCTTCTGGCTGGCGGAGCGAAAGATTCGACATACTCGCGCCGTTCCTCCAATTGACGACATAACCTCTTCAATTCCACATAAGAATCTACACTCACCAAAGCTAATTGGGTCTGGAAAAAGGGGAGAATATTCCTCAAAACTGTCCTAATTTGTTGTTGTTCTGTTGGGGGTGATCGTAAACGATTAAAGAATGATTTCATAGTAGCCAAATATATGCCAATAGGTTCTTCCTTACCCTGAGTACGTTTTCGAATTTCTTCTAAGAGCTTTTCATCGTAGTTGAAGGGTTCAAATTCGGCTCTCAAGTTCTCAACAAAAGAATCCCAGTCCACTATCGTGTCCTTGATAGCTCTAAACCAGATTAACGCTCTGCCACTCAACAAATCCACAGCCGACCTCAGTACCTCAGATTTGGTCACTCCTCTTGCCTCGCATAACTCCTCAACTCGCTGTAAGAATGCATGGACAGACATTCCCTGTTTTTCGCCTGAAAATTGTAAACCCCATTTGTAAACTGGAATTGCTTTCACTTGACCAAAAGTTGTTTCCATAACCCGTGTTACCGGTACACGTGGAGTCGAACTTGCCAAATTCTGTTCATCAACTCCCTCTAAAGAATCATCATCTTCAGTGTCAGTGCCTTCCTGGTTGAGCGGTTTCATTGGTGATCCTGATGCAACATTTGTCTTCTCCTCAAGCCGATCCAGTAAACTGAGAACTTTTGCAAAAACTTCCCTTCTATACGCCTCCTCTTCAGGTGACTTTGCATTTATATGATCCAATCTAATCAATGCGTATCTCAAACGTGTACCATTCACCACATAACGTCCACTCCTCACCGTCAAGGACTCCGAACCAGCAATACTACCTTCTACCTTCGCGATGACCTCATCAATAGCTGCTTTATCTTCCTCAAAAGTGAACGGGTAATTAGGATAGGATATTGACGATCCTTCCTTTTCTAGTTTCATCGCCCTAGACAGACTTTTGCGCATACTATCAACTGTTCCCGTTGGCAAACCTCTTATAGCCAACAAATATGTTAACTGTGCCTGATTTAATCTGTTAACAACTATTTTCCCTGACATCTTGAATACAATACTTCCTCAAAAAAAATTATAAAAACTAATTTTCCAAGCAAGTATTCAAGCTAAACACAGAATGGCCCCACGTTGGGCGCCAAAATTTATAACGCCCCAAAAAAAAAAGTGAGTGGGGTGAGTTCAGTTTGATGGAATAGGGCGCCAACGTATTTATTTTTTTTTCCTAGCGATCCAAAGCAAAAAAAAACGAAGGTGAACGGATTATCCTAAAATCATAAATTCACAAAAAAAAAAAAAACTAATGAATACTGCTTCGGCCAAATACGTAAACTCCGAAACAGATAAAATAGAACGTAAATGACTATTAAAGAAAAGGTAACCAAATCAAGTTGAGTATCTTTTGAAAGAGTAATGTAAATGACGATCAAAAAAAAGGTAAGTAAACAAAGTCCAATATCTCATGAAAAGTGTAATTTCAAAAATTATAGAAATAATAAAGCGATATTCTGTCTGTTCTGACAATTATTGTTTTCTGAATGATTATGATCCTGATGTACAAACACTTTTCCCTATGCTTGATCAAGCGTAGTTCCCAAAATACTTTCGAACAAATTATGGTACACACTATATAACAATTAGGTAACAGTTCTACCAGAATTTCACTTCAGTTCATAAATTTATTAAAGATGGAAAATAATGTATTATGTACTTATAAATACTTATGTATTTATGTATTATATATTGTTACGTATTATTTACTTACAAATATACCCTATTAAATGTACTTGCCTTGTGAAAATGCTTATAGATGGAATAAATATATATATATATATACAGTGGACTCTCGATAAGTCGAACTCCCAGGGACCACAAAAAACTGTTCGACTTATCTATAGTTTGGCTCACCAAACGTTCGAGTTATTGAGGTGGGAGTTCGACTCATTGAGGGAAAAACTTGAGATAATAATGATCATCGTTAGTCAACGAGAACCACACGACGGCTTTATAAACAAATAAGGAATTAATGGAACAAATGTCCTAAGCGGTTGAAAAACACATTATGATAGCTGCCACATGTGGTGATTGGTTTGCGTAATCCTTTTAGCTTTCATTCTTTAGATCAAATAGTTCGACTCATTGAGGCGATGGTGGTCAGGAGTACGACTCATAGAGGTGGAGATTTTCGCAGAGCCTTTCTAGCAGTTCGACTCATCTATTAGTCTCTCTAGTCCCTAGAACACTGTTCGACTCATTGAGGTGAAATTACACAGGGTGAGATACGCATGAATCGGGACCGGAGAAACAGTTCGACTTATCAAAGAGTTCGACTTACCGATGTTCGACTTATCGAGAGTTCACTGTATATTGAGATATTGTCTTTTCAAATTCACTCTAACAGTAAACAGTCTATGCATGGAATAAAATTAAATCTGAAATTTCCTGAATGAATGTAAGGACAAATATCTAAACTCCCTATTATTATTTCAAAAAGTGACCATAATTGATTGACTTGATCAAATTAATATGAGAAAG
This sequence comes from Coccinella septempunctata, assembly GCF_907165205.1. NCBI lineage: Eukaryota > Metazoa > Arthropoda > Insecta > Coleoptera > Coccinellidae > Coccinella > Coccinella septempunctata. The sequence continues at coordinate 32,845,499 of NC_058192.1, read as the reverse complement.
ACGTAAATTCAGATGTCACATGAACAATATGTCCACTTTTCACAAATGGCTTCCTTGACGTCAATGTCAGAAAAATTCTATGTACATACCAGGAATTTCCAATCGAATGGTGAAATTACCAATTCGAAGATCCCAACGATGAAATTACCAATTCAAAGATCTCAACCAATCCACGATGTCGAAAATCCTCCTCAAGTTGTTTTCCTCCTTTTTCCTTCAGATTGAAACTACGATATTTCCGATGTTCCGTTCAAACGGGACGATCCAAAATCCACAAAACTCTTATACTCGCAGAAGGAAATTAGAAGATGAAAACATACGTAGACAGGAAAAGAAAAAGGCCTCAAGTTGTTAGGCGGCCTTTAAAATTGAATGCTCCTCGTCGTAGCAGAAGTACGTGTTTAATCCCCACAAGGGTAATATTGCTATTCCAACAAACAAACTAGCAATATTGAAACAATAGACGATCTCACTTTATCCCAAAACTTGGATTTTCACAAGAAAATTCAGTGAAGAACCTCTAATTACGCACAAGCAAGCTATTCGAAGTAACAATCGATGATTTTCTCTCAAAGAAACGCCGTGAATGAATATTTTAGAACGGGTCCGAACACATGTTGGATGTTTGATAAAAACTTAATTAGGCAAATGAAAATATTGAGGAAATATGGTTTAAAGGCAACTCATGAAACACAGTGAAAATTTTTGGAGTTGCTGAAATATTCAAGGGGAAATTCGACACGTTATAAGGGTTCCAAGAAATCAAACAGAAACAGAAGAATTCCAACCACGATCAGTTCCACGAAATGAACCAGAGAGAGAAAAATCCCAAGCTAGAGCAGTTCCATTCTTCACTACGTAGACACCTTTCTGAGGATGGAGGAGTTATATATCCGAAAACGATGAACTTCGTTGGAAGATCGCAGGAAGTGCGATCTCAGCATCGTCTCATTTTCCAAGAACTAAAAAAGTGTACCGAGGTTATAAATTATAATTTCATCATCATTGAATCAGTTCTGACATAACCTTCACTGTAAATACGTATTGTATGAAATATAGCTTTTTTTAAAAACGCTTATCCTGCCTTAATAAATATAACTCGCGCTGCACCTTATGCAGTTCGACTGACGCATATTTTACAGGCATCGTGCTAGCTGACGATTATTTATCGAGTGTACATAACAATTACTTGTTTATACAGTGTGTTTCATCATAAACTGGACAAACATATATAGTGGGTAAATGACACCGGTAGAATCACTTTCGCCTTATGACATATACCCCGTTTTCGACGCATAAGCGAGAAATAAGGTGTTCAACGTCGTATTTGAGCAATATTCTATTGGGTGTGCTCAGTTATGTATAAACCACAAAGTAACGGTTTCTGGTCACATCGGAGTATTTTTGAGTGCGCAATTCAGAATGGATGAAGAACTCAGAAAAAAATTCAAAATGGCGGAAAACCTTCGATGTTCGTGATTTTTTTTTTTTGGTTTCCAAATTGAATTTCATTTTCTGAATGAACACAATTTTCGAACAATTTCCTTGTAGTTTCCTACAATCAGGAAACATTTCAACAATTTCGAGTTTTCATTTCTTAGAAACGCGTCATAAGGCTTATATTCAAACTTCGGTCACGTGATTCATGTCGTCCGATTTTGAGTTTCGTATTCTTCCCTTCCCTTGTAAATTCATCCCTAATTGTCTTGTTTATATCCACCTGAACATCGGAAAATACAGGAAATGCTCTGATTTTCATGGGTACGAAACATGACACACTGATACCATAGCCTTCCCTAGGCGTCATACAGTTAAATATGAGTTATAAAGGTATCAAATTATATAACCATTTGCCCAATCGCTTGAAATCAATGAGTGGAAAATCTTTCAAGAGAGAAGTTCCTTTTAACTAACAGGTGTTACTATAGTGCAGAGGAGTTCCTTAAGGACTACATTCGTTGAATGTGTAATTTTTTTTCTCTTGTATTTGTCATAATATATGACTTGTCCTATACATTTCTTAAGGGTCCAAAAGGATCAATAAATTTTATTTATTTATTTATATGATGAAACACCCTGTATAAACAAGTAATTGTTATGTACACTCGATAAATAATCGTCAGTAGGCACGATGCCGGTGGAATATGCGTCATTCGAACTGCATAAGGTGTGGTCACTTCAATTTTCAGATTTTTCCGACCACTTCAACCGCCTGACTGACGATGTTTCCACCATCGGGAGAATGACTGACGCCCATTTTCACTCATAATCATGAATAATTTACATTATTACAAAGTTTCACGTGGAGATCAATCACTTTTTTTTGAGATTTTTCCGGCGAGTTTCACCGCCTTCCACGCCCATGCCCACCGCTACTGGACTGACTGACGAGCGGACCTCATATGTACAAGTGGAGAACTACTCATCCTAAAAAATTCGTGTGAAGATCGATCACTAGTTCAAAAGTGACGTCACCTCCCGGACTATTATTGTTTTGGCTTGTAGAAATTCGTTTTCGTACTTTGGCAGTTCTTCATGTTTTATGGTGTTTCTTATCACAATTGCAGTACCTGCATGGGCTGTTTTGTCTGGATGGTTGGTGGTGTAAGTTTTGTACTGTGGTATGTTGAAGTACGATTTTTCAGTAAAATGTGTTTCACTCACCAGTAAGACATCTATCGAGTTATTATGAAGGAAAATTTCTACTTTATTCTTATGTTGTAGAAGGCCATTGGCATTCCATTCTGCAACTTTTATTATGTTATTGAATTTTATTTCGTTACTGGATCGAAATTATTATTTTTCACCTCTCAAATTACACGATTTGCGATTAATTTTCCCGGACCGTCGTGAATTACGACCGACCTGCGCTCAGTCCTCCACTTGACTTATCCCAAATTTGAAAAAAAAAAAAAATGAGGTATCTGATATATGCCTCAAAAGCAGGGTCAAAGAAACCATATGTAAGGTTGGGGTACGAGGATGTTTTGATATCTAGTTAGCCTAGACCAGTTCCATGCATAAAAAAATATTGCGTTACCATAGCAACGAACAATAACTTATCAGATGTGTCAGTGTGGAGTTTGAGATCAAAAAAGTAAACCAGAGTTACGCAATAAATTAAAAGAAAGAAGATGTCCACCGAAATTGTGAAAAATTGCTGCAAAATGGATCCCCAAATGTTTGAATGTGGACCAAAAGCGTGCAAGCTTAGAAGCATCGCGTTCGATCGGTGCTCGATTTGAAAACGATGTAGACTTCTTAAACCGAATTGTTAGTATGGATGAGACTTGGGTACATTTCTACGATCTAGAAACAAAGCAACAATCGATGGAATGGCGACACTCTGGTTCTCCAAGAACTAAGAAGTTTCGTGTCCAAAAATCTGCTGGAAAAGTTCTTGCTTGAGGTTTTGTGGATTGCCATAGAGTAATCATAATTGATTTTTACGATAAGGATAGAACAATAACCGGAAATTACTATTCGACACAACTGACCACTCTACGGGAAAAGAGTTTAAAAGGTCATAAATTTTCTACCAAGAAGGAGGTAATAAAAGGAGTTAGATGTCTGGTTTGCAGAGCAAGAAGAAACATTTTTTTTAAAGGTCTAGAGGCATTGCAGATTCGCTGTAATAAATGTACCCAATTAAGAGGAGAATATATTGGGTAATAAAATATTTTGACATTGAAATTTTGTTTGGTTCTACAGTAGGCTGAGAATTTTTCAATATATCCTAGTAATTGAGGTATCTTCATAATTATAATAGTTCTGGCATTATTTTTCTAAATATTTAAAAAAACCGATCCAAGTTGTAAGGTAACAATACGAAACATTATGAAAAATTTAGTGTGAATGCTATCGAAAAAAGCATGAAAAATGTTGTAGCACAGAAACTATTCGCCGAATTACGCCTGATTCCGCATGAACCTTCAAAATGTTGTTCTGTCAACGTCAGTGCTGACTTTTTTATCTAGTATTATCTAGTAGCCGATCAAAATCAAGACAACGATTTTGGTAGAGAGAACTCTCAACTGACCGAAACATAAAAAAACTGATGTAATGAAATTTCAGATACCAAAACGGAAAATGAACAAGGTTTCAAGTCCGAGGGTGAAGAAGACTGCCAATCGTTCATGAAAACAAGGTCATTAGGAAAAACACCAAATCATCTTACACTAAGGTAAGCTTTACAAAACTCTGATGCGAAGTATCATTTTTTTTAGTTCCTTCTTGTTGTATAGAATAAAAGTTTTCGACAGCGCAAATTTTCTCCTTTTGAAAAATTATTTGGGGGATATTGAAAGACATTGCAAAGTTTTTTTTGATTGTGGGTGGATTGTACGATCAACATGTCATATAATATCGACGTTTCTTTGTCGAGATTTTTTATCAGTGGTTTGAAGCAGTCTTTACTCCACGACCGGGAAGTATTTTTCACTAATTCTTGTGGTTAGACTTTACGATGCTCATGAATCTAAATACGTTATATAAAGATTGTTTAGCCCATTTTGTGACTCATCTGAGGAATATTTCAACATAATCATATGATCAAATAGTATGATTTTAGAAGGTTTTGTTTCAGACAATATTCACTGCAACACCTTGCCATGCACTAAATAAACGAAAGAAAGAATAGGCAATCGAGCAAGTTCGGCGTCATGAGTCATATTGTCAAAAATTGTTTACGATTTTCAATTATCGGTCTATATGAACTTCGACACATTTCTGTATCAGCAAGACGGCAGTTACCTTATTCAATAAACGGAATTCAGTGGAATCTCCACCTTTGCTTTGCAACCAAAATAGACCTTCCTCCATCCCCATACAAATTACTGTACGATCATCACCTGATTCTACATTTGGTCCTTCGAGCAAGAAGGCGGACAAGACGTTCGTCGAAGCAGGATTCAGTGCCTGTGCCAAACAGAAGTGCCTGTGCCAAAGAGAATTGCCTGTGCCAAGGAATCCTCACATAATTCAGACCCTGTGCCGAGAGGAATCGCCCGTGCCAAGCAGTCAACACCGGAACTTAAGCGCCTGTAACAAACAGTTCACAACAAGGAAGCCGCCTAGGGTCAACTGAAAAAAATCAAACAAGAGAGCCGCCCACGGCCAACTAGCATGGAAAGAGTAGGTAAATCGCAAACGACGATTCCGCTAGAAAGGAAACAAATAAAATCTACACCAGCGTCTGTGCAGTAACCACAACACAATAATGGAGGGAGCATATAAGGAAAAATCTACCAGCAAATTACCATAATGAAAGGAAATGGAAATAGTTATTTTCCTATCAAGTGATACTTGCCCGCACGAAATTGCCGTTGCCCGAACGATGCGAAGCAGAGATCAAGCGGGTGCAGCAAGATCTGTCGAAGATGATAAAATCATGGCCGGCCCCCTTTTTTATATTTATCTTAGAAAGTGCCTCACGAACACTTTCAACAGATATATGAATTCCACTTAAACAGTAATGAGAAAGAGAACAGTCATAAGATTGAGTACGATTCTTGGAGTCAGGGTTTATAGATCCTCAAAGTAGTCAGAAAACAAATCACATTTGTCCTCACCTGAGGTTACACAGCTATCATTATATGTGAGAGAATTCGGAATATTTAGCCCCTTATTTTTGACTTAAACATAATCGAATATCTTTTTCGGACTATCCGGACTGTACGGAACATGAATACTTTTTGAATTCAGATTTTATTTGTTTCTTAGATCTATAGATCTAGAACGTAAGGATTGAAACATCTAATAATCGACAAAGTTCCTATACAATCTCCATTTCAAATGATATAAATTTTTTTTTTGCTATATGAGCTTTATGGTGTCCCGTAAAAAAAACCTAAGAAAGCCTCGACTACTTCTTTTAAATTCAGGTACATGAGTGTCTATAAGGCCATTCACAATATTATAAAACATGGAGAAATCATCATTTATGTTACGATTTAAAAGTATTTCCTTCCAGGGCGTATTTCCCAGACAGTTATTTATTTCTGAATAGTTTGCCGCTTTTAAATTATATTAGTAGTTCCATTCCTCTTTAAAGTCCGGAGGGGATCTATGCTGAGTAAGAATTCCACAGAAGGATGATGGCTATCTTCCAGTACATAAGGATGAGAACATTCCATAACTTGCTTCACACTGAATCTGCTACATAGAATGAGATCCAAAAAGGTGTTCCTTTTTTTTGTGTCCTCGAGGAAGAGGGAAAGCGATACCGCCTTCTCCGCAGCGGGCGGTGCAATGCTGCGGATTCGTGTGGGACTTTCACTTACTAAAACTCCCCTCTTATACTAAAGTCGGAATCCCAAGGACACCGATTCCAACTTGTTGTGTGTTTCGTCGCTTAGGGCACGAACCGGTTCACCAAGGCGATTAGAATTTTACGGTATGGCCATTTCGAAGCCGCTCACTACCCTACTTGGATGTTGGGAATGTAAGGGTGAGCTTGCGCCTCAAATCTCGGTCTCGTATTCGTCTGCCCTCGCGGAGGACTTGTAACTGGTTTCACCTCGGTTCCGTATTTCCCCCTAGCTATGATAACGGAACACCAGACTGTAGGGGTATATCTTCGGAATGTCTTGACAAGGCTCACTTCGGATGGTCACAGAACGCACCCTAGGGCTCACCTTGTTCCTGATCCCTCGGGGAGTAGGCAGTAAGGTCTCCTCCCAATCCTACGATTCAGAAGGGCCAAATCAGTCATAGTCACTCTGACGTCACTACAAACTGTGCCCCTTGGATCTATTCCAAGCCCATGGTTACGAGGGGGAAAGTGAGAAGTACTCCTGGCGTCCACGCTCGGATTCCCGGTGGGGGTAGTTTCTCCTGGGGTAGTTTCTCCTAATTAGAAGCGCTAACATTACCTTTTGGGTCTACCCCGAGTCCGTGGATTCGGGGGGCCAATTAGGTCATAGTTGCTTCTTGCATGTGGTACTAACATTGCTTCTTAGGTCTACCCCTTGTCTGTCGACTAATGGGGCTAATAGCCATAGTTTACCACGCCATTTCCTCCTGCTAATCATACGAACCCTTATCTTTTTAGCTATGTCTCCGGCGACGTGTACGCCTAGACTTAAGCCCTTGAATTGGAAGGATTTGGGGTTTGGGATATTGCGGTGTGAAGCACTAACATTACTCTTTGGGTCTACCTAGAGTCCGTAGATTCGAGGGACCAATGGAGTCATAGTTACTTCCTGTAAATCTACTTGTGTACTCCTTCTTGTATTGGGTTCTTTTCCTCCGTCTTTTATGCATTCCTACTTCTTACTATCGGTTGTCCTACCGTTCTTCATATTTTTTATCTTTGTTTGTTTGTTTCCTGTAACACACTTAGCCTATGTTTTTATCTTCCTTAGGTAGTCATACCTTCCATTTATTTCTTTCTCCCTTTCTTCTTCGGCCTTTTCTTTCATCACATTTCTGATCCATTCAGTAATCAAATTCCATTTTTCATCCTGTTTACTATATTCTGCCTGTTGAATTGGAATTCTGGGTCTCCTTCTGTTGCCCTACCATCTTCTTGCAAATTTGTATGTGGTCCGGTTTCTCAAGGCCTTGGCAATTCCAGCACTGGGGGTTATTACTCTTTCCTATTTTCTTCCCGAATGTTCCAAAGCATCCGTGCCCGCTCAATCGTTGATATTCCTGACATGATTGAACTGCGGCAGTTCAGAGAATGGAAAAGTATCAATCCCATCAGAAAATTTAGGTTCAACATTGGTTGGATCCAAAAATGCATCAGACCCATGATTTCCCAAGAAATGGTAGAAAGATTGAAACTAAAGTATTTACGAGTTTTTCACCTGGAAGAGAAGCTTTGGAGAGCTGCCGTATCTCCTGGGGGAATGTAAAGAACGCACATAAAAATTTGTCTTCCAGCAACGATTATTTGAGCCAAATCATCTTTGACATCACTTTGATAATCGGAAACAGAGCAGGGTTTCAAACACCGATGAACTGCTATAAAAAGGTGCCTGCCTGCCGCCTCGCTCACTTTTGAAACTGGCCAAAGAAAAACGATCGCGCCGAAAAACACAGTACTCCTCGAGGTCGACTATTTCCGAATCACTTACATTATCGTTCAGCCACGATATTTCAACGAAAATAATATCATGCACGTATACTGCATTCACTTTTATTTTAGCACTCGGTTTGCTATGGAAATTTGACACATTTCACTCTGTATAGTACCATTGAGTATTAATAGGGTACTCTAACGATTTGTCAAAATCAGTTGACTCTTCATTGCCGTGGGGCACACAAAGCTCTTTATTATCAGTGTAAAGAGGCATTTCTTAGAAGGTTATAGTCTAATCACTCTAATCTAAAGTAGGGAGGAACATTTTTTCCAAAAACATGCACAAAACACATTACTCGACCAAAACAGCATACGAATCAATGGAGGGAAAAGCTGGTGTGCCCCACGACAGCAAATGCTCTAACAAATCGTTAGAGTTCCCTATACACAATGATAGTACGAAAATGTGGGGTTATGACATTTATCAAAACATTTTTGGGTTTTGAATCAACGCTCTGTCAACGTGAAAGTTTCTGTTATTAGGTACGTATTTTATCACAATGTCGAATCTATTCGGAAAATATGTGACGAACATAATTGAAGTTTATTGTTGCGAACGCAAGATTAGAATAATAATCTTCGCTCGCTTAAAGAAGAACAGTGAGCTACCTTGTCACTGGTTACGCAGAATTACGGAGTCTAGAAATGTAACTTGGTAGAGATCGTATTGCAAGGATAATGAAAGACGGTTAATTCAACTCGTAACAATTATATTTACAGTCAAACAAACTATTGAGCAATTATTTACATTATTTGAGCAAAAATATCAGTGTTACTAGAAACTGGGTTTTTTCACGTTCCTAGCTCGGAACCACTGTATGAGTAAATGGAATTTTCTGACCTTATATCCCTTAGCTTTAGATTTATTGCAGGTTGCAGGCAATTCAAAGTATACCCCAATCGTCTGCTTGAGACCTTCGGGTGGAACCTAATTGTCCTCTTTTTGATTGTCCTGTGCTTTGGGAACCTCAACTCTGCTTAAGCTTTCTGTTCAGATACTCGGCCAAACTCAGTTGTACTGGTAATTCAGTCGGACACGGTTCACTGATTACTTTTCACTAGTACGGATAAAAGATGATGATAAGCGAAACACACTGCTTATCACGGTTTTGAAGACTTTTTAACGAGACAACGAGAGAAGAACAAAACTAAAATGAGAGGGAATGCCAACAAGAACTGCACCCCTGTGGTGCTTGGGTCGAACGCCTTTGTTTCTTGAGTAATTCTCGGCTAATGTGGCGTGGGTACCGCGGTCCATCCCTTGGAAGAGCGTCTGAGGAAGTTTTGCGTCACATGTGTGACAACCAATGATCTTTGCGGATTCAGCTCATTACCATAAATGGGCATATTTGGGAAGCAGGTACGCGGCAAGATCCCTAGGAACTTTCGTTCGTTCCTTGGTTGCGTTTTTTAACGCAACATACTCCCGCCCGTTGAAGTTTTCCAACCTCAAGAAAAACGAGACCTACCAAAAAAGTAAAAAAAAAATGAAAAATAAAACACTGAAGAGAAAGAATATGAGGGGATCCATTATTTATGAAGGCGTCTGTGGTATGGGGAGTGGGCATAGCTTAGCGATGCTTCTTGTGAATATGCCATCAGCTGTTTTAAGTTTCACCACTCGAATTCTTTTATCCCTTCCCGGAAAAACTTCCAGCACTCTGGCCAATGGCCATTTCAAAGGTGGGGTTTCCTCGTCCTTCAGAAGGACTAAGGAGCCTATTTGCAATTCTGGAACAGGATGAAACCACTTTGGGCGATTCTGCAGTCTGTTGAGGTAATCAACTCTCCATCTATTCCAGAAGGTTTGGGTAACTTGGCTAATTCTCTGCCAACTTGTCAGTCGATTTTCTTTGATCCTTGTTACGTCCCTTTCTGGAGGGGCAGTCAAGCTCGCTCCAATCAGAAAATGTCCAGGTGTTAATATTTGAACATCATTGGGATCGTTTGATAAGGGACAGAGAGGACGTGAATTCAGAATAGACTCTATCTGAACTAACACCGTGTGAAATTCCTCGAACGTAAAGTGTGCTTCACCAATCAATCTTTTTAGGTGATGCTTTGTGCTTTTAACTGCTGCTTCCCAGACACCACCCCAATGAGGACTTCTGGGGGGTATGAACTTAAATTCTATCTCATTTTGAGATGCAAATTCTTTTATGGATTCTTGGAATTTGCCGTTTTTAAATACCTTGAAAAGATCATATAACTGATTTCTGGCTCCGACAAAATTCGTACCATTATCGCTGTATATGCTAGAAGGATTTCCTCTTCGGGCAATGAATCTTTTTAAAGTCATGATGAATTGCTCAGCAGACAAATTTGTTACCATTTCTAAGTGAACAGCCTTTGTGCTCATACATACAAAGACCGCTATGTATGCCTTAACTAGTGGTGCCTTTCTCAAGTTCGAAGATTTGATGACAAATGGACCACCATAGTCCACTCCAACTCAACTGAAACAGCGTGATTCTAATACTCTGTCTCTTGGTAAGTCTGCCATCAACTGATGTGTAGGCTGTGATCTAAAACGATAGCACAAGATAAAATTCCTTGAGATCCTTTTTACCTCTCGGAGACCATCAAGTGGCCAGAATCTCAACCTGAAGTTAGATGAAACTGTATCAGGATTCTCGTCCATGTTGTCAATAATAAAAACAAATTATCGGGAATTTGGACTTTTATTGTGGATGTTAAATTATCTTAAATCTTCGCCGACGTTTCGGACACAAACTTGTTCCTTTATCAAGGCTAAAATGTAACAAAGTATAAATTGCAGAGTTCACCCGGAAGAGCACGAAACAGGTACCCACCTCGAATTTTCATGAATTTAACATATAAGGTTTTGGAAGGATAATCATTAATTTTAAAACTTTGTAATGCATTTGGTGAGATTTTTCTCTTTCTTTCGGAAGTACGTGAATATGTGAACGGACAACAAAGTTTTAGGTTGGAGCATAGAATAATGTTTTTTTGTTTTTTCTTTTCTCAAGGTTTGTGATTCGGGTAGGCCCCCGAATCCTGCTCTGCCAAGCGCCATCCGCATCAACATGATTAAAACCGTATGATGTAGAAACTAAAAAGGATTTGACAAACAATCCACAAAACAATATAACACACATAAACAATCAATTGGGCAACAATACAAATACAATGATGTTACATAAATCTTCAAATATAATTTCGACAGATCACAGTTATTCGAGCATTTCAAAGTTTTTTGAATATTAAAAATATATTAAAGCACTACAACCTTCCAAAGATTAAAGGATATTAGTTTTAAATAATTTCATTTTTTTATGAGAAATATAGTCACAATACCATCCACCAACCATTACTCTAAGTTCTACCATTATTATTCATTAGACTATCATAAATTTTGCTGAGGTGTTGAGTATCCTCTCTGAAGTTAACTGTATTGTGTGTTCTGATGTGAATCATTTCACTAATTAACCTTCTGTTGTAATGTTGTTCTACGTCCAATATTGTAACACCGCCAAAGTCAAATCTGTGTCCTTCTGTGTGAGTGTGTGCCATCAGTGCCGTCTTTTGTGTATTGTCAAATCTCCTTGAGTCAATAGTATGTTGTCTGATTCGTTCTTGTAGAAGTTGTTTTGTTTGTCCTATGTAGCATTTTTGGCAATTAGAGCATTCAATCTTATAGACCAGTTCTGATTGTTTCAAAAGAGGTGTTTTGTCCTTTAATTTGGTGTAAAACAATCTTTTATTATCCATTTTGTTATAGAACGCAGCAGTACAATTGTGTTCTCTAAAAATTTTATTAATTTTATATGACAAAATTGGGTAGAATACTAACTTGGAAAATTTTTTCAATGTGGTCTGTGATGATGATGTTTGTTGGTGTGGTCTGTCTGTATTGTCCTGAGTGTCAGCATTTGTTGTCATATTTGGTCTTCTTGTTTGTCGATAGTTATTGATACATGTTTTTACATAATGTATCGGATAGTTATTACTTGTCAGTATTTTTGTGACCTTTTAGAGATTTTCAAAATGATATTCTTCATTACTCAACACCACTGCTCTGTTTATTAAATTCATTGCAATGTTTTTCTTTTGTGAGGCACTGTGGTTGGAAAAGTAGTTAATACATCTATTTGAATTTATGGGTTTTATGTACCAGTTAGTTTTGAGTTCATTTTTATCTCTGATTATTACTATGTCCAAGAAGGTAATGCTAAAATTTGATTCTCTTTCTAAGGTAAATACAATGTTTCTGTGAAATGAGTTAAGCACGTCGAGAGTTTCTTCGATTTTGTCTTTGGGAACCAAGATTAAGGTGTCGTCAACATATAATTTTAACAGTGGAATTGTAAAATCTAATCTTGAGACCGCAAAATCAAACAAAGCATGTATTATCAAATTTGCGAAAGTGGTACTTTCTGGAGATCCCATTGCTCTACCTTCAATTTGTTTGTAATGAACATTGTTAAAAGAAAAACCAGAAAGTACCACTTTCGCAAATTTGATAATACATGCTTTGTTTGATTTTGCGGTGTCATGATTAGATTTTACAATTCCACTGTTAAAATTATATGTTGACGACACCTTAATCTTGGTTCCCAAAGACAAAATCGAAGAAACTCTCGACGTGTTTAACTCATTTCACAGAAACATTGTATTTACCTTAGAAAAAGAAACAAATTTTAGCATTTCCTTCTTGGACATAGTGATAATCAGAGATAAAAATGAACTCAAAACTAACTGGTACATAAAACCCATAAATTTAAATAGATGTATTAACTACTTTTCCAACCACAGTGCCTCACAAAAGAAAAACATTGCAATGAATTTAATAAACAGAGCAGTGGTGTTGAGTAATGAAGAATATCATTTTGAAAATCTCCAAAAGGTCACAAAAATACTGACAAGTAATAACTATCCGATACATTATGTAAAAACATGTATCAATAACTATCGACAAACAAGAAGACCAAATATGACAACAAATGCTGACACTCAGGACAATACAGACAGACCACACCAACAAACATCATCATCACAGACCACATTGAAAAAATTTTCCAAGTTAGTATTCTACCCAATTTTGTCATATAAAATTAATAAAATTTTTAGAGAACACAATTGTACTGCTGCGTTCTATAACAAAATGGATAATAAAAGATTGTTTTACACCAAATTAAAGGACAAAACACCTCTTTTGAAACAATCAGAACTGGTCTATAAGATTGAATGCTCTAATTGCCAAAAATGCTACATAGGACAAACAAAACAACTTCTACAAGAACGAATCAGACAACATACTATTGACTCAAGGAGATTTGACAATACACAAAAGACGGCACTGATGGCACACACTCACACAGAAGGACACAGATTTGACTTTGGCGGTGTTACAATATTGGACGTAGAACAACATTACAACAGAAGGTTAATTAGTGAAATGATTCACATCAGAACACACAATACAGTTAACTTCAGAGAGGATACTCAACACCTCAGCAAAATTTATGATAGTCTAATGAATAATAATGGTAGAACTTAGAGTAATGGTTGGTGGATGGTATTGTGACTATATTTCTCATAAAAAAATGAAATTATTTAAAACTAATATCCTTTAATCTTTGGAAGGTTGTAGTGCTTTAATATATTTTTAATATTCAAAAAACTTTGAAATGCTCGAATAACTGTGATCTGTCGAAATTATATTTGAAGATTTATGTAACATCATTGTATTTGTATTGTTGCCCAATTGATTGTTTATGTGTGTTATTTTGTTTTGTGGATTGTTTGTCGAATACTTTTTAGTTTCTACATCATACGGTTTCAATCATGGTGATGCGGATGGCGCTTGGCAGAGCAGGATTCGGGGGCCTACCCGAATCACAAACCTTGAGAAAAGAAAAAACAAAAAAACATTATTCTATGCTCCAACCTAAAACTTTGTTGTCCGTTCACATATTCACGTACTTCCGAAAGAAAGAGAAAAAACTCACCAAATGCATTACAAAGTTTTAAAATTAATGATTATCCTTCCAAAAACTTATATGTTAAATTAATGAAAATTTGAGGTGGGTACCTGTTTCGGGTGAACTCTGCAATTTATACTTTGTTACATTTTAGCCTTGATAAAGGAACAAGTTTGTGTCCGAAACGTCGGCGAAGATTTAAGATAATTTAACATCCACAATAAAAGTCCAAATTCCCGATAATTTGTTTTTATTGTTAGATAAAACATTCTGAGCACCTGCATGACCTAGAGATTCATGCTTCTGTTTAAGCATGAGAGACACTACATAGTTGCGAGGAGGTAACAACATAGGATGCTTCTGATCGTAGAAGGTTTCTGGTTTTTAAAATCTTAGATTTCCTTGTGGAAATGAATGTGCTGCAGCACCTTCACCACAAGTTTGAGAGCTGCATTCAGCTCATTTACTTGAAGAGAGCCATACCATTTGTCATCACTCCTGACGTTATGATGAAAACGAAGACAATAAGCTATCACTCTTTGTAGCCTTGAGAAAGAAGAGTACTTGTTAAACCAGGAGTCCCAATAATTGTTTTGATACGACATGATGGAAGACACGAGAACCAATTTTCTTTCTTCCGAAACTTCCATTACCGGAACCACGATTTCTGGCATATCTGAATATTTCCAAGCAGAGTCCGAAAGAAACTCTGGACCATTCCACCAGAGCTGCATGTGGAGGAGGTCCGACATAAGAACACCTCGAGAAGGAAGATCAGCAGGATTATTCTCTGATCGAACATGACACCAAGTGAAATTTTAAGTCAGTTCCTGAATTTGTGCCACTCTGTTGGCGACAAAGATAGTCCAACGAGAAGAGTGAGATTTTATCCAATTAAGAGCTATTTCAGAGTCAGACCAGAGAACCACAGAGTCGACATGAAATCGAGTTTGGAATATGTTCATCAGTTTGTCTGTCAACTGTGAAAGAAGGAGCATCGCACACAGCTCCAGTCTGGGTAAAGTGACAGTTTTGAGGGGGGCTACTCTGGACTGAAATCAGGAAACACGAGACCGTGTTATCTATATAAACTGTCCGAATATAGACACAAGCTGCATAAGCCCTCAAGCTGGCATCTACGAATCCATGAAATTCTATTAGTTTCACAGTTTTGCCTAGGAAGAAATACCTGGGAATATTCAAATTTTTCAATAAATTGAAGTCATTAGCGAACTGGCTCCAATCTTGAAGAAGAGACTGGTCGATGACAGGAGTGTCCCAGTCTATTTTGCTGCTCCAGAGTCTCTGTATAAGAAGCTTACCTCTGACTATTAGAGGAGACAGAAACCCAAGAGGATCATAGCACTGCGATAATATCGACAAAACCTTCCTTTTTGTCATTGGTGCCACGAGTGATTTTAGTGGAATAGAAATACCAAACGAGTCAGCATCTGGTTTCCATTTCAGATCCAATACCTTGCTAGAAACATTTTCCAAGTTGAAATCTCTTTCTGTTGTAACTTCTTCAGAGATTTTATTCAAAAACTGTCTAGAATTCGAACACCACTTGTGCAATTTGAAGCCATGAGAAGTAAGAAGAGAATTGAGTTGGAAATATAGCTGATCCAATTCCGTAATATCGTATGTTACTGATTTACTGATTACTGATTGCTGGGTGTGTTGGACGGATAAACCCAAACCTGCCACTGCGACCAACGGTCTATTGTAGCACACAAGCATGCTCAAAGAGCTAGATCTCTCCCTCTAGTCCCATCCTACCCAAAAAGGAGATGATGTCGGAGGGGGAGTGATTCTTGAGTTCCTCTAGGATCATCTTCGGAGAGCCGAAAACTCCAAGTCTGACCCTGTCTGCCGCCGGGCAGTCACAGAGGATATGCTCAATTGTTTCGTCTTCCTCTAAGCAGAGTCTGCAGAGTGGGTCATTGACGATGCTGAGTTTTTTGAGGTGGGCTCTGAGTCTGCAGTGTCCTGTAAAAACCGCTATTATGGATCTCAGATTAGTTCTAGAAAATTCTAGCCAGCGACTGGTGTATGGGCTGGGAGGCACTGAAATAGCCCTATGCGAGTGACGCAATCCAGGACGGTTGCGCCAGTGCTCCAGGACCTTTTGCCTTATCCAGCTGTTGTTTCGGTCCCTGATTAAGGAATTAGAAATTCCTATACTGGGTTCCGGGCCGATAAGCGATGATGTCGCGCCTTCTCTGGCCAGAGCATCCGATACATCGTTGCCACTGAAACCAGAGTGTCCAGGTATCCAAATCAGTTGCAGTCTGTTTGAACTTCCCAATTTGGTGAGTTTAGATCTGCATTCAAATACCTGTGCCGAGTTGCATTTGTCAGCCGCGAGAGATTTGATCGCAGCTTGACTATCCGTAAGGATTTTTATTGATCTGCTCGCACAGCCACTATCAAGCAAATGGCTTGCGCACAGATCAATGGCGAAGATTTCTGCCTGAAAAGCTGTCGCCGACTTTCCCAGACTAGCACTGAGTTTAGTCAGCGGTCTACGGCTGTAGACTCCGGCTCCAGATCCCTGACTGGTTTTGGAGCCATCAGTAAACCAGCAAGGTCCTTGTAAATAGAAATCCTTGTGACGGAGCCATTCGTCTCTGCTTGGAATCAGAGAAGCGAATGTTCCCTCAGTGCTGGTTCTTGTGATTATTTGATCAGTTCTCATGCCCATCACCTCGTCAGCCTCCAATTGGGCCGACAGACGACTGGGCACGAAAGTGAGTTTGTCAGGCTCGTTTACGGTAAGGTGGTGGAGCCTGTGGGTTGCTAGTCTTGCCTCTCCCAATATCGTATGTTTCCCCTAGAACATCATCGACATAAGTTTGGTATTTGAGGACTTCAGCAGCCATGGGAAATCTTGAAGCATTTTGAATGGAGGCCTTCAATACTCTAGTGGCAAGAAACGAAGCACAGTTTGTGCCATAAGTCACAGTAGAGAATTCTATACACTTCAATTCTTCCTGTGGCTTGTCACGCCAAAGAATATTCAGAAGAAACCTTTGAGTAGGATTAACTTGAATTTGCCTAAACATTTTTATAATATCCGATGTGAGAACAAATTTGTAAGACCTGAACCTACACAGGATATCGAAGAGATCTGGTTGTACTTGATAACCAGTTAGAAGTATATCGTTCAAGGAAATACCAGAAGAGCTTTTACAAGAACCATCAAAGACAACTCGCACTTTTGTGGACCCACTATCTTCCTTGAAGACAGCGTGGTGGGGAAGAAAATATTTAGGCTGTGACAATTCATTCTTGCTTGAAAAACTCAACTGTGAAACACGTAAACTGAGAGCTCCGTTGTTAACTACAAAATTCCTGGTTTACAGTGAATATTCTCTGGTGAAATTTGTGCAGGTGTTTACACAAGGTATTTACATTTCATCGAGCTATTTTCGTCGACATTTGGTCACTGGGAAAGTCACTAACAATTCACTACAATTCCTAATTTTTGAATCAAAATATCAAGAATCGATATCTCATTGTTAACATCTGTAGCGGTGTCACAAAACAATCGATAGCTGATTATCTGCAGATAGAGCGAACTAAAGGCTACCATACACTTTCGGATTTCTGAGTTGAAACTTATTGAATTCAAACAATGCCCATTTGCACTACGTGCTCGAAGAATGTATCCTCTAAGGATAAGATCATCTGTGCCAACTGCTCTTTCCATGGGTCATGTGTTAATCTCACCCCTCAAGACATCAAATTCTTCGGGGATTCCAGTGGAAAGTTCACCTGCCAAACCTGCATAAACAATGTGAGGCTTTTAAGGAGTAACTCTGGTGGCAACACTCCAGTAGCTTTGTCGAAGTCTACAGGCTCCTCATCTGGCAGTTCATCACAGCTCGACCAAATTCTAGCCAAACTGAGTATTCTCGATAGTATTGCTATTGATGTAGCTGCTATTAAGTCAAACCAGGCAATGCTTTCTGAGCGACTGGCGGCATGTGTGGAAACATTGAAGCTACAGGGCGACGTATTAAGTGAGCATACTAGCACAATCAAAATCTGTCGAGCTGATATTTCAACTCTGCAGGAGACATATAATAATATCAATGGGGATTTTTCTACGGTGAAATCTAGGGTATCGCAACTGGATGAAGTATCTAAGACACTTAAGCAAGCATGTCAGTTGGCCCCATCGAATCCTGCTGTCTGTCCGGAAGAAGTGGTATTGCGTGTCAAAAGATCATACAACCTTCTTATTCGCCATGTTCCCGAAGATGGCGATTCCGGTCTCGATGTTTCACTGGTGCAGGAGATTGTGAAGAGGGTTGATGCTAGGAGTGCTGCCGATATAAGTGCTGTTTACCGTGTGGGGTCATCCAAACCCGAACAACCAAGACCAATAAAAATTGAGTTCAGCAACCCAAATTCGGTGACTCGTATTCTTCGCAATAAGAAGATCCTATCAAGCCATCCTAGATACAAGAAATACACACTTTCAGAAGATAAAACCCCTGTACAGACGAAACAACTTCAAGACCTTCGCGCAGAGCTTGAAAGAAGACGCCGAGCTGGGGAAGCCAATATCACCATAAAATACATCAAAGGTGTTCCCACCATAACACCCGATAATTCGGCCTCAAAAAACAAGCATCCCTTTGAATGTATGGCCAGTATTATATACCAACACAGCTTCTCTAACTGCGAAGTTCAATGAGCTCCTTCTTCTTGTCAAATATCATAAGCCCTCTTTTATACTGATTACGGAAACATTGCTACATCCAGAAAAGTCTGATATTATTGCCCATATACCTGATTACACCTTAAACCGTTGCGACAGTCTTACTACTCCGGGATATGCAGGAGTATGTATATATGTCCACAACTCTATTGTGAATTCCTTTAAAATCTCAAAACATTCACTGAAAACCCCTGGCATAGATAATATCTTTCTGAAACTAGAATCATCTGGCTTCACCTTATGTGTTGGCTGTATATATCGTCCACGACCATCCATATATGACAAAGACCTATGTGAACATCTAATCAACTTGTCTAATCTGCATAAGCATGTTTTGTTCGCTGGAGACTTCAATCTCGGCGACATAATAACTTGGCCAATATCTCGTTCACCCTCAGCAAATTCTCCTTCAGTTCCATTCATCGATATGTTGAACAACTCCAATTTACACCAGCTAGTTGATCAACCCACTCGTTACCGATCAAATCAAGAGCCAACAATCCCAGATCTAATCCTGACAAATGATGTTAATTTAGTTTCCGAATTAGAATACCTACCACCACTAGGCAGATCAGATCATTTGGTTTTGTCAACAAAAATACTATTCTTCCTTCCTACTAAGTTGCCATCTGAAACAAAAACTTACAAAATTGTACAATATGAATGTATCAACGAAATATTCTCCAAAACAGACTGGGATACTGTAATTGGTAACTGTTGAGGATCACACTTCCACACGAACCACAAGGATTAATAGTAGTAAACCTTGGATTGACAACCACTTTTTTGGAATGATTAAGTTCAAGAAATCATTATGGCAGAGATATGTTCGCAGCAGGCAGACTTGTGACTTTCAGAGGCATAGAGTGTTCTCCAATAACCTTTCTAACAGATTACGTGAAGCCAAGTCCAAATTTGAGAATGATCTAGCTACCTCGAAGGACAAAAAGAAGTTGTTTAAATACACACGCCGAATTTTCAATATCTTACCTTCTCTGCCTCTTGTCAAAAACACTGATGGTGTGGTTGCAGATGACCACAAATCTTCAGCTGAAATTTTGGCCAACACCTTCGCAATGGCATTCACGTCTGAACCAGACACACCACTACCTTCTACGACTTCTCCTCGCAACGACTCTTCTCTTGCTTGTTTTGACATTGATCCCTTGACTGTTGAAGGAAATTACAATCACTGAATGTCTCATCGTCTCCTGGTCCAGACGGTTTTTCTGCTAGGTTGCTCAAAGAATGTTCTCACACTCTTAGTCTACCCATATCCAACATTTTTTCTATATCGTTGAAGTCTGGTATGCTGCCACTATCATGGAAGAGTGCACTGGTAACACCCATTCATAAAAAAGGCGATAAACAAAATCCGAACAACTTTAGACCTATAAGCCTCACTTCTATTCTGTGTAAGATACTGGAAAGGTTGATATACGACAAAATGCTAACTTTTTTTCTGGATCATAACATCATACCTGACACCCAGCATGGTTTCATCAATGGAAGATCTATTGTCACATGCCTTCTCAGCTGCCTCAACAAATGGACCCTTCCCTTGGATAAAAAACTTCCTGTAGATGTGGTCTATCTAGATTTTTCGAAGGCTTTCGACAGAGTTCCAATAAATAGGCTTTTATACAAGCTGGACAACTTCGGAATTCGAGGATTGCTCTTGAAATGGATTCAGGACTATCCGACTGACAGGTCGTTTGAGGTCAGGGTTGGTGCTGCTAGATCGGAACCTCGATGCGTGCTCAGTGGCGTTCCTCAAGGCTCGGTTCTGGGGCCCTTGCTCTTTTTAGTGTATGTGAGTGATTTGGCTGATGAATTTAAGTCGGAAAGTGCTTCATTTGCAGATGATATTAAGTTTTTCAATTGCCCCCTTAACAACTATGAAACCTTGCAGGAGGACTTGGACAAGGTCGTTTGTTGGTGCGCCAAATGGTTGATTCCACTGAACCCTTCGAAATGTCGAATTCTACATTTAGGTAATAACAATCCAAAACTGAAGTATTACGTTGATGGTGTTGAAATCCTCGGATGTTCATCTCACGTGGATCTGGGTGTGGTGATATCTAGTGATCTATCGTGGACTGAACATGTATTACACATAACTAATAAGGCAAAGCGTCTTATACATATCGTCCAGAACGCTTTTCGTGGTAATGGTGTGGCGCATATCTCCAAATTATACAAAACGTATATTCGACCAATACTTGAGATTGCCGGTCCGGTTTGGCATCCGTGGTTGGTGGGGGACGCTACAGTATTGGAAAATCTGCAGCGTCGTGTCACACGTATTCCCTTTGGAGTGAATCTTCCTAGTTATCAGGAACGGCTACAGTTGATGGGTCTTCCTACTTTCGCCGATCGTCGTTCAAGGGGAGACCTGATAGCTACATATCGAGCATTGCACGGCTTGTTCGGCGTCGATATGTCCCACCTGTATGAGCTGAACACGAATCAACTCCGTGGACATCGATACAAGCTGAATCGAGAGGTCTTCCGAACCAGATGCCGAGAAAACTTCCTGTGCAACCGTGTGTTCAACCATTGGAACAGCCTGCCTGGCGAGATTGTGGATGCTGTATCGGTCAATGCGTTCAAGAATAGACTTGACACCTGGCTATCGAACAGGGCTGCATAATTTGTTCGGCTTGCTTGTTGCAATGTTATTGTTCATTTGGCGTTATGTTGATTCCGTGTTCCTATTATTTGATTTCTAAATGACCTTCCTTTTTGATTTTAATCTTACTTCACTTGTTTCTATTTTTTTACAGTTGTGTTTTTTTTTTCATTACTTTTAAGTTAGAGTTTATAGGTTATTGTACCTCAACTCTGTAACCTGGTTTAATAATAATAATAATAATAATAATAAAAATTCATTTGTCAGGGACAGGGGGACGACCTTGCCATGCCCGAGGGAAACATATTCATCAACGAATTTTTTGTACTCTGCATAATACAAAGGATCCCGGATGAACCTTTTTTCTAGGTTGTCAAACCCAATAAACACAGATACGTGGAAGTAACGTTGAGTTCCTCAAGTAACGCTACGTTGAGAAACCGGCAAAATGTCGTTAGGAAATACGTTTCGTTCTAGTGGTACAGTAACGTAGCGGACGATCTTTTTGGAATGGAAATTCTACGAGAATATAACGTTGCCATTCGATTGAAATAACGTTGCTACAATATGAAATTCAAATGTTGATTCTAAAATAAATATTTTTTTTTCTGCCCAGCATCCACTAGTCTTGTAATAGTTCCCATTAGCCAACATATCTCTTCCCACACTAGGTTCATCGAGACAACCGCAAACATCCATCACCGCCGGGATTCGAACCTGCTACCTCTGGCGTCCTACCCTATATCGCTGCCACCGAGACCACTGCACCCTATAGTTTTTATTGTAGTAGTAGTGAATATTCCATTAGCTTAAGGCTACAAATTTCATAACATTATATTCACAATATATCTACATCAACAGTCATCCGCTCGATACATATTCTTTATTACCATTACCAGTCTCTTGAATTGATTCAAATTATAAGCAGATCTCATAACTAATGGTAACTGGTAGAACATACTCAATCCATTATAAAAAAGTGATCGCTATTGCTCTTACAATGCCAAATACAGGACACTCATTTTTTTTCGATATATACTACTTGGCAAGACAAGGAAACGTTCTGTAATAGAGGCTACAAGAATGGGATGTTCGTTGCTTTTAATAGAATATACTTCTAGAAAACACCACATATCCACGTTTCATATTCGTGACTGCAGTAACGAGTTGTTGAATGATTTCGTATACAACGTTGATGTAATGTTATTAATTTCCTATTGAATATACGTTGAGGAAGTACGCTAAAGAAACGTTACATATTGGTGACTACAGTAACGAGTTGTTGAATGATTTCGTGTACAACGTTGATGTAATCTTATTTATTTCCCATTGAATATACGTTGAGGAAGTACGCTAAAGAAACGTTACATATTGGTGACTACAGTAACGAGTTGTTGAATGATTTCGTATACAACGTTGATGTAATGTTATTTATTTCCTATTGAATATACGTTGGGGAAGTACGCTAAAGAAACGTTACATATTGGTGACTACAGTAACGAGTTGTTGAATGGTACCGTATTCAACGTTAATTCAATGTTTCTCACTTCCTATTGAATACACGTTGAGGTTGCACTAAAATAACAACGTTTCATGTTAGTGGATTCAGTAACCAGGTTGATCATAAACGTTGATTATATGTGAAATCAACCTATGGTGGAATTTAGGTTTCGAAATAACGTTTCAAAATTCAACGAGTAACCTTGAATCAACGCCCCCCACCACATATAAACGTATAATTCGCGAATCCAATTACCGTTGAGGGCGCTGCGAAATGAAAACAAACTTTGACGTTTGTCAGTACTCTTTTCGAAATTTGTATGGCCTAATAGAGTTTTTCTAGAAAAATAGAAAAATAGAAAATAGAAATAGAAAGATATTTATCGGAAGTGAATTGATTGATTTAGTTTCGTAAAGAAAGATCAACATTCTTTGGAAATATTTCATTTGAAAAGGATGAATTGTGGAATAAAATCGAGCGATGATATTGGTGATCCACTGTACCTAGACACAAAATCCTATTGTTCCACAGATTCTTTCTTGAATTAAACCTAGCTAATAATGTTGAGGCAGCATATACTGAGTTTGTGAAGTTTCTATTTAAAGTATTTAAATTCCATGTTATGATATACGTATTCCTCATACTGAAATCTCAAGAGACATAAATATGATTCAGCTCATGGAACAAGTTCTACAGATGGGAAAAAGCATTCATTTGGATGAAAATTATGAAATTGTATTTCTAAATCGTCAATTGAATTTAGCAGAAAACTCTCACAAAAAAAAATCGTTTAACCTAAATCCTGCCAGTTGAAAGCACTGGTATAAATACCTTTTCCAATATTTTTTCGGAGTCGATATCTCTATTCAGAAACCCAGACAATAATCCCAATATAACTTCTCCAAATAATAATTATAATACTTTGTTGGACAACGTGAGATAAGAAAAAACATAAGGAACTAAACTTGTTTTGACTTTGCAGTACTGACAAAGTAGTTTCGTAATTCAGTCGGCAGATGGCGTCTAGATTTTTGGATTCGCCAATACACGTGTGTGTGTTTATTGGGAACCTTCTCCGAGCGATAGCGAAAGAATCACCTAACTTGAGGTTCTCGCTCTGAGATTTTAGTGGTAGGTTAACTTGAAACCTGCCATCCTTCAAAACCTTTGTAGTTTGTAAGAACAAACTTTCAGCTGCTTCATCATCTGGAGAGAGGGATTCTGCCTTGGCGACTTCTTCCAGTTTCCAAAACCTAGAGACTTGTTGTTCTAATTCATCCTCCGCTGCTGTCTGAATCAGTAGGGAAATTCTGGGATGCACATTCTCTGCTGGAAGATTTACGCTCAGAAATGAGTGCTGCTGCATTTTTCCTTTTTGGTGGGTGGGAAAAGAACCTCCAATCACCCATCCCAAATGTGTGTTGATAAGAGAGGGAAGATTCCTCCCCAAAGGAATGATACCTTGAGACAAAATCTTGTAGTATACATCTGCACCTATGAGTATATCGATGTCAGATGGTTGGGTGAACGTAGGATCTGCCAGTGGCAACTCACTGGGGATATTCCACTGAGAAACATTTACCTTGAACTGTGGGAGTTGACATGTTATTGTCGGAAGAAGTGCGCAGGTTGCTCTAAACTTCTGGTGTGAATGAACATTAGAAAAGAAGGTAAGATCAATCATTTTGGTTGAATGACTATTAGTCAACCCAATTCCTGAAACTATGGGAGAGTGGTTGTAAGGCACATAACCTAATTTCTCGATTAAACCGTCAGTAACAAAGGAATTTTGGGACCCGTTATCCAGAATGGCCTTGGCCTTGATTTTATGACCTTGCGAGTTGTATAAGAAAACACAAGCAGTGGCCAGAAGGGCGTGATTTTTTCTTGTAGAAACACCTGAAAATGAATGAGAATCTTGAGAACTACTGCTGCCTTGCTGCAAGGCTCTTGATTGACCTTTAGGTTGAGATCCAGATGCGAACTGGGACAGAGGTCCAGCACCAGCATTGTGTCGAGATGGACTTGTTGCTTCGACATAACGCTCTGTTGGAGAGGTATTTTGGGAGTTCGTAGACAGTGGGCCCTGACTGTGGTGAAGAAGAGAGTGATGTTTTTTTGAACACACGGTGCAACATCTTTTAGAACTACATTGCGAAATTTGATGACCCTTACCAAGACAGTTGAAGCAGAGTTGTTTGGAGTTAAAGAACTGCCTCCTTTCAGAAAGAGGTATACCTTTGAACTTATTGCAAGCATAAATTCTGTGAAAATGGTCATTACAAAATGAACAAGGCGGTGAATTTGAAGTAACTTGACTGTTTGAAACATGAAGAGACGTTTTCATTTGAGATTTCGGATTTTTATAAACTGGTATTGTCTCAGTGCTACTTAAATTTTCAAAAACTAAACATCTTTTCTCAATGATTTCAAAAAACTGATTCAATGACGGGAGTTGGTCCATATCCCTTTCAGATTTGAATGCTCTTCGTGTATTAAAATCAATCTTTTTGCCCAACACATAGATCAAAAAGAATTCTAATTATTCTGAGTCCGAATATCCTAGATTATGTAAAGAATCCCAGTTTCTTTTACAATTTGTGACAAATTCTCTTAAATTCGAAGCATTACATTTGGACATATGTGTTGTTTCCAAAAATGAATTAAAATGAGCATTGATAACAGTTTATTTATTTTCGTACCTTTTTTTCGGAATTTCTAAAGCAATCTTAAAATTCTCATGAGTTACCGCTAAGCCCTCAATAAGCTTGAGTGGCTCATCTCGCAATGACATTCTTAAATAAACAAATCTTTGAATTTCAGAAAAAGAAGAATTATCAACAATTAAAGTTTCGAATAACTGCAAAAACGAAGTCCATTCAGAAGCATCGCCTTTAAACGGTTTTATATTAATTTGGGGTAAATTTACATTACAATGGCCCTGAGGGAGAGATTTTAAATTTCCTAGAGGAGTAGATTTACTGATTAGGCTAGACATTTTTTCGATTTGAAGTTCAATTTTTCCAGCAATATTGTGGAATTTTGTTTCTATCTCTACACGATTTTCGTCATCGAAAGTTTCAGAATCTGGTAGGAGTTCAATTGCATTTTGAACACCTTCATAATTATTAAAGGCAGACTCTAATGATTCAAGATATCGCTTAAAAACCTTGGGATTCAATTCTGTCTGTAAATTTAGTTCAACCCAATTGCTAACTCTAGTTATTTTAGACTTGAATATGGTACGTTTGGATTTCAAATTGTTATAAGATACATCTTCCATTTTCGATGAAGATAAGAACATAGAATTACATGCAATCAAATACAAACAAGCAGATAGAAGAAAGACACGAAAGAGGTAATCACCTAGAAATCACAATTTGTAATCTTGCAAATTCTTCCTAAGTCACAATTCTAGATCCGGCCCGAAGGACCATTTGTTGCGAACGCAAGATTAGAATAATATCTTCGCTCGCTTAAAGAAGAACTGTGAGCTACCTTGTCACTGGTTACGCAGAATTGCGGAGTCTAGAAATGTAACTTGGTAGAGATCGTATTGCAAGGATAATGAAAGACGGTTAATTTAACTCGTAACAATTATATTTACAGTCAAACAAACTATTGAGCAATTATTTACATTACACAGGCCAACACACATTTTGGTGCCTGTGTATATAATTTACGTTATAACTGTTATAATATATAATATTATATACATATATACATATTATATACATTTTTCCTTTTTGAAATTACAGCTGATGAGGTTATTCGTACGGTGAATAAAATGAAGAATAAGAGTTCATTCGGATATGATGGTATACCAATGACGGTTATCAAGAAATCTATTAAATTGTTTGCTGAACCATTGGCCTATATTATTTATACATCTTTCAAAGAAGGCATTTTTCCTAATTCTTTGAAAATTGCTGTAGTTAAACCTCTTTTTAAGAAGGGGAGTATAGAAGTGCTCGGTAATTATCGACCAATCAGTTTGTTGACATCTTTCTCTAAGGTCTTTGAAAAGGTGATTGTTAATAGGCTCCTAAGTTTTTTCAACAAACATCGAATATTCTCTAAGTGTCAACACGGATACCTAAGATCTAAGAGTACTGAGACTGCAATCTATCAGATGATCCGCTCTGTTCTTCGGGCCCTGGAGGGTGGTGATGTTCCTGCCGGTCTTTTCATAGATTTCTCTAAGGCATTTGATTGCGTCGTGCATGAAGATCTACTAAGAAAACTGTTCCTTTATGGGATTAGAGATAAACAGTTGGATTTTATGAGGAGCTATTTGCGCAATCGTTGACAGAGGGTTTCTCTGGTGATCCAGGGTGTAGAGTATGTTTCGTTAGATTCAGAAGTTTTGGTGGGTGTGCCTCAGGGGGGTATTTTCGGTCCATTTCTGTTCTTAATATATATCAATGACCTGCCAGAAAATATTTTGGTGGAGGAAGAATCTCTGGCTGTTGAGAGTATTTTGGCTATTGATAGCAGACCTGCAAATGAAGAAATTATTTATCTGGGAGATCTCTTTGCAGATTTCGAAGTTCAATCTGAGGGGGAAGTCGTCATGTTTGTGGACGATACTAATCTACTGGTGGCGGCATCTGGTATTTCAGAGGTTGTTGGGATAGCTGCTAGGGGATTTTATGATATTTCGATTTGGTGTAATTCGAATAGAATTACAATCAACTCGAATAAAACGGAGTGTGTTGTTTTCGGTACCTCTCATTCAAGAGTTCATATTCCTGAAGATATTGTTCTCTCTGGACAAATTGTCAAGATCTCCACCAGTACTAGTTTCCTGGGTGTGATTATCGATCATCAACTTAATTGGTCTGAACATATAAGATCATTGCAGAGTAGATTGAACTCTGTTCTCTACACACTCCGTGTCTTGGCACTGCAGTCTGACTCTGAGTTGCTGAGGACAGTATATTTTTCTAATTTTCATTCGGTCATGTCCTATGGAATTTTGGCATGGGGTAATGGTTCGGATGTTTGGAAAATCTTTTTGGTCCAGAAAAAGGCTATCAGAGCTATGCTTGGTCTAACAGCGAGGACATCTTGTCGAGGACATTTTAAGAGTCAAGGTATACTCACAACTGCTGGGACATACATTTTTAGATGCTTGATTTTTTTGAAAAGCAATTATAATCTATTCAGGGAGTATGAGAACGGCAATAGAACAAGGCGCATTCATCCGTTTCTCTTTCCCAAGTGTTCGCTCACTTTGACACAAAAGAATGTGGAATATATGTGCCTAAAACTATTTGATAAACTTCCGAGGAATTATCAAATTCTCGATGCTAATAAGTTTAAGACTAGAATCAAGAAATTGTTGATAGAATTGGAACCGTACGATGTGAAGGAGTACCTAAATCATAAATTTCAAATCTGAGCGTTTTATATTTGTTCAGTTGCTTCTTATATTGACGTTTTTTCTTTTCAATATTGTTTGATTATGGAAATAAATATTATTATTATTATTATTATTATTATTAATATTACTATTGACAGTAAAAAAAAACAAAGACACATGGATTTAAGTATTTATTGCAAAAACTTAATTTACATAATTACATTAGTCACTAATCACATAAAAATTTTCTTTTATACGATTTTCTAGAATGGAGTTTACTAGGGCAGTCTCGCTGAAGGCTCCAGCAGTATTCCGCCATCATGTGGCTATCCCATCGTCCTTGATAACGATCTTCCATAGTTTTAATATCCTGATGGAATCTTTCCCCCTGTTCTTCACTACAATCACCTAAGTTTTCTGGAAAACGATCTAGGTGGCTGTGGAGGTAGTGAACTTTTATACTCATGTTACAGCCGAGAATATTAAAATTTGAAAGCATAGTTTCCACTAATTCTACGGAATTCTCTGCTTTATGATTGCCAAGAAAATTTTGTACTACTTGAACAAATGAACTCCAAGCGTTAGATTCAGTCTCGTTCATTGTGATGTGGTGAATTGTGGATCTTTAACAAGTTGCCTTATTTGAGGACCATCAAATATACCAGCTTTTAGTTTTTTCGTGCTAATGCCAGGAAATTTACGTGACAAATACCCAAAACAATTTCCATCTCGATTTAAAGCCTTCACAAATTGCTTCATTAGGCCTAGCTTGATATGCAAGGGCGGAAGTAAGATTTTTTCTCTTGAAACCAAAGGTTCGTTGATCACGTTTTGTATTCCTTGAATCATGACATCTCTTGAAGGCCAATTTTTGTTAACCCAGTGCTCATTTTTAGCTCTGCTGTCCCAAAGGCACAAAAAACAAGGATATTTTGTATAACCACTCTGCTGTCCAAGGAGGAAGTTAATCATTTTCAAATCAACACAAATTGACCACTGATGTTCTTCGTATTTAATTTTTCTCAAAACTAATGCTATTGTTTCATATTCTTCCTTCATGGTAGTAGAATGGCCAATAGGAATTGAGCCATATTTGTTACCGTTATGTAAAAGAACACATTTGTTGACCTTTATCAGAAAAAAATATACCATTTAACCTGTAACGTGTATCTCAGAAACTAGAGCTGATAGAAAAAATCTGGTGGCATTTTTGGAATCAGCACATTAAAAACATCTAAAATCAGATGTTAGATTTCCGGCACCAAATTTCATTCATTTTGTTGTTATTTGAGCATTTTGTTGTTATTTGAGCAAAAACATCAGTGTTACTAGAAACTGGGTTTTTTCACGTTCCTAGCTCTGAACCGCTGTATGAGTAAATGGAATTTTCTGACCTTATATCCCTTAGCTTTAGATTTATTGCAGGTTGCAGGCAATTCAAAGTATACCCCAATCGTCTGCTTGACTTGACTATATGCGCTGACGGGTACAAGGCTCACGATCTATCCATGACTCTTTCTTGTCCAGACCTGTCTGTAACTTGAACCCCGTCAGCGCATATACACATACCAATGGCTACAATATTGGAGCTTTAATGAACAGTATTTTCCGATTAAACCTCAATAAATCAATATAAAAAAATTAAAATACCTTCCGGATGGTTGTGAAGGAGCAGTGATTTACTCCAGGATACCTCACAACCTAAAATTAATTCGAAATTAAATAGGATATCGAATTTATATGGATCGTTCTTTCATGAATTCGCGTCAAAATCGTCTTCAAACAGGTATCATTTTCATTGTTCAAACTAAGGGCAGCTTGAGAGAATATAAATACAGCCAGTATTGTATCAATTCTTCATTCGTTCGCAGGGTTTCGATTAGTTGCGTTCTATTGTTACGAAATCGTGAAAAAAAACATATCTAGGTGAGTAAGACGAGATTTATTTTTTGTTAATCTTATCTTAGAGACGGTAGAATGGGAAGATAATATGATTTGAAACTCTGTTACAATAATAATTATTAGTGGATGTTAAATCCGGGGGGAGGGGGATGTTGATTTTAGATTTATTTTTTCCTAAAATGCATGATTTCGGCGATATCACAGGATGAAGAAAAAATCAGTGCTTAGAACAATTTTATTCACTTCTGGGTATCGTATGATATGAATATTATAGTCGGATTAGAATAGTGGGGGGTGATAAAATGATTAGATATGATTTTGAAACTTTGTCATCTTATTCATTAGGTGGTAAATCGACAGGGGGTGAAGGGGGTGATTTTTGATTTAGTTTTTCCCTAAAATGCATGATTTCGGTGATATCGCAGGATGAAGAAAAAATTAGGACTTAGAATAATTCTTTTCATTTCCGGGTATCCTATGATATGAATATTATAGTCGAATTTGAATAGTGGGGAAGTGATAAAATGATTAGATATGATTTTGAAACTTTGTCATCTTATTCATTAGGTGGTTAATCGACTGGGGGTGAAGGGGGTGATTTTTGATTTAGTTTTTCTCTAAAATGCATGATTTCGGAGATATCGCAGGATGAAGAAAAAATTAGGACTTAAAATAATTCTTTTCATTTCCGGGTATCCTATGACATGAATATTATAGTCGAATTTGAATAGTGGGGAAGTGATAAAATGATTAGATATGATTTTGAAACTTTGTCATCTTATTCATTAGGTGGTAAATCGACAGGGAGTGAAGGGGGTGATTTTTGGTTTAGTTTTTCCCTATAATGTATGATTTCGGAGATATCGCAGGATTAAGAGAAAATTTGGACTAAGAAATATTTCATTCTACATAGACATGATACATTCATTCGATCTGCTGATAACAGAATAAACTAACGGATGAAAATTATGCGGTATTTTCATTATTGCTTAGCACATCTTCTTGAATTCATACAGGCTAAATAAACGTTTTTTTTTTTCAGTTCCCCAATCTGATCGTAGGGACTGTTCCTTCTTTAAAAAAAACCATAACTTTCACCCAACTCATCAACCTATCATACCACGTAAGTACTTATTTCATGTTGATATGCACATATTATAATGTATTATATCTTACCATATTATCAATTAAAATCGATCTTTCTATATGATAATAATCTAAACCTCAGACCTCTGTGTAGTGTCTTAGAATCCTGAGGGGCCGCCTGGCTATAAAACATTCAGATTATGTTCATCTGGATTTCGATAGAGGTTCCGCTTATGCGGTATAAAAGGGTGGACGACGATTAACGAAAACACACTAGAGAACTCTTACGAGGGTCAAGTATCAGTATTGAGATGTCTGTAAGACCCATCTGAAAAGTGGGCTGTCATCTGCTATATACTAGGTATATATGTGTGTGTAGGAAAATTGTTGCATGCGATGGCTATTAAAGAACCGCCTGGTTGACCTCGATAGATTTATTGATAAAATGAAAATAGTAGGTATCTGTTATTCAGAAAAAATCTTTAGATAAAATTTTATCATCTAATTTACGTAAATCCTTAAAACCGGAGAAGCCGTTGAATCTCTCATTATTTATTTATATAAATATGTATTATAGATGACAGTTTATATGAAGATTTACTGAGTCCAAGGACTTCTCTGAGACCAATCTTCTTATCTCTATGTTTTAATCACAAAATTGTTGCAAGCAAATCAAACTAATGACTTGACTTGAAGACTGATATAAGTTATTGCTTGTGGATGCTTAGGATATATGTTATTAATTAAAATATAAAATTATTAGTTCTGATATTTATCAGAAAAGTATGATTCATACATACATCATATTATCAGTCTGCTATACTATCATTATAATAAATGACACCAAGCTCTCATAGTTCTTCCAACAAAAATTGTACTTTTCAGACGAGAATATTATTTTTTCTATGCAGTGTACGCAGCTCATCGACTATATAATTTATTTCGGTAAAATATTCACCACTACTAACTTCATGAGAACATCTAGTATTCGATTTTGGATAACTATCTTCTACATCCTGCGGTCTACCACACTTATATTTCTAATAGATCTTTTCATAGTTTTCTCTCAGAGTATCATGAATTGCGTCATGTTTCTCGATTATGTGTTTTTTCAAAGTATTGTTCCTAGTGATTTTTTCCTGCATACAAGACAAGAGAGGTCAATTTTTTATATACATTTAGATGCCTGCTCAAGTTATTTGTTAGACTGAATTCTTTCCCATATATTCCACAAGTATCCACTTTGTATCCGCTTATACCCTTCATAACAGCTGCCAGCTTAGCTGTCTGGAGCTGTGTTGAAGCTGTCTGGAGCTGTGCTGAAGCTGTCAGCTTAGCTGTCTGGAGCTGTGTTGAAGCTGTCTGGAGCTGTGCTGAAGATGTCTGCTTAGCTGTCTGTCTGATGCTGTTTTGAAGCTGCCTGTTCAGCTGCTTGAAACTGTATTGCACAGCTTAACTGTGTTGTGTACTCGATTTATATTCACTTCGT
Organism: Coccinella septempunctata; assembly: GCF_907165205.1. Lineage (NCBI taxonomy): Eukaryota > Metazoa > Arthropoda > Insecta > Coleoptera > Coccinellidae > Coccinella > Coccinella septempunctata. Next base: position 32,812,761 of record NC_058192.1, on the reverse strand, counting down.
ATCCGCTTTATATCCGTTTTTGTGTACGTTTTGTATCTTCGGTAATCTTTGGCTATTTTCGGAAATCTGCGGCTATGTTCGGGAATCTTCGGCTATTTTCGTGTGTTGTATCCGATTTTGAGAATATTTAAAATGTTGACATGGATATTTTGTTTCAGTTGTATCTAAAATGTTCAACATAGAGAATTGTCTTCGACTAATAAAGTCGTTGTGACTTTATTTATCACTACATCTGATAATGAGCATGCAATAAAAGGTATAAAGGAATGTACGAGAGCAATAAGAAAACTGTATCGGGAATTGCCAGGTTGTACTTCAATTGGAGGAAAACAGCAACTCGAAGCTCAGATCCGTTCTATAAAATCATTGAAACAACAATTCAAACAACAACAACGAATTGGTGCAGGTCTGAGTAGACGAAAGGAAACTGCTTGGAACAGAGTCCATTGGAATGATTCATTATCAGTATTCGACTCGAGAATAAGAACAGGTGTGATTAGTTACCTGAAACATAAGGAGCCTAAGGATTTTTTGATGGACTGCGAAGCTATATTTCGTCGAAGAATTCTGAATGCATTGAAGAAGGATGAAGCTGTTAAGGTCAATATGGTTTTTTGTGGAGAGTTTCAGATTATGACAGCCAATAAAATTCAAAAGGAATATAAGTACTTCACAACATCCAATACACCTATTTACCGAGACACGAATATTACTGAATGGTTCAATATAAATGTTTTGATATCAATTCTCAAACATCTTGAGGAATTTCAAGAACGTGATAGCGGATGGGCTCTGGTTATTGTTGTTAACCTAGGGGTGAATATAAACAAGTTCACACCCCAACTTGGAAGCTCATACATAGAAATTCCTCCTCAAATAAAACGGAAAGAGGCTTGTATCAATGTGAAAAACGACGATGAAGCATGTTTCGCATGGTCTGTGATGGCTGCATTACACCCTGTTGAGAAGGACCCCCAACGATTTTCCAAATATCCTCATTATTCCAAAATTTTGAAGTTGAAAGGTATTCAATTTCCGATGACAATGAAACAGATACCCAACTTTGAAGAACAAAACCAGATATCCATTAATGTTTATATTCTGAAAAAGGAAAATAAGAACTTCACTACATTGCCAACATACCTAACAAAAATTAAAATGAATAGACATATCAACTTACTCCTTATACAAGATCACTATTCAAACGATGATACTCCAGTGCGATACCATTATGTATGGATCAAAAATCTCTCTCGTCTGGTATCGAGTCAATTGAGCAAGGAACATGGACAGAAATTTATATGTGATAGATGTCTCCGGTACTTACGATCTGAAGAAAAACTAAAAAGTCATTCAGAGGATTGTGGAAACATGAATGAAACAGCTATAAAGATGCCTGAGATAGGAAACAATACACTCAAGTTCAAAAATCATAAAAACAAGGAGAAGGTACCTTTTATTATTTATGCAGATCTGGAGAGCATACTAAAACCTACTAACACTAAAAACAACTATCAAGAACATAAAGCTGCAGCTGTAGGATACTATGTAAAGTGTTCATATGATGATTCTCTGAGTTTTTATCGTTCTCATCGAGGTCCCAAATGCATGAAATGGTTTGAAGATGAGATGAATCAATTTGCTGGAGACGTTGACTCAGTTTTCTTATGTCCCTACGACATCGATATGACGCCAAAACAGGAAGTCGAATTTCGGAAGGCAACTCACTGTCATATTTGTGAAGAAATGTTCAAACCTGAAGATAAAAAAGTAAGAGATCATAATCATCTTATCCCCGAAAAGAATTACCGTGGAGCAGCACATGAGGGGTGTAATATAAATTATAAGGATAGTCACATGATTCCTGTAGTATTTCACAACCTGAGTGGATATGACGCTAATTTTCTGATACAAGATATTGCCACAAGAATGGAAGGGAAAATCGATTTGTTACCGATAACTAAGGAGAAATATATCAGTTTCACCAAACACTATGATGATTATCACATTAATTTCCGATTCATTGATAGTTTCCGATTCATGGCTTGCTCTTTAGACAAACTAGCGTCCTATTTAGAAGAGTTTCCGAACTTGAAATCACAATTTCCTGAGGAATCTGAAGAACATATCAGTCTTCTTACGAACAAAGGAGTAATGCCATATGATTATATCGATTCCTATGACCGATTCGATGAAACTTCTCTTCCACCTATTGAAGCATTCTATAACAAATTGAATTGTAGGAAATGTCCACGAAGAAGATATGAGAGAGCACAACTTGTGTGGAATAAATTCAAATGTCAGAATTTGGGCGAATACAGCGATCTCTACATGAAAACTGACATTCTATTGCTGGCTGACGTATTTGAACAATTTCGATCGATCTGCCATAAGACTTATGGATTAGATCCTGCGCATTATTTTACTTTACCAGGATATACGTGGGATGCTATGTTGAAATATACAAAACAGGAATTAGAACTTCTCGCAGATGTTGATATGTTTTTGTTTGTTGAAAGAGGAATTCGGGGCGGCCTTAGTCAAGTATGTGGTAAACGACGAGCACTTGCGAACAACAAGTATATACCAAACTATGATTCAACTAAACCAGAAAATTACCTCATGTACTTTGATGTCAACAATCAATATGGATGGGCAATGTCACAATGTCTACCATACGGCGGTTTTACGTGGACCGATACAAATATAAATGTCTTGCAAATTCCTGATGATGCTCCCGAGGGTTATATTTTAGAAGTCGATCTCGAATATCCTAGAGAATTGCATGATGTGCACAAAGATCTTCCATTCTGTCCAGAACATTACAACTCTAAAACTCAAACACCTTGTTATGCATCTCAGCAAAACGCTAAACTTATGGCCACGTTACATCAAAAGAAGAAATATATCATCCACTACAGAAATCTGAAGCAAGCATTGAAGAATGGATTGATTATAACAAAAATACATCGAGTGCTCAAGTTCAAGCAATCTACATGGCTCAAGTCTTACATCGACCTCAATACAGATCTGAGAAAGAATGCCGAAAATGAGTTCGAGAAGAATCTCTTCAAACTGATGAACAACGCTGTTTTTGGTAAGTTGTTATATCCATTTAAATTACATTCATATGATTTCCTATACAGATATCTACATATTCTTTTCTATTGTTACAGGAAAAACGATGGAGAATATTCGGAAAAGGGTTAATGTCCTAACAAAATGGAAAGGACGATATGGGGCGGAAACTTATATCTCCAAACCTGAATTCAAGAACTCTGTTATTTTCAATGAGAACTTTGTAGCTGTTGAAATGCGAAAGCTGCAGATCTATTTGAACAAGCCAATTTATGTGGGAATGAGTATCTTGGATTTGGCTAAAAATACTATTTATGACTTCCATTACCACTACATGAATGAAGCTTTCAGTGCTGGCTGTACCATCTTATACACAGATACCGATTCTCTCATTTATGAGGTCTCTGAAGATCCTTATGAAAGAATGAAACTTGACTGTTATGAAAGATTTGATACCTCAGATTATCCCAAGAATAATACTTACGGTATTCCTCAAGTTAATAGAAAGGTATCAGGAATGATGAAGGATGTAAACAATGGAATACCTATGACCGATTATGTTGGTCTCAGATCTAAACTGTATGCTGTGAAAACTTCTAAGGATGATCTGAATGTGAAAAAACAACGATGGGTGGAAGAAGAGTATGAAGCTGATGAAATTGAATCCATGTGTCGAAATTATGGTACCACCAAGAAAGCTAAGGGTATTAAAAAATCAATCGTTAAGAACAGAATATGTTTCGATGATTACATTGAATGTTTAGAAACATGGAAACATAAAATTATTTCTCAAAATTTGATTCAGGCGAAGGAACATCATGTGTATTCACTGACACAGGAAAAAATAGCTTTAAGTCCTGAAGACGATAAACGATGTTTGGTGCCCGGAACATTCAACACTGTACCGTGGGGTCATTATTCACTCAATAAACGCAAGATTGAGGAATATGATGAACCAAGGAAGAAGATTTCAATGTTGGAAAAATTGTTGACTATGTGATTTAAATTTTTTTCAGCGATCACTCTGTTTTCATCAAACAAATATCAATGTTACTGTAAATAAAATAAATGATTTTTCTTTCACAAGGTTTCAATCAATGAATCACCATCACCCTTTCACTCATGATTTGAAAAATAAACATGAAAGCATCCAGCTGTTCTACATTATTTGATTAGCGACATATCTCCTCATTACCACCCTAAAAAGCATGACGTATCTCTAATATCAACGCTAAGGTACCTACCTATCTATCTATCACGTAACACAAAAGTCCCGAGTTCGAATCCCGACGTTTAGAAAAGTATGAAACAAAATCTCGAACCCGCTCACCCTCACACCCCTCATCATCAAACCCGTTACCCTCTCCCCCACTCTCCTCTCACCCTCTCAGACCCGCCTACTGGATGACCTTGAATTTTCAAAATTGACCGATTTCTGCAAAATCGACCTTAGACTTCCTTATGATAATTTACATGTAAAAACTATCCTTTTTGCGCTCGAACTCTTGTTGCCTATTTCTACACTCGATTTTAGTATTCGTTTGCTGATTGAATTTACACCAGTGTAGTTTATCTACATCTCCTTTTGACTATGTGTAGATAAATTACACTTCCTCTACACTGGTGTAAATCAAATCGAGTTTAGAAAAGTGCTACACTTTTTGTGCAAACGAAAGGACCTAATATTTGAACGTTTTGTAAAATAAAAGTATTTTTCATATTTTTTGTCATAATGCGCCGTTTTCGAGTACTTTGTTGTTCAAATATAGTAGAGTATGTGAAATTTGAAAATTGGTTACTTTGGCTGAATACAACTCTGTTTGAAAGATCCACAGATGGGTAGTGTCACAGCTGAAGGTAATTTCGATTTTCCAGAGGTGACACCGCTCATTATGACAGATGACATTAGGGCAGAGATCAAATTCCAAAAATGCTTTAATCCAATATTTTTTTATATTTATTGAAGGTAACACAGTTGATACAGTACCATTGGAAACATCTCAGGAATTCCCGTATCAGGTACGGGAATGAAATACCAGCTTTGTTTTGGTTCCGAATGGTTCAGAATAGGTTCATAGTTGAACAGCAATGGTGTGAGAAGCTACTCGCAAGATCACTCTTAATAAATGTGCGACTGTTTTTAGCAGATCTGGCACCATCGGAAAGTCGAACCAAAACAGGCATATACCTGCAGGTATATCAACAGCACCTTATAGTACGGGAGCTAGCAACGTCGACAGAACAAAAAATAGGAAGGCTGATTCTTCAATATATTATTCCTTGGACTCACCCGAATAGAGAACGACACCTCTGCCAGCTGAGTAAAATGTTGCGTTCACTAATGCGCAGCGCACATCATAGGTAAAAATGATGAATTTGCATTTATTTTAGCAAGATTTAATTTTTTTACATCTGCTTAGGAAACCTAGAGAATATGAATTTTTCAGACGTTCTGACCGTTGCTAAATGCCCGGCAGACACCATTTTTGATGCAAAAAAAGTGGAATTTCAAAAAATTTGAGTGGCTGAAATTTAGATATTATCATTTGGATATTCAAAAGTGAAACATGAAATTGGCAGACTGTAACTCTTTACTGCGCAACTAAGCTTGTACCTATGTAAGATAGTCTAAAACACTGGTGTGTGCACTTGTCATTTTTTCCAAGCATCAACATTTCACCAAATCGGTGTTACGCGATTAGTTTCGTGGCGACTCTATCATTTCGTTCGCTTCGTTCTATCCTTGTTCTACCCAAGAAAGTCCAATGATGCACTCCCGTTTTATTTTGTTCTGCGTGGATATCGGTCACAGATAAGAGTAATATATAATCTGTATAATAATAAAAGGATTACGCCTTCACACTAATGAAGGTGAATAATTAACGAAATTAATTCAGATGCATAACATCCGCCGATAATTAACGGCCGTTTTCAAAAAACCTGTCTATCCATCGTTTCGCTTACTGACGATTGATAACCATTGGTAACAATTCTAAAATAAATCTACAGATATATCATAGAAACGAAATCCGATGGTTTTTCTATCTTCAGTAAGTTAAACAATGGATAGATAGGTGATAGGTTTATTGAAAACGGCCGTAAATAAACAAATGTTACGATCTAGATGGAACAAACAACCATAGCTCAAAGTAGATAATAAATAAAAAAAATAAATAATGCATTTATTTCATATAATATCCCTACAATACTCAGAAATATATTTATTACATGAGCATTCACACAACCTGAGGATGTTAAATGAAACTACGTTCAAAACAAAAAATTACTTTCAAACTACCCACCAAAGAACTCATAGGGCTCAAGATTTATTAAAAACCACTTTATTTTATTCTTGAATAATTCAAAACTATTAATACTGTAACGTTTTCTTCGCTTAATTAAAACGCCCGACTGATTAAAATTATTTATTTACACTCGTATTTATTTCCACTAGTCCGTCGTTTGCACTGTGAACTATACTGTACTGAACTACCTGCTCCTCCGCTGTGCGAGCAGCGAGAAGCACACAGCAGCAGCACAAATCTTGCATCTTCTACACCAATCTTTAACGTCCTTCTTACAATTTAGGCAATAAAATCGCTGTCTGACTTAGTTATCCCGAAATGTCCACCGGAAGTTCCATTATGTAGTCTGGTCAGAATGTCCGTCACACGGCTCTTCGGCACAATCAACTAAAGTCTCTCCTCCGTTCCATCTTCATTTTCCAACAACGTTTTAGAAGACCTCCATCAATCTTCAACGTTTCCCATTGTGCCCAATAAGATTTTATATTCTGGCTCAGTCTGCTTACAAAAGTTGGATTGCACAAAATTGCCGAACTACCAAGCTTCGTTGCGCAATTTCTCGGTTTGGAAAACCCGTCTTCATATACACTGTTTTAGACAAACATCGGCAACTATATTAGCAAATTCTGAGGCTACAATGGACAGTATTAAGCGTCTGGGAGGCTGGCGTTCTTCAGCCGTAGCGGAAGTAGGCTACATAGATGAATCGGAAAGTACTGAAATGAGTGCTGCCTCCAGAAATTGGGCAAGAAAGTAGTTGATGCTAACTTGGTCCGAGGAAGTAGCAATAATGAAGCATCAAGTATTGCAGATCGAAAACTGTGCTGTGTATTTTTATAATAACACAGAATGTGTTTTTAATATTCGGTACCACACTAATGCTTAGAATAGTTGAAGTTAAAGTCTTCTTCCTTGAATAAAGTGTTGTTTGCATCTAGTATATTTATTTGACAGAATGATAGTGACAGTTGAGTCCAATAAAATGGTGTCCAATAAAGTAGTCAAGTATGGAAACTAAACGAATTCATAAATAAAGTGTTTATGATGCAGTCGAACATAAATTTTTTTTCTTTTAATCCGCTGCAAAATAATAACGTGCGTTCAAAAAAATTCGTCGTCAAGTAGGCTATGAAATTTTGAAGGCTGATGTTCGGTGGCTGAACGTATGTCTTTCCTTGAATTACTTCATCTTCCCAAAATGTAAACAATGATGACATTAACCTATATATCGTAATTTTGTACGGAAAGGCACTTTTCAGAAAAGGTTACCTGTAAATTTCACCCAACGTTCGAAAACCATTTCTTTCATTGAGTAAGATGACAAGAATCCAAACAATCTGAGGCGGTTAGAAAAGTTCTTCGTAAAAATTTTAACCGTCCACTACTTTCATACGTAAGAGACATGAATCTTGAATTGATCGTGGTAGTATGTTTTTTCGTAAGAAGGTTCTAGTTACTTCAGTCATATGAATAGATCACAGTAAGATTCTCATATGTTTATTAATTCTTTATTAGTATTGAATTGATTCAGTCATTACTGAAAATCCATGACTAAACTAAAAGAACTGAATTACATGAAAATAGCTATTGGACAATTTATTAAAATTCAATTCAGCTATAAAAAGGCATGATGCTTTCTCCTTCATAACGTTCTGCTATTGAAGTTCCATAAAAGAAAGTAGGTCCACATTTTGCCTTTGACTGATGCATACTGTCAGTAGGCATCAGTTCAGTATGATACTGAACTCCAATTTTTCTCGATGCTACAAGGTTAGGTAATCACAACCTTTTCAGTTTTCTGATAACATGTCAATCTTTATGAAAAAAAATGGAAATCTTTTTTTCAAAATCGGGTGGCATATGACAACGGATACTCCATCCATTTGAGATATAATCTGAAGAGAGGTTTGTCGAGCTTCTGTCACCATGTTTTCATTATTACTGAACTCTAGAGTTTTCTTTTTTGGTATACCACTTCTTTTTTGTTTGAACATACCTGTTTCGTCAACACATCGCAAAACAGTACAATGGAAAAATTCATTCTTAATAATCTACAGCAACATAGGCTTCAATGAAGTCGCCGGAACAGAATATTTCCATTTTATTTCAATTTTCTTTCCAATTTTGAAGTAGAATTCAATAGTAAAAGTCTTTCACACGTCCGTAAAAACCATCTTTATAATTTGCTGATAATTTTAATTCAACAACAACCCAAAATGCTAAAATGAAAGTTCACCTGGAAAATAGTAAAGCACGAGCTAAGAATTACGTTTAGACACGAAATATCGACGTTCAAAATTCCATAGCCTACTTGACGACGAATTTTTTTGAACGGACGTTACATTTTCTGTTTACGTATACTCGCAAAAAATAAACATGTGTTCCATCGCAGAATCGTGATACAGATATAGGTCAGCGTGTCGAAACCTGTAACGTGGTTACCTCGGAGAAAACTTATCTCGAGCGCCAGCTATTCTTTTCACTAGGAAGAATAGCAAAACTACTAGAGTAGCTGCTAGTCGGAGACAGAGTTCGCTGTTATCTAGGGTGGTAGCGATAACGAAGTAGTCAAAATCAAATTATGTACTAGTTTTTTCACACATTCGGAAACTGATCATATGTACAACGGAGATATTTGTGGGTATGAAATATGAGCGAATCTATCAGCAAACATAGATTCGGGAAATTCTATCCGGTCACGAGCACTTTATAAAGTTTATACCGGGTGCAGTGAAAAATCAAAAGTTGTTCAATAAAATGCGCCAACCAGAACTGACGAAATGAATACTAAGGATGACCTCGCGAAGTGAAATGACTTGCTATACGGTATCGAGATGTAATTGTATTCCTCCAGAAATGAAACACAACCAGGGCGGGTCTATTCGAGACTTTTATTCGCTACCCCAAGGGCTATAACGCTTCATGACTGATAGCGAAGAAAAGGTCTATTTTTAACGCAACTACGGGATTTCACTGACGACGAGCGGTATCTCTTATTCTCTACCCCAAGGGCTTACGCGCCATGACTGATAGAAAAGAAGAGATTTCGGATTCAACACTTATGACGCGGAACGCGGACCGGGGGGTGAACGGGACTTTCCCTTCAGTACCCCAAGGGCTTACGCGCCATGACTGATAGCGAAGGGAAAAGTCAGACTCGCGAAACAGGGTAAAGAACGATAAAATATAACAGAAAGCGATACAGTACAGCAGTGTCAAAGAAGTAACCGGTGTAGGTCTAATTAAGAAACTGAACGGCAAAGACGGGGACCTACCTCCCTTATTTCAGGCACTCCCGGAAAACAAATGAAAAACTAAAAATTTATTCTCAATAGCACTGATGCTAGCAACACAAAATTATTCTTAAACGTTGAATCGCAGAAAGTACGGAGCGTAAACTAACTAAAGAGACTGAAGTAAAAGAGCAGAAAAGAGTCAAAGTAAAGGACTGAAGTAAAAGAGACCGTCGCGGGGGAAAATCTGCTTTTATAGGCAAATCCCCCCACACGTTGAAAATCTAAAATTCTAGAATGCGACAAGAATGAAAAACGTCTTCAGCTCCGGTTCATCGCATATCAACATATGAAAAACGTCAAAATCTTCAACGGCATGCAAGAAAAACAACGTTAAACACAGATAAACCCTTACAAGTGAAATAACCTAGTCAATGAAGTTGCTATTCCTCTCTATGGTTGGCAGTGGTAGTTCCAATGCGCACGCAGAAACGTCAGCGTCAGCTATTTCGGCGCAGGTCTCCGCCATTTTGTTCAGCGGTTCCGTGGATGTTCAAGGACGGTACGCCGGTACATGGTGTGGGTGTATTATAGTGGAAAATCTTCTTTCTCTATGTGGAAATCCATCTTCATCGCTGGTCGGAAACGTGCTGTGCTCCATCCTCCCGGTGAGTACCCAATTAAATTGTGTTTGGCAGATGTTGGAATTCCATCATGGTTTTGTAGGGTATCCCGGATTCTTGGAAGCTGCAGCAGGTGGAGAGCCTCCAACAGCTCGACGTGGGGGCTCAATGGACTGGTTCACCCCTTCCGACCCGGTTGCACTGACGTTGAGACTCTCGGATCCGGCATGAGACTTGCAGGTGGGTAACTTCTAACAGTAACTTCTTCGATCTTCATCGTTCCTCGTGGTCCACTTTTCTTCTTGGAACGGTTTTTTCTGTTTTCTGTTTTCAGGTAGACGGTGTTTTCTCCAGGTAGACAGTGTTGAATTGACGGTACAATAATTTCGGTTCGGTTTAGAATAGAAATTGTATAGATCCATTGGATTAATAGACGGATATACTCAGTTGAAATGTGAAACAGTATTCTTTATTAGTATTCCTTTCATAAGTAGCAGGTTTTTCAGACGGTGTTGATCGGTTTGATTTATATTTAATTGCATGCTGAACGGATGAAAATCTGTAGATACAATATTTCGGTCAACGGTGGTGCATGTACGGAATTTGAATAGAATTGTAACGGTGTAGTCGGTTATAACCCAGGAAACACACCTTGGTTTAGTATACGTCTAATATTCATCCTAATGGTATATTTTTCGTTTTGGTCTATCACAGTACAAGTATTTTACGTCTATATTATACCATTTTTTCTGTAGTAGGTTTATAAAACGTCTTTTAGCGTTAGCTATATATACCACACGATATGTTTTTTGCTTATCAATAGTTTTTTCAAGAACTGAAGATTATTTTTTGTTTATATACTTCAATTATTTTAAACTCTTCGTCATATTCATCAGTTATTAACGAAGTCTACAAGATCTCGGAATTATACGTCGAATATATTGTACTTTCCGACGTACTTCCTACACCTATATTAAACGAATATGTGATAGGTTTTTGAAATGTCTATAAGTGGAAGTCATATATACATAATGAGATCTATTTTGTCTCCCAGTTGTGTTTTTACGATTGGAACAATATGCATCCTACAATATATATCGCTTATTTCCCAGCTTTAATAATTTTTCATAATTTATAAACTAGGTCTATAAAGTTCCACAAATTATACGACTATAAGTCGTACATATTTCAACCTACCTTCCTACTCCATGAACTTAGGTATATTAAACGGATATATGGTAGGTTTTCAATCTGTCTATTAGCGAATTTTTTCAACACTCATCATTGAGGTCTACACTGGACAAATATATGAAAGGTTTCAAATATAACTATTATTATAAGCCATATGTAGATACCTACTACATAACTTCTAGTTATCAGGGAGAAAAAAAATACTGGTCCTTTATTCATTATTGTCATATCGATGTTTCTGAGTTTTAAACACATCGTACATATAGTTCCAAACATTCAAGTATTTTGAAGTTGAAAAAGCGGATTCAGCTTATATAAGTGCTTTAATTGTTTGAACTGATTTCACCAGGTAGGTAATTAATCAGCTCACATCGAACTTAATCTTTTTCCATAAAACTCACCATTTAAATGATAGCTGTATATAAATGGTTGAGCCGTGGCAGGAATAATTTATATGTATAAATAACATTCATACTAGATATTCTTGAATAGAGGGTACAACCGTAGGTGCAATAAATGGAAAAAAAATATATAGATTGAACGAGAAAAATGCATATTTGCATATTTTTCTATAGTTTCCTCGCCAAATGGAGTTTAATTCATTCGGATTGATGGTCGTCAACCAATTAAAAGCAAAGATATTACACATATAATATCTTTGTCTCCTTAATCGACACAGCGTTGTCACATGAAATGAAATAATGTCCTGTCCATACACTGATTGCTTCAACCATCAAAGATTCTGCTGTCTATACTTGTGATCTAGAAAACTGAATGAGCCCTCTTCAATTACTATTCACTTGATATAATTGTAGTCTACTAGTTCTAATTCAAACAAGCCTAGCAGATTTATGAAAATGTTCAAGATCTACTACATTTTTAATAGCCTGGCAACGTTGGTGCCTTATTTACGTAGGCAGAGGATTGAGGATCTACGCAGGCCCGACCGGCCAATAGGCAATTAGTTATCGTTACAATACACGCATGTGGCAGTCACGGCCGTGTTTCTATGCTATGCTATGCGGCATACGCTGTTCGTAGTTCGTTCTCCTTGTCGTCCATCTTGAAATAGTTTCGTAAGCTGTGTGTGTTTGTTTTGTCTGGAGGAAATTAATTGTACTTTGTCATGAGTGATTGAAATGGATTTTGATTCAATATAGTGATGGACATGTTTAAACATCTGCTAAAAAACAAAATGACATAACCGATTTTGAAGAAAGCTCTCCACTTTCAAGTCTACTAATATGATGAAAAAGATATTTGGTATGTTTTGTTCGACATGTTTTTTTCTCCTAAAACTAATTGAAATAACATTTTACAGAGGCCGTAGTGCTGATGTGGGTACATCTGATCGAAGCAATCTAAAAATATAGGAATAGACCATTATATTTATTTAAAGAGGTGTGCTCAATGTATATACCTAAATTTTGAAAACTACTATTTTATTATTTTCTGAATAAATTGGTTTGAGACCTAAATAGTTAAAAATTTAGTTTTCCTAAAATCCGATTGACACTATGTTATGTCTTATTCGAAACTATGAAAAGGATAAGTATGGAAGAAGGTAAGGTTGTTATAATAAATGTTGAAGATTGACTATATTCAGAACAGTAATATCTAACAACAAATACGCCTAATGTTCATTCATACGATATTCGACAATATAAACGATGATCCGAAAGTGCATTTATTGTTCTTTTAATTTATTATATTCGAAATCATCGATCAAAACATATTAATGCAATTTCGGATCATCGTATCGTCGGATATCGTATACATGAACAGTAGGTCTAACGTTGTTCAGAGACGTCTGTAACGAGGTTTACTCGGAGAAGCCTTTATCTCGAGCGCCAGCTATTCTTTTCAATAGGAAGAATAGCAAACCTACCAGAGAAGCTGCTAGCCGGAGACAGAGCTCGATGTTGTCTAGGGTGGTAGCGACAACGAAGAAGTCAAAATCGAATTATGTAAAAGTTTATTCACACCTTCGGAAACTAATTAGATGTACAAGTGAGATATGTGTAGGTACGAACTATGAGTGATTCTATAAGCGAACATACATTCGGGAAATCCTATCCGGTCACGAGCACTTATGAAATTTATACCGGGTGTAGTGAAAAATTAACGGTTCAATAAAAATGCGCCAACCAGAACTGACGGAACGAATGCTAGGGACTTGCTATACGGTATCGGTATGTAGTTGTATTTCCCCGGAAATGAAACACAATAAGGGCGGATCTGTTCGAGACTTTTATTCGCTGCCCCAAGGGTTAACACGCCATGACTGACAGCGAAGAAAATGTCTATTTTTAGCGCAACTACGGGATTTCACTGACTACGTGCGGTATCTCTTATTCTCTGCCCCAAGGGTTATAACACGCCATGACTGACAGAAAAGAAGAGATTTCGGATTTAACACTTATGACGCGGACAGGGGGGTTGACGGAACTTTCCCTTCAGTACCCCAAGGGTTAACACGCCATGACTGATAGCGAAGGGAAAAGTCAGACTCGCGAAACAGGGTAAAGAACGATAAAATACAACAGAAAACGATACAGTACAGCAGTGTCAAAGTTAAGGAAGTAACGGCGTAGGTCTAACAAAGAAATTGAACGGTACAGACGGGGACCTACCTCCTTTGTTTCAAGCACTCGGAACTCAAAGGATTTAAAAGAAAAAAACTAAAAAATTAACTCTAAGCACTGATGCAAACACAAAATGATTATTCTGCAACGGCGAAAGAAATACCGAAAATTAACTGGATCTATAACAGAAGTCACCACGTTAGAAAGCGAAAAATCGAAAATACTGAAGCGAAGTGAAAGAACCGAAGTAAAAGTCAAAAAGTGACCGTCGCGGGGGGAAAATTTGCTTTTATAGGCATATCCCCTCTCACGGTAAAAATCTGAAAATTCCAGAATGCGACAAGAATGAAAAACGTTGTCAGCTCCGGTTTATCGCATATCAACAGATGAAAAACGTCGAAATCTTCAGCGGCATGTAAGAAAAACAACGTGAAATACAGATAAGCGGTTTTTTACATTTACTCTGCCTGTCGGAATGAACGTACGGAATATTCGAGAATTAAAATATTTTCAAAGACGGAAATTTAAAACGAAAGAAATGCACTAAAATGAACTCCAATTTTCCTCAGAAAACTGGACTTCATTACACCCTCTTCAGCTCGGAAGAAATTAACTTACGATGAAATAGTGAGTTTAATTTCACGACTCTATCTACCCCTAGAAATAATGACCTTACTTTCGCGCGCGCCACCTATATGCACGTGACCAGATCACAAGTACAGATTACAGAGTAGAACTTATTACAAGTGAAGTGAAGTACCTACTCCTCTCTATGGTTGGCAGTGGTAGTTCCAATGCGCACGCAGAAACGTCAGCGTCCGTCAGTTCGGCGCAGGTCTCCGTCATCTTGTCAAAGAATTTTGTTCAGCGTTCCGTGCGTGGATGTTCAATTATTATAGTGGCAAATCTTCTTTCTCCATGTGGAAATCTACTTTATCGCTGGTCGGAAACGTGCCATGTTTCATTCCTCCGGTGAGTACCTAATTTAACCGTGTTTGGCGGATGTTTGAATTCCATCGTGGTTTTGTAGGTTACCCAGGATTCGTGGGAGCTGCAACAGGTGGAAGACCTCCGGTACGTGGGGCTCAATGGACTGAATGGACCGGTTCACCCCTTTCGACCTGGCTATACGGACGTTGGGACTCTCGGAGCCGGCAGGAGACTCGCAGGTGGGTAATTTCTAACAATAAATTCTCCGATCTTCATCGTTCCTCGTGGTCTTCTTTTCTTCTTGGAACGGTTTTTTTCTCTGTATTCTGTTTTCAGGTAGACGGTGTTAAATTGACGGTACCATAATTTCGATTCGGTTCAGAATAGAAATTGGTTAGATGCATTTGATTAATAGACGGATATACTCAGTTGTGATGTGAAACAGTATCCTTTATTGGTATTCCTTACATAAATAACAGATTTTCAGACAGTTTTAACAGGTTTGATTTATATTTAATTGCATGCTGAACGGATGAAAATCTGTAGATACAGTATTTCGGTCAACGGTGGTGCATGTACGGAATTTGAACGGAATTGTTACGGTGTAATCGGTTATAACTATGTTTAGTAACGGGCTTCAGATTTACGAGGTTTCTCCTTGCAGGTGGCCTCTTCATCTTGGACAGGTACGGGGGGCTAATTCTCTACTGGTTTTACCTGCTGATTCTTGGTGACAGATTGTCCGGATGCACTGGTGATATCACACTGTACGGCAGCCTCTCTTTGACAGTGATGAGAATGACAAGGACAATTTCTAGTCAGTGTACCTACAGTTATTCGGATTAACAGGTAAACGGAAAATAATAATATAATCGGTAGCAAAAAAAAATAACGGGTTCCCTCCTTTCAGAGGTTATTTCTATAGAACGGTCAACGGATCATGACAATAATATATATTATGCATGAAACGGTTTTAAATCTTTAATGTGTATTTTAGTGATTTTTCTACCCTCTGTATCTTTCAGGTCATAGACGACAGGTGAAACAACTTTAACGACGGTAAACGATCCGAAAAACTTCGGAGCCAACTTGGCGGCGAAACTGTCAACGGCCGAGGATAAAGGACGGTCCCGGCGTAGAACTTGATCTCCCACATGGTATCGGATTTCTCTTCGTCGAAGATTGTAGTGGTGAGCCTGTTGCTGGAAGGCACGGTACAGTTTAGTACGGACGAACTCATAAGCCTCCTGGAGATGCTTGATCTGTTGAGTACGGTAAGTCATGTCTCTGTTTTCTTCTTCTGTACGGTTGGATTCTCCGTTCATTTCATTATTGTGGGGGTTTGTCGAATAAATCGCCCTCGGGACTTCTAGTTCCCTTCCATAATTTAAAAATGCCGGTGTGAATCCAGTAGACTCCTGCTTAGCGGTGTTGATGGCAAACATTAATTCTCCTATCTTTTCATCCCAGGTTCTTTGATCGGCTTCACAAAACTGTGCTATCATGGTCTTCAGGGTACGGTTAGCTCTTTCTACAGGATTGCACTGAGGAGTATACGGTGGTGTGAAACGGTGAGCAATGTTCAGCTCTCGGAGACTGTTCTTGAATAGCCTGCTGTCGAATTGTACTCCATTGTCGGATATTACTATTTTTGGGCAACCGTATTTCAGTATGACTTGTTCGTAGAGGGCCGAATAAACAGTTTTGGCGGTAGCTTTCCGCAACGGACGACACTCTACCCACTTTGTGAACCGGTCTTGCATTACCACGATGTAGGAGTTTCCCTTTTTTGACCGTGGCAATGGTCCAACTATGTCCGTGGATACTTCTTTGAACGGCGCATCCGCCATTCGGTGTGGTTGCATCTTACCAGGGGTTTTCTGTTGCGAAACTTTGTACTTTTGGCACGATGTGCAGTTCCTCACGTATTTCGCAATGTCTCTAAACATCCCTGGCCAGTAATAATTTCTGGCTATCCGTGCAATCGTCTTAGCAATCCCCATGTGACCTGCTAGTTCTGAGTCGTGGTTTTCCTGCAGTAATTCTGTTCGCTGTTCGGATGGTACACAGAGTTTCCAGCGTTGGCCGCTTCCATCTTCTGTGAAGTCGGATGAGTCCCAGAAATGTCGCAACAGTTTTCCATTTTCAACGGCGTAGTCAGGAAAATTTGCTGGGTCTTTTTCCACCTCCTGTAACTTTTTGTTGTACCATTTGCACTGGGTTGTTTCTATCTCGGACAACCATACGGAATCTAGGGACGGCAACGGGTTTCGGGACAGGCTGTCGGCTACTTTGTTCATCGATCCTTTACGGTACTGGACTTCGAAGTCGAATTGCTGAAAGAAAACGGACCATCGAGCAATTCTTCCGGACGGTGACTTGATGGAGTTAAGCCATTTCAGACTCATGTGATCGGAAATTACTGTGAAATGGAATCCTTCTAGGTACGGTCGCAGTTTCTCTATGGAAAATACTATGGCGAGACATTCCTTTTCTGACACGGAGTAATTTTTCTCTGCGGAGTTTAGTGTTCGGCTCACGTAGGCGATTACTCTCTCCTCTCCATCGATCACTTGTGTTAGGGCACCTCCAAGGCCCATGTCACTGGCGTCAGTTTGCAGAACGAACGGTTGGGTGAAGTCTGGACAAGCCAGTATCGGAGATTCTGTGAGTTTTTGTTTCAGAAGCTCGAAGGCCTTCTGCTGGTCTTCTCCCCATTTCCAACGGTGTTTCTCCTGCAGTAATCGAGTCAACGGAGAAACTAAATCGGAGAAGTTCTCTATGAAACGACGGTACCAGCTGGCAACTCCAAGAAATCGACGCAGTTCTCGGACGGTTTTCGGTATTGGCAAAGACACTATCGAAGAGACTTTGTCGGGATCGGTACAGATGCCATCGGAGGTGACGACATGTCCAAGGTATTTTAGGGATTTTCGCACAAAGTCACACTTGTCGGGGTTGAGACGAAGATTAGCTTCTCTCAACCGTCGGAATACTTCTCTCAAGTTCTCCAGGTGCTCCTCGAAAGTTTCCCCTAGGACAACTATATCGTCCAGGTAAGCGAACGCTTCCGGCTCCATTTCTGGGCCAATGACGGTGTCAAGGAACCTCTGGAAGGTGGCTGGGCTTGCATGCAAACCGAACGGCATCACAGTGAACTGGAACAGACCTCTTCCGGGGACGGTAAATGCAGTAATCGGACGGCTCTCCTTTGCTAATGGTATCTGCCAGTATCCTTGTTTCAGGTCCAGTGTGGAGATGTACTTCGCTTTTCGGAGTTTGTCCAGAATCCCAGAAATGTACGGCAACGGGTATGCATCTTTCACAGACACTTGGTTAACAGCACGGAAGTCGATGCAGAAACGGTACTTTCCGTCTTTCTTCTTGACCAATACAACCGGTGAACTCCACGGTGACTTGGAGGGTTCAATTATTCCCTCAGCCAGCATACGGTCGACTTCCAGATTGAAGATCTCCTGCATTTTCGGATTTAGGGGTCGGTACCGTTGTTTGATCGGTTCGGTGCCCGGTTTCAGTTTGATCTTGTGTTCAATCAGGTCGGTTGTACCATACAGGTCTTCGAACTTCTTTAATTCCTCGGTCAGAAATGCCTCCAGTTCTTGTTTCTGAGATTCTGTCAGTTCCAATAGGTGTTCTTCGGCGGTGTGAACTTCTGCGGTGGTTTCGACGGGAGTCATCGGTTTTCCTTCCAGGAAGCACTCGGCGGTACTGAGATTTACGGAAAACTTGAAAGTCGACAGAACATCCATCCCCAGAATAATGTCTACCGGTAAGCTTGGTACCAGTAAGAATTTCAAATCAGGCAGTGTGTAATCGGAAATTTGCACGGTGGTGGTGTACAGTTTCGGCGTGGCGGTGGTTTTTCCGTTCGCTATTACTGCAAAACTGTTGTGCATTGTTTGTCCTGTGATTCCCTTACTTTCACACTGATCGGATACGGCCTGACTGCAAAAACTCCTGGTCGCCCCTGTATCTATCAGTGCTCGGAAGTGTTCGCCGGCTATTTTGACCTCTATTAACGGTCGGTTATCATTACAGGTGGTCGGTGTCAGTGGAGTCAAGATTCCGGGAGATGTGGTCGACTCCGTCTCCAATCTCCCCTTTAGTTTTCCGAACACGGGCAGTCTCGTGATAGAATGTTCTCCCTCTGACATCGAGAACAGAAGATTTTCGGTGGCCTGCGACATTCTCGACGCATGTGGCCATATCCACCACATCGGAAACACTGTGTCTGGAAGGACACTCTCCTCCCTGATGATGATTGGGTCCGGTCAGCGTGGCTATTTTCGGCTCGACGACGGGGTGGCGGTGTTGAATTTCCGGATCTACCTTCGGACCTGTCTCCAGAAGTCGGACGGTGTGATTCCTGTTGCTGGACTATTGATTCTCTGGATCTGAGTGGCTTTGGACGGCTTTCCCCCGGCGGAGAAAGTCGTGTCTGGCCAGCTGGTGTTGGCGGGATTGATTTCCTATGATCAGTTGTTTGTACCTGTTCTCCGGTATCCACAGAAAAACTTGCCTGATATCGGTTCAGTTGGCGGGGAGTGTACGTTAGGTGAGGTTCCTCCACGAAACCTGGTTTTGAGGGTGGCCTGGTGTACTGGCTCATCTGCCACTGGACCAGTTCAAAAACTTTTCCCTTACGGAGAAGTTCATCATACGTCTTGGTCTCCTGGAAGGCCAAGGCCTGCTGTAAGGGCGGGATCAACCTTTGTCGGATAAGTCGGATCTGCTCCACTTCGGATGGTTTTGTATAGGTGAGTTTCTGGAATAAGTTCTGCATCCGGGTAAAATACAGACTTCAGGACCTTGTGTTCGTCTTTTTATTTCCTCCAACAGATTCTACTCATAGTTAACAGGCAGAAACGCTTCTTTCAGTTGGTTGCTGAAATCCTCCCAGTCCTCGAAAGTACCTCTCCTGGGAATAAACCAATCCCTTGCATCCATTCTTAGTAATTCATAAACTGATTCAAAAACTTGTTCCAGGGACACTTTACGGGATTCAGCCAGCCTCTCCACTTCTTCAAGGAATCCGGTCACACTTCCAGTGCCATCAAAGGAAATGTTCCACTTGTGTACAGGGACAGTCGGTATTGTTGATCGGGACTCCGGTTCTGATCTGGCAGGTGTTGTGATGACTGGTCGGTCAGGATTTATCCAAGGTGCAGGTAAGTTTGGGAAAGACACCCCTCGTGTAGAATTAATCCATCTACCTTGTGTCGGACATTCAGGTGTTGTTGTCTCACAGTCCTGTGACTGTGTGAGAGGTATCGCTGGTAACTGTCGCAGTAATGCTGTACATGTCTGTCTTGTCTCATTCATGACCTGTTCTAATGTTGGATTCCTTACAGGTGTACCAGTACGTGAGACATCCACTGCTACAGGAGGATCGACACCATCTCCCAAGTCGATAAGTGATGTTTCGACCCTTGACATCCTCTCCGGTTGGATCGGTGACACTCCAGGTGAACTGGGCACCTCCACATCCAAGAGAGACTTCTGATGTCGGTTAGATGTCTGCAGCTGTTCACGATTGTTCTTTTTACGTAGCTCCTCCAGTGTTTCCAATGCCTTAGCAGTAGTTGCCTTCATTTGTCCAACCAGTTGTAACTGTGCTGTGTCTGCAGTAACAATAAAGTCCAGCCTTCCTTGAATATGTATTAATCGGGTGTAAATTCGCGAAAATTCGTTAGCCGCATTCTCATGATTGAAGTTCTGAAGGGATTCCACTAAATCGGTGAGTTTATTTTGACAAATCTCAATGTCCGAGGCGGGATTCAATACTACTTGTCGTAGTAGACTCCGTTTAGTCATCACAGTACCCGGTATCGATTGTCCTCTCAGTTGTAATTCGTAAGTAAGTTCATCACTGAGTAACCGGTTTACATCCATGTTCGACATATTATTTTCAACTAAGTCCGATTCAGAACGCACCAATCTTTCACACTCGGTATGTCTTTCACAATCTGTTTAAGTTCTAAGTCCAACCCGGTGAGTTAATCGTTAGCTAACCTACTCACTTAAGTTCGAAGTGGGTATCGGTGTAACCCCAAAAAAAAAAAAGTCTAAGTCCCGGTGTATCAGAAGAAAAAAAAATCTAAGTTCAAGTCCCGGCGCACTAAAATAATCTAAGTCCCGATGTATCACACCAAAAATTTTACAAGTTCAACGTTACTCGAAAAAAAAATTGTCAATCAGTCCCACTAAAGTTCGAAAATATTCGCGAAATACCGCACACACTCGCAAGTCGTTTCGTATAGTCCGGAAAATTTCCCGAAATTCGAATCGCACCAGAACGCACAGGTTAATTTCCAAACAGTTTTTCAATTTCAATATTCGGAAAATAAATCGCAATAATCGAATTTCAGTTTTCAGAAAAATCAGAAATAATTGGTAAGTTTCAACAGTACAGGTCAAAAGAAAATAAAAGCAGGTAGACAAGTTATCAACAGGGTAATAGGTGATTCACTATTCAACCGATAGGTAAATCAAGCCTATTAAATTTTTCCAATTGTGACAATAAATTTTCAATGTTCGGAAATTCACTCACCTTCAATACGAAATTAGAGCAGTTCAATTCAATAAATCAGAAATAATAAGAAATCGGAAATAATTTCCACTGATATTAAGGCGCAACAACAGTTCAGTTTTCAATAACTCAATAAAGTAATCGGCAAAAGGAATAATCACAAATTAATTAAATTATTTCCAATAGGTTTCAACAATAGGAAAATTTTCAGAATATAGTCCAATTCAATTCACAGTATAACAGTTCAATACAGAGTGGCAGGTAATAAAACACAGTTCAAGTTTATTTTTCACAGTTCTCGGTTCAAGAAATAGTTACTCACTGTTCTTAGGTTTTACTCACTGTTTCGGGAATTCACTCACTGTCCGGTTAATGTTTCTCACTTCTGTTGTTTCCTACTTGATTTTGCACGGTCCCTGCTCGGGCGCCATTTTTGTAACGAGGTTTACTCGGAGAAGCCTTAATCTCGAGCGCCAGCTATTCTTTTCAATAGGAAGAATAGCAAACCTACCAGAGTAGCTGCTAGCCGGAGACAGAGCTCGATGTTGTCTAGGGTGGTAGCGACAACGAAGAAGTCAAAATCGAATTATGTAAAAGTTTATTCACACCTTCGGAAACTAATTAGATGTACAAGTGAGATATGTGTAGGTACGAACTATGAGTGATTCTATAAGCGAACATACATTCGGGAAATCCTATCCGGTCACGAGCACTTATGAAATTTATACCGGGTGTAGTGAAAAATTAACGGTTCAATAAAAATGCGTCAACCAGAACTGACGGAACGAATGCTAAGGACTTGCTATACGGTATCGGTATGTAGTTGTATTTCCCCGGAAATGGAACACAATAAGGGCGGATCTGTTCGAGACTTTTATTCGCTGCCCCAAGGGTTAACACGCCATGACTGACAGCGAAGAAAATGTCTATTTTTAGCGCAACTACGGGATTTCACTGACTACGTGCGGTATCTCTTATTCTCTGCCCCAAGGGTTATAACACGCCATGACTGACAGAAAAGAAGAGATTTCGGATTTAACACTTATGACGCGGACAGGGGGGTTGACGGAACTTTCCCTTCAGTACCCCAAGGGTTAACACGCCATGACTGATAGCGAAGGGAAAAGTCAGACTCGCGAAACAGGGTAAAGAACGATAAAATACAACAGAAAACGATACAGTACAGCAGTGTCAAAGTTAAGGAAGTAACGGCGTAGGTCTAACAAAGAAATTGAACGGTACAGACGGGGACCTACCTCCTTTGTTTCAAGCACTCGGAACTCAAAGGATTTAAAAGAAAAAAACTAAAAAATTAACTCTAAGCACTGATGCAAACACAAAATGATTATTCTGCAACGGCGAAAGAAATACCGAAAATTAACTGGATCTATAACAGAAGTCACCACGTTAGAAAGCGAAAAATCGAAAATACTGAAGCGAAGTGAAAGAACCGAAGTAAAAGTCAAAAAGTGACCGTCGCGGGGGGAAAATTTGCTTTTATAGGCATATCCCCTCTCACGGTAAAAAACTGAAAATTCCAGAATGCGACAAGAATGAAAAACGTTGTCAGCTCCGGTTTATCGCATATCAACAGATGAAAAACGTCGAAATCTTCAGCGGCATGTAAGAAAAACAACGTGAAATACAGATCAGCGGTTTTTTACATTTACTCTGCCTGTCGGAATGAACGTACGGAATATTCGAGAATTAAAATATTTTCAAAGGCGGAAATTTAAAACGAAAGAAATGCACTAAAATGAACTCCAATTTTCCTCAGAAAACTGGACTTCATTACACGTCTATTACTGATACTTAATTGTAGTACAGAATACGATTATTAAACGTCTGTTTTTCGTACATTAAAGTCGTTGAAATATAGTCTATAATATATGAGTTGTGAACGTTTATAGACGACTGGTTTTCGACGAAAGTTCTGAATTACTTAAGTAGTCTAAAAGACGTATATGAAATACGAATAGGAGACGTATATCCAGGATTGATTTTATACGTCTACCACGCGGACATTTGTCCTTCTTATTTGGTCTAATGAAACCGTATTTATACGTCGGAATAAGTTGACTTATATATGTTTAATAAACGAAAGGTGGTTTCCTGGGAATGATGTTTAATAACGGGCTTCAGATTCACGAGATTTCCCCCTGCTATTGGCCTTGGCTACACGGAGTTCTCGACATCTTGGACAGGCACGGAGGGCTAATTCCCTACTGGTTGGCATGCGGAACTTGTTCAACTTCTTTCGGGGTGGTTCAGATTGGGTGGATGCGCTGGGGATATCACACTGGACGGCAGCCTCTCTTTGACGGTGATGAGAATGACAAGGACAATTTCTAGTCAGTATACCTAGCAGGCCGCAACTGCTGCAGAAGAAAATCGGTGTACCGGTGCAGTGGGCTCGACTTGCCACCTCTACGGCCACCAACCCCAACGCCCACAGGTCGACGGATGTGTCATACGGTTCCAGTCTTCGTTGTTCCGGTGCCCAGTATACAATGGCTCCTGCTGGCTCGGTGAGCAGGGGTTGGGCGGCCAACCCAAAATCTGCCAGCAGGAATCGGCACCGGCGGCGTAAGATGTTGGCCGGCTTGATGTCTCGATGAACTATCCGCTGACGGTGACACTCCGTCAAGGCTGCTGCCAGTTGCCTCATCACCCGGAACAACCGAGACGGCTGGCTTCTCGGTCCCTCTCGACGCAGGAATGCGTTGAGATCCTCATCGCAGAGAGGCATAACCATGAAAAGGTAATCCGTCTCAACGATGGCCTCGTGCAGAGATAGTATGTTCGGGTGTTCCAGTAGTCTGAGCATGTCTACTTCATGGATAGCGTGGTGAGTCAACATTGTCCTTTTCACAGCCACGGCTTGGCCGTGTCGTCGGCCTCTATAGAAACGCCCAAAGCTGCCTTCTCCTAGGATCTCCCCCATCTGAAACATGTTAACTAGACACCTTTCATCTTACGGGACACTGGTTCTGGTTGGCCGAGCAACTACAGTTATTCAGATAAACATGTAAACGGAAAATAACAATATAATCGGTAACGAAAAAAAAAAAATATGTATATATATTCGGTAACGGAAAAAAATCACGGATTTCCTCTTTTCAGAGGTTATCTCCATAGAACGGTTAACGGATCATGACAATACATAAATATATATTATGCATGAAATGGTTTTAAATCTTTAATGTGTATGTTAGTGATTTTTCTACCTCCTGTATCTTTCAGGTCGTAAACGACAGGTGAAACAACTTTAACGACGGTAAACGGTCAAACTGTCAACGGCCGAGGATAAAGGACGGTCCCGGCGTAGAACTTGATCTCCCACATGGTATCGGACTTCTCTTCGTCGAAGATTGTAGTGGTGAGCCTGTTGTTGGAAGGCACGGTATAGTCTAGTACGGACGAACTCATAAGCCTCCTGGAGATGTCTGATTTGTTGAGTACGGTAAGTCATGTCTGTTTTCTTCTTCTGGACGGTTGGATTCTTCGTTCATTTCTTTATTGTGGGGGTTTGTCGAATAAATCGGCCTTGGGACTTCTAGTTCCCTTCCGTAATTCAAAAATGCCGGTGCGAATCCAGTAGACTCCTGCTTAGCGGTGTTGATGGCAAACGTTAACTCTCCTATCTTTTCATCCCAGGTTCGTTGATCAGCTTCACAAAACTGTGCTATCATAGTCTTCAGGGTACGTTTAGCTCTTTCCACGGGGTTGCACTGAGGAGTATACGGTGGTGTGAAACGGTGAGCGATGTTCAGCTCTCGGAGACTGTTCTTGAATAGTCTGCTGTCGAATTGTACTCCGTTGTCGGATATTACTAGTTTTGGGCAACCGTATTTCAGGATGACTTATTCGTAGAGGGCCGAATAAACAGTTTTGGCGGTGGCTTTACGCAACGGACGACACTCTACCCACTTTGTGAACCGGTCTTGCATTATTACGATGTAGGAGTTTCCCTTTTTTGACCGTGGCAATGGTCCTACAATGTCCGTGGATACTTCTTTGAACGGCGCATTCGCCATTCGGTGTGGTTGCATCTTCCCAGAGGTTTTCTGTTGCGAAACTTTGTATTTTTGGCACGATGTGCAGTTTCTCACGTATTTTGCAATGTCTCCAAACATCCCTGGCCAGTAGTAGTTTCTGGCTATCCTTGCAATCGTCTTGGCAATCCCCAGGTGACCTGCTAGTTCTGAGTCGTGGTTTTCCTTCAGTACTTCGGTTCGCTGTTCGGTCGGTGCACAGAGTTTCCAGGGTTGGCCGGTTCCATCTTCTGTGAAGTCGGATGAGTCCCAGAAATGTCGTAACAGTTTTCCATTTTCAACGGCGTAGTCAGGAACATTTGCTGGGTCTTTTTCCACCTCCTGTAACTTCTTGTTGTACCATTTGCATTGGGTTGTTACTATCTCGGACAGGTATACGGAATCTACGGACGATAACGGTTTAGGTGACGGGTTGTCCGCAGGTGTATTCAGGGATTTTCTCCGGCCCTGCACCTCAAAAGCTTCTTGAATTTTCGGTGTTGGTTTGGCAATCAGTCGACCCTCCAGGTAACAGTCCGCGGTACTGAGGTTAATGGAAAAATTGAACCTTCCTAATACGTCCATTCCTAGAATGAGGTCAACTGGTAAATCAGGCACCAACAAAAATTTCACGTCGGTCAAGGAATAATGAGCCAGGTGAACGGCGGTAGTGTAGAGTTTGGGTGTTGTCGTGGGTTGACCATTTGCAACCACCACGAAACCATTAACATCGAACATGTCGAACATGTTGTCCGGTGATTCCCTTGCTTTCACATTGTTCTGCCACTTTCCGACTTACGAAACTCTTCGTGGCTCCCGTGTCAATTAATGCTTTGTAGTGCTCTCCGGCTATCTTCACTTCGACAAGCGGTCGGTTATCACTCCAGGCAGTCGATGTCATGGGAGTCAGTGTGTTGGGAGATATGGTCGACTCCTTCTCCATACCTCCGTCTAGTTTTCCGGACGGCAGGGACAATCTCGTGAGAGAATGTTCTCCCTCTGGCATCGAGAACAGAAGATTTTCGGTGTCCTGCGACATTCTCGACGCATGTGGCCATATCCACCACATCGGAAACACTGTGTCTGGAAGGACACTCTCCTCCCTGATGATGATTCGGTCTGGTCAGCGTGGCTATTTTCGGCTCGACGGCGGGGTGGCGGTGTTGAACGTCTGGATCGACCTTCGGACCTGTCTCCAGAAGTCGGACGGTGTGATTCCTGTTGCTGTACTATTGACTCTCTGGATCTGGGTGGCTTTGGACGGTTTTCCCCCGGCGGAGAAAGTCGTGTCTGGTTGGCTGGTGTCGGCGGGACTGATTCCCTGTGATCAGTTGTTTGGTGAACCTGTTCTCCGGAATCCACAGAAAAACTTGCCTGATATCCGTTCAGTTGACGGGGAGTGTACGTTAGGTGAGGTTCCTCCACGAAACCTGGTTTTGAGGGTGGCCGGGTGTACTGGCTCATCTGCCACTGGACCAGTTCAAAAACTTTTCCCTTACGGAGAAGTTCATCTTCAGGTCTCCTGAAAGGCCAAGGCCGGCTATAAGGGCGGGATCAACCTCTGTCGGATAAGCCGGATCTGCTCCACCTCGGATGGTTTTGTATAGGTGAGTTTCTGGAATAAGTTCTGCATCCGGGTTACATACAGAAGCAACTTTTCTTCAGGGCCTTGTGTTCGTCTTTCATTTCCTCCAACAGATTCTCCTCGTAGTTAACTGGAAGAAATGCTTCTTTCAGTTGGTTGCTAAAATCCTCCCAGTCGTTGAAAGCACCTCTCCTGGGAATAAACCAATCCCTCGCATCCTTTCGTAGTAATTCATAAACTGATTCAAAAACTTGTTCCAGGGACACTTTACGGGATTCAGCCAGCCTCTCCACTTCTTCAAGAAATCCGGTCACACTTCCAGTGCCATCAAAGGAAATGTTCCGCTTGTGTACCGGGACAGTTGGTACTGTTGATCGGGACTCCGTTTCTGATCTGGCAGGTGTTGTGATAACTGGCCGGTTATGATTTATCCAAGGTGCAGGTAAGTTTGGGAAAGACACCCCTCGTGTAGAATTAATCCATCTACCCTGTGTCGGACACTCAGGGGTTGTTGTCCCACAGTCCTGTGACTGTGTGAGAGGTATCGCTGGTAACTGTCACAGTAATGCTCTACATGTCTGTCTTGTCTCATTCATGACCTCTTCTAATGTTGGATTCCTTACAGGTGTACCAGTACGTGAGATATTGGCCACTACAGGAGGATCGACACCATCTCCCAAGTCGACAAGTGATGTCTAAACCCTTGACATCCTCTCCGGTTGGATCGGCGACACCTCAGGTGAACTGGGCACCTCCACATCCAAAAGAGACTTCTGATCTCGGTTTGATGGCTGCGTCTGTTCACGATTACTCTTCTTAGGTAGCTCCTCAAGTGTTTCTAACGCCTTATCTGTAGTTTGCCTTCATTTGTGCAACTAGTTGTAACTGTGTTGTGTCTGCAGTGACAATAAAGTCCAGCCTTCCTTGAATGTGTATTAATCTGGTGTAAATTCGCGAAAATTCGTTAGCCGCATTCTCATGATTGAAGTTCGGAAGGGATTCCACCAAATCGGTGAGTTTATTTTGGCAAATCTCAATCTCCGAGGCGGGATTCAATGATGTTGGGGGTAGTAGTGGTTCATTAGACTGAAGTACTTGTCGTAGCAGACTCCGTTTAGTCATCACAGTACCCGGTATCGATTGTCCCCTCAGTTGTAATTCGTATGTAAGTTCATCACTGAGTAACCGGTTCACATCCATGTTCGACATATTATATTTAACCAAGTCCGATTGAGAACGCACCAATATTTCACACTCGGTATGTCTTTCACAATCCGTTTAATAAATAATAAATTTATTTGATCCATTAAGACACTAGATACACAGTGTATAGGACATGTCAGGCTAAAAACTTAAGAAACTAAGGAGTCGTACAAATATTCATCTACAGAGTAAAAACCTTTTTTTACAAGAAGGTTCTTAATTACATTCTTGAACAGTTTAGAATTTAACTTTTTCACAGAGGCTGGTAGATGATTGTACAATTTCATGCTTGTATATGAAGGACTGCATTCAAATCTGTGTGTTCTATGCTTCGGAAATGAAAACGTCTTAGAGTTCCTCGTCTCATACTTATGATGATCTGACAATTTTAACCATTTATTTTCATTTTCTTTAGCATAGAGCAAACATTTAAAAATATATATACAGGGCAACGTCAAAATTTTGTTCTCAACAAAAACTGGCCTACAAGAGTTCAGTGGATGGAGGTGGAATATGGAACGAATAATACGCTTTTGTGCTATGAACACTCTGGAAATATCAGAGCAACTTCCCCATAGCAAGATGTTATAAGATAAGTGGCTATATACAAGGCTATAATATACATTCAAAAGACAGTCCAAAGGCAAAACATTTTTGATTCTGTTGATCGCAAAGGAAGAGCTGTTCAGTTTCTTACATAGTACGTCGATGTGGGCCGTCCACCTCAAATTTTTATCTACATAGAGACCAAGAAACTTAGTTGTCTCAGATGTCAATATTGAGTTATCCCCGCAATTTATTCTAAAGGTTGTTAATTCATTATTCTTCAAACAAAAGTTAATGCATACCGTTTTTTCTACATTAACCATTAGGCGGTTTGAGCGACACCAGTTCACAAATTCACGAACAACACGTTCACATAGCCTCAGAAGTTCTTCGAAACTGTTGGCAGAAAGAACCACGGAAGTATCATCGGCAAATATAGTTAGCAATAAGCAGGCTAAGTACTCGGGCAAGTCATTTATAAAAAGCAAAAACAGAAGTGGTCCCAACACAGAACCCTGCGGGACTCCAAGGCTAATGTGACGGGGTCCAGAAAAATTTTCGCCTATTTTTACCGCCATAGTCCTCCCATCGAGAAAACTGCGCAACCAATCCAGAAATACACCCCTGAAACCCAAATTGTAGCACTTTTCAAGAATGAATTCGAAAGAGAGTGAATCGAAAGCCGAAGAAAGGTCAAAAAATAGACCTGCCACAAATAAGCTCTTGTCTAAGCATTCATATACTGATTCGAAAAAATTGACTGCTGCAGACTGTGTCGAATGACCACTTCTGAATCCGTGCTGTGCAGAATCTATAAGATTGAATTTATTGAGATAACACATCATTCTGTTCAATACAATTTTCTCGAATACCTTGGAAAATACGCTGAGTATTGATATCGGGCGGTAATTCATTATTTCCTCTGGATCGCCTCTTTTGAATATGGGGATGACTATGGATTTTTTAAGGATTTCTGGAAACTTAGCCGATATTATAGAAATATTGATAAGATGCGCTAAATGCTCACTTATTACCTGATTCATTGCCTTCAGTATTTTTGTGGATACAGAATCGACACCAACGCTTTTTTTATTTTTTAGGGATCTGATGGTTTCCTCAACTTCTGCTTTTATTACAGGATAGAAAAAGAAATTTTTATCAACCATTGCTGCTAAAGTACAGGATTGTGATAGATTAGCGCCATAACAAGATCTCAATTTAGAATTTGTGATAGAGGAAAAGTGTTCCGCAAAGATTTCAGTCAGCTGATTTGGTTCATCGCACATAACACCACTAAAGTCAATACATATGTCGTTTTGGCTATTTGTCCTACCAGTCAAGCCATTTACAATGTTCCACACTGTTTTATTTCTATTTTCGGAGCGATCGATTATCGAACTATAAAACTTCAACTTAGAGGCCTTTATCAATTGCCTATGCTGATGTTTGGCAACTTTATAGTTTTGAAAAGTGACTGGTGTACCTAGATTCTTATGAAGCCAATGGAGATTAGACAGGTTATATTTACTTTGAACAATCTCAGGCGTCCTCCACCTCCCCACCGATCGATCCGGAGCCAATTTATTCATAGGACAGTACCGCTCAAGAAAATGCTGCAGAACACCCAAGAAAGATTCAAAACACATGTCAACGTCATTGTGAGAATAAACTTCATCAAAACAGTGCCCAGATAAAGAAGCTATAAGATTATTAACATTAACTTGGCTCAAATTTCTGAATGAATGTGTTCCGAATGTTTTCCTTTGTTCTGGTCGGAAATTCAATTCTACTAAAATGCTTTTATGGTCACTAATATATGGTTCGAAAACAACAACTTTATAATCCCGTGGATCTACATTTGTAATGATATAATCTACTTTTGAGATACTAGTATGGCCATTGATGTTAGTGAACTCCCTAGTGGCATACCTCGACGTAACCTTCAGCTTGAAGCAATCTAGAAGGTCGTCCAACATTTTTGAATTTTTACATTCAGTTTTGAGGAAATCTATGTTAAAATCTCCACACAGGAGAATAAAATCAACAGTATCGATACATGACTGCAATGCATTAAACAATCCAGAGAAGAACAGTTCGATGTTTCCATCACAGGGTCGATACACACTAATAATGCCCAAGCGAGAGCCTTCAACTGAAATTACAGCACCACAGATCTCCACATGCATTTCCTCGGAGAATCTAGAAACCTTCAATTTTCTCAACCTCAAGTCATTCCTCACATATAATACGGATCCGCCGTGTTCTCTGACTACGCGACAAAAAGAATCAGCTCGCACATACCCCGGTATCACCGCGGAGTCAATACTGGCCGCACCACACCAATGTTCTGACACACTCAACACATCAATATTTGTGTCCAGCAATAACAGCTCTAAAATGTCTAGTTTGTTCAAAATGCACTGAGTGTTCAGCTGCATGATTCTCAGACCTTTAGGATTAGCAGTAGGAATTAATTTATTCGTTCCTGATTCAATTTTCTTCTGTGAAAAAAATGATGCACGCTGACCTTATTAGGCCAGTTGGAACCATCAAGTGCTTTGTCATATTCTGAACTAGGAATCAGTACTTTAAATGACGCGTAAGAATCTGGGTATCGGGATGTAAGTTTCTCACATATGACAGTGGAAAACTTGTCCCTGAGAAAATTCTGCAGATTTTCTATAGTTGTATCGGGCCTGAGATTCGAAACGTGGAGAGCCCTGAACTTTTCTAGACCTTCCACGCCTTCAGCGCCCGAATTTGTTCCAATAACAAGTGCTTTTCTAGGTTTGCGTTTTTGTTTCCTTTTATTCCCAACGACATTCCATGGGTTACTGTCCGCTGTAGATTCATCGACTTCATTTACATTAGTCACCAATTGCGCTGATTCGATCGCCCGATTTACTTCCTTCAGGGTGAACTTTTTCAAGGGCTTGGACTTCTTTGTTAAAGGAGCGGCAGTTGAAGATCCCGCGACAGACCCGTCACTGATCAAGGTAGATGGCCGAGGAGCATCCGTTGCAGTTGCCGCTGCATAAGAACCGGTCAGACTGGTCAGAGGGAAATTCCCGGAATTCCTCACACCCACATTATCCGAAGTATGTTGCTTATCGTTATCAGACGCGCCGATAAGATTTTTTTTCAGTTTGTCTATTTCTTGCTCCTTGTTTATAATTTGATATTCAAGGGATTGAATTTTAAACCTTAGGAGAGAATTATTTTCCATAACGATGTTATTTTTCGACTCCAGCTCAAAAATAATTCTGAGGAGAAGATCATGCTGTTTTGATTCGCCACTTATGTATTTCACTGCGGTCTCGCAAATAGGTGATGAACTGACACTGATTTTATCAGAAGGAACTAGACCGGATATTTCCGCATTGCAGCACTTTTTCATTTTAGATTTTAGATCCGCAACCGGGATGAAAAGACTTTAGGCAGATAAGACACTTTGCACTATTCTTTGCGATAGATCTCTTGCAGCATCCACATTGAGGGATAACTGGCACAGAGAGATTCACATCGACTTCTTTACTCGCCGACATCTCGACGTTGAATAAAGTTCCAAGTCCAACCTGGTGAGTTAATCGTTAGCCGTACCGGTGTATGAGAGAAAAAAAAAGAAAAAATCTAAGTCCCGGCGCACCAGAAACAATCTAAGTCGCGATGTAACACAAAAAATTTTACAAGTCCAACGTTACTCGAAAAAAATGTCAATCGGTCCCACTAAAGTCCGAAAATATTCGAGAAATGCCGCAAACAATCGCAAGTCGTTTCGTATAGTCCGGAAAATTTCCCGAAATTCGAATCGCACCAGACGCAAAGGTTAATTTCCAAACAGTTTTTCAAGTTCAATATCCAGAAAATAAATCACAATAATCGAATTTCAGTTTTGAGAAAATTCAGAAATAATT
The DNA here is from genome assembly GCF_907165205.1 of Coccinella septempunctata. Lineage (NCBI taxonomy): Eukaryota > Metazoa > Arthropoda > Insecta > Coleoptera > Coccinellidae > Coccinella > Coccinella septempunctata. Next base: position 32,779,984 of record NC_058192.1, on the reverse strand, counting down.
GGTCAGTTTCAACAGTACAGGTCAAAAGAAAATATAAAGCAGGTAGACAAGTTATCAACAGGGTGATAGGTGATTCACTATTAAACTGATTGGTAAATCAAACCTATTAAATTCTACCAATTAAGACAATAAATTTTCAATGTCCGGAAATTCACTCACCTTCAATACGAAATTAAAACAGTTCAATTCAAAAATCAGAAATAATAAGAAATCGGAAATACTGATATAACGGCGTAACAACAGTTCAGTTTTCAACAACTCGATACAATAATCGGTGAAAAGAATAATCGCACATTATTTTCAATGGGATTCAACAATAGAAAAATTTCCAAAATATAGTCCAATTCAATTCAGAGTATAACAGTTCAATACAGAGTGGCAGGGAATAAAACACAGATCAAGTTTATTTTTCACAGTTTTCCGTTCAAGAAATAGTTACTCACTGTTTCGGGAATTCACTCACTGTCCGGTTAATGTTTCTCACCTCTGTTATTTCCTACTAGATTTTGAACTGTCCCTGCTCGGACGCCATTTTTTTGTAACGTGGTTACCTCGAAGAAAACTTATCTCGAGCGCCAGCTATTCTTTTCACTAGGAAGAATAGCAAACCTACCAGAGTAGCTGCTAGTCGCAGACAGAGTTCGCTGTTGGTGGTAGCGATAACGAAGTAGTTAAAATCAAATTATGTACTAGTTTATTCACACCTTCGGAAACTGATTATATATACAACGGAGATATTTGTGGGTATGAAATATGAGCGAATCTATCAGCAAACATACATTCGGGAAATTCTATCCGGTCACGAGCACTCTATGAAGTTCATACCGGGTGCAGTGAAAAATCAAAAGTTGTTCAATAAAATGCGCCAACCAGAACTGACGAAATGAATACTAAGGATGACCTCGCGAAGTGAAATGACTTGCTATACGGTATCGAGATGTAATTGTATTTCTCCAGAAAGGAAACCTAACCAGGGCGGGTCTATTCGAGACTTTTATTCGCTACCCCAAGGGCTATAACGCTCCATGACTGATAGCGAAGAAAAGGTCTATTTTTAACGCAACTACGGGATTTCACTGACAACGAGCGGTATCTCTTATTCTCTACCCCAAGGGCTTACGCGCCATGACTGATAGAAAAGAAGAGATTTCGGATTCAACGCTTATGACGCGAAACGCGGACAGGGGGGTGAACGGGACTTTCCCTTCAGTACCCCAAGGGCTTACGCGCCATGACTAATAGCGAAGGGAAAAGTCAGACTCGTCTGTATTGATAATTCTGCATTTTCAAAATGCAGTTTTTGACGTACAGTGACTGTACAGTTTCTGTATTGATAATTCTGCATTTTAAAAACGCAGTTTTTGATGTACAGTAACTGCACAGTTTCTATATTGATAATTCTGCATTTTCAAGATACAATCTTTGATGTACAGTAACTGCAGAATTACTGTATTGATAATTCTGCATTTTCAAAATGCAGTTTTTGATGTACAGTACCTGCACAATTTCTGTATTGATAAATCTGCATTAAAAAAAAACAGTATTTTATATACAGTTATTCTCTGTATTTCAAAAATGCAGTTTTCGATATACAGTAACCGCACACTTCCTGTATTTATAATTCTGCATTTCAAAAATGCATTATTTGAAATACAGTGACTGTATAGTTTCTGTATCGATAATTCTGCATTTAGAAAATGCAGTTTTTGACATACAGGGACTGCATAGTTTCTGTATTTATAATTCTGCATTTAAAAATGCAGTACTTGATATTTAGTTACTGTACAGTTTCTGTATCGATAATACAGGTAGCCAAACGATGGCATCACTGCTCTCGACGGTTGTGATCACAGGGTAGCATACACGTCTATTGCGGTGCAGCATATACCAAACGATGGCGCCACCGGCGACGCAATACTCTATACCGTCGACGTAACCGGAGTTTATAGCAGGCACGAACTACGCTGCTTCGGCGATTCTCGTAGGTAGCTGCTAGGGTTCATTATGTTACTGGTTAACGATATAGTTACTGCACATTGACTGCTGCACCCAGCTTGTCAGTTCTTGAACAGCTATTGTTGCATTTAAAGTGCAGCTTGCTGTACACTACTGTACAGTTTTTACACAGTGACTGCTACATTCAAAGTGCAGCTTGCTGTACAGTTTGAGCACAGTGACTACTGTATATAAAATATAGCTTGCTGTACAGTTTTTGCCCAGTGACCAAAATGCATATAGAATACAGCCAGTTGTACAGTTTTCGCACTTAACTGCTACATTTGAAGTGTAGCTAGGTGTGCAGTTTTTGCAAAGTACATACTGCATTTGAAGCACAAATTGCTGTACAGTTTTAGCACCTAACTGCTGCATTTGAAGTGCAGCTTGCTGTACAGTGATTGCAATACCATCGCTGTTTTTAAAGTGCAGCTGTGGCTGTATATCAACTGCAGTTTGTTCTGTACATTAACTGCACAGTCCACCGGGACATATACGGTCCTTTTTGGTGCAGTTACTGCATTACCGTCACTGCAGTCAAGTGCAGCAACGATGTGCAGTTTTTGTACAGTGACTGGATTTCAGTGTTTGCTGGGCAGTTCATTATTCACCATTACAACTTGATATCTATTGGTAAGATGATAATAATACAACAACAGCAACCAACGAGTCCAATTCAATTGCCGACTCGAACCGCTGAAGGTGCTGCGCAGGATATTCAGCCAGTGCTCACCCAAGCGGGGTTAGTTAGAAAGCGCATGAAGTGGACAACGTCCATGAATGAAACTTTTGTGCGCATATATAACTCCATCACGGGACTAGGGCAGAACACGAACAACTATGGAAAAAGGCTCCATGAGGAATTCTGCAACGCCTACCCAAATCTCAATGTCACTGAACAACGAGTGGCGGAGCAGTACCGCATAATTCTAAGAAATGAACTAATACCAACGGCCCGAATCGACGCAATTAAACGAGAACTTCAGCGTCCGCCTGCAATAGAGAATAACACCAACACCTCTGATGAAATTCACATGCCTGGGCAACAACAGGCAGAAGAAACTGATACTGAAAGTCCATCTTGCAACGCAAGTGAGCCTGAACACCAGGACGATAGGGAAGAGCTCCACCGACAAGTTGACTCTGACATGAGGAGATACTTTGCCGAACTGTAAGGAACAGATCCTCTTCATCGAGTAGCACCTCCACGACTCAATACATCCAAGAAACTGTCACTTATAATCGACATCTTGAATAGGGACGTTTTACCTGAGTACCTACAGAACGGAAGTTCATTGGAATATCTGCATCTAGTTTTTTACTGTGCTGCGCTAACGACAGCGAAAACCATAGAGGCAAAAATTCGCCGAACGAACAACGATGGTCCAAAATTACACAAATTACACGCGCCAGCATGGCAGAAACGTCTTCAACACAAAACAGAAAGGCTAAGAAGAGACATTGGACGACTGACGGAGTACTTGAACGGGAATCGAGGAAGGAAGGTTGTGAAAGCTGCCAAAGAGATCATGGATAGAAACAGGACACACACAGAACGAGAGACGGAGAATGCTTCAGCTCACCATTGCCTCGACACTCTGAAGCAAAAATTGAGTCTGTATGCAGAACGCCTGAGGAGATATAAAAGCAACTATAGCCGGAAAAGAGACAATAATTCATTCGAAAAGTCGGAAGAAACTTTCTACCGGTCACTCACATCGTCTGATGGAGAAAATGGAAAGTTACCACCAAAGGAAGCCATTGAACAATTCTGGACCGAACAATTATCAACAAAACCTCAGTTCAATGGAGATACCGGATGGATTGAAGATGAAAAATCTGAAGCTAGAAAATATGAGCCGATGCAGCATGACATGATCACAATTGAAGAAGTAAAATCAGCTATCAGAGGACTGCACAACTAGAAAGCACCTGGGCCTGATGGATTGCAGAACTTCTGGATCAAGAAACTTTGGATCATGCATGACAAATGGACCTCCGCAATAAATGATGTCATTGAAAATCCTGAAAGAATGCCAGTATTCCTTACACATGGCACAACATACCTGTTACCTAAAGACCAAAGGAATACAGAAGACCCATCAAAGTACCGACCAATCACATGTCTTCCAACGATGTACAAATTAATCACATCGTGCATTTCAAACCGAATTCACAACCATTGCGAAAGGAATAATACATCGCCATGCAACAGAAAGGATGCACCAAAGACAGCCGAGGTTGCAGAGAACAACTAATAATAGATTCAGTTATCTGTAATCAAGCGTTCTCCAAGCGAAGGAATCTTTACGCTGCGTACATAGACTACAAGAAAGCATTCGATTTTATACCTCACGAATGGCTCTTGACGATCTTGAAAATTTACAAGGTGGATCCCAATATTGTTGAGTTCCTGAAAAACGCCATGTCAACCTACGGACTACGGATTTTCCATCAAGAGCGGCAGTAGAACTAGGATGGAACTGAATCATCTCCTTTACTTTCAACTATAGTTTACTTTTGTAAAATCAAAAATTCTCGTCGTATCTCGAAAATGACTGGATCGAAAAATTCAATAATATCATATTCGGATTCCTCATATAAAAAAGTGCCTGTAGAATGTGACAACGAATTTCGAATATGAGTTCAAACAAGCGTGCTGGTCAGCTTCATTGAACTTGACAATTTCTCAACTTTCGTTCATAACTCAAAATCTTTGAACATTAGGCTGGAGCTGTTTTCAGATTAGAATTGTCAGGAAAAAAGAGAATGTGCCGTCCGTTTTCTTCTAGCTGCTATAGTTCTCGAGATCCCTTCAGTAGACAACGAATTTTGCCCACCCTGTACATTCTGCTCGTACCTGTGCGCTTAGACATAAACTAGATTTAAAAATTTTTTTACTTCCCCTCAAGAGATATGGAAAATAAGTTATTTCTGTGAATTTTCCTGATCAGGAAACCAAAATTGCGGAAAAGTATTTCAAATAAATTAGATAGTACTATCGTATGCAGAAAAGGATTTAGATATTCGACACCCAGGGGCAAAAAAATCCTGATTTTTCGCGACATTGTTTCGAGTTATCTTCAGCTCCTTCTTTTTTCCCCACTCATTTTGTTTCTTCAAGATTATTCGTCTATGAAGTTTTTCTGCTGTTCGATGTACCTCTTTCAATGAATACTTGACTCAATAGTTTTTCTTTTCATTGTTATTATTTGTTTCTTGTATTATTATCAACATTCTGAAAACTATGGATAACATTTGGTTTTACTTATAAATTTTCCCGAATTGGTGATTTATATACATATTTTGATATGCTCTTGCCGAAACTATGGCAGATATAAAAAAAATAGTTTTCCAATGTTCAAAACATTTTCTATGAAAAAAACTCATCCTCCGAAACATTGCTACCAATATTTCGAATTGTAATTCAGCGATGTATATGGAATTGAATACGGGTGTTGTGAGTTTCACGCTTACACTTGATAGGCCTTATTCATAAACAAATTTCTGATCTATAATTATAATGAAAATTTTTTGATCATCACTTCTTTTGCGAGTTAGTACCTGATGTCATAGGTACTCCTCAATTTTCATGATTCTAAAGTTACACTTCTGTTTAAACTTCCTAAAATGTCCTGTTTTCATTGCTCAATTAAAATCTCAATATATAAAACAAAGTCGCTATTCTGTGGGTTACACCATTTATAACTCAAGATTGGATGAAGTGTTTGTTATGAAAGATGATTTGTTGGATTCTTCTACGGGCGGATTAATATAATATACATTAAAACTCAATTATTAAAAATTCGATTGAATGAAAATAAAGGAAATAATTATCCCTCTTGCGAATAACGCCAGTAGGTGACGCTACGTTAAATAGCGTTTTCGTGAAAGTATTATATTGGATATTAATTATTAAGATAGGAGCTTGTTTGACAGTTGGTGAAAACGGGCGTCAGACTTTTTCATAGCAAATATCCTACTCATTAGAGAACTGCTCTTGTTTTTTCAATATCTCCGATAGTTTTACAGAGTCCACATCCCTTTATTCAACCGAATTATTTATAACTGTTGTTATTTTTCAGTCCTGGTTGATTTTCCTCAAGAATAATATGATCAAGAATCGGATAACACCTTGATCATCATTTTCTGAGCCCGAAATATTCAATTACAGAAAATAGAACTTGAGTTGTAGGCTTATGGTATGGAAATGGGTAATAGATAAGAGCGTAATTTCGATTACATTTTGCGGCGCTCATACGCTAAAATTATTGATGACACGAAAAAATATGTAGAAGTATATTGTTGTGAATCTACTCTAGTTTAATTTTTCATATAATTGTTATCATCGTCAAATAAGTCAAAAAAACGAGATATTTAAAAAAAATTGATTTTGGCTGCCATTTCGTCAAAATGGCGGCCAAAGCGAGAAGAATGGGAAGTTGATATTCGGAAAAAGCATATCACAATATACAGGGTGTCCCAAAACTAGTGAATCAAACGTCACACCACGATAGAGTAGATCAAATACTATCGAATGACACCAATATTAGTTGAGCGAAAATGTACGGTTTCTGAGAAAACCTAACCTAAAGTTGCCGATTTTCGAACTATTTTTTCAATTACAAGGCAAATTTGTGATTAAGGATAGCGTTTTTCTCCCATATTATCACCCCTGTTTAATCTGAGTATTAAAAATCATGTAGAAAAAACAATTGTTTCAATTAACATCAACTTAGGTCGAGACTTAGGTTATGGTTATCGATTAACTACTTAAAATAATTTCAATTAGGGGAGATAAAACAATTATCTTAGTTCAATATGATTTAAAATCGATATCCTTCTTCACAAACTGGCCCTGTTATTAAGAAAAATAGTTCGAAAATCGGAAACTTTAGGTATTTCAATAAAATTCTGATTATTTTGGAAACGCTACATTTTCGTCGAACTGATGTTGGTGTCATTCGGTAATATTTGGTTTACTCTATCGTGGTGTGACGTTTGATTCACTAGTTTTGGGACACCCTGTCTTTGGGGTGATTTTGAACTCAGCGCAATGCCCTCTATTCACGGTTTTCATTTGTCTGTTTACTCGTGAAACACCTTGTACACTCCTTGTACTCTGAAAATTTTGAAACAAATGCCCTCACCGTCATATGAAAATTCAAATTCTTCTTGTTGTGAGAAACGTTCATCCAGAGACTCTGGTTCATCCCTTTACCCAACGCCGACATTGGTTACATTGGGCATCTGTTTACTGCAAAACACGTGATACTGATACGAAGGGTTCAAACTTTTCTACCTGATTCGAGCTTTTTAGGAAAGAATTGCTCAAGATGCCGAGTTACATTTCGTTTTGCGTGTTATATTAGATAAAATTGAATTTATTCCATGGATGATTCGAGAGTTATTGATGTCCAGAATGTTCCAGAATGATGGAAATTTTCAGATTTCATTGAAACTCTTGCGAAAATTATCTCGTATATTGTCAAGTTTAGGTTTTAATTCATTCCGAACTTTGAAGTTCGGCAAATAATGATGTAAATAATTCAATATTCTATTTGCCTCAAGACTCGAAACTTTTCGAGAAACGATTTATTTAATGATTTGATGACGAATAAATCAAAAAATTATGTGTGTTGATATTATATTTTCATTCACTGAAGAATATTTGGAATAATGAAGTTCAACAAATGATACGAACAAGATACTTATTCAATTAGCCTCATGATCCGAAACATTTCAGAATTTATTTCGTGTTTAGATAATCCGCTGCATATCGTTGTTCACAATACGACTGTCAATTTAGGACCAATTATAGAACAATTTAATTAATAGAACAATAGCTTTAGAAAATGTTGGTCAGTCTATAAACTGACAACTCATTTTGTCAAATGACGGATTTCAGTATCAGACTGCTACATACAGGGTTATGGGATAAAATTTGGCACCAAATTAATATCTTTAAAACAAAACGGGCGATATTTTTGAAATTTGGCAGCTGAGTGTAATGGACCACAATGCATCTGATGAGCATATTTTCATTAATGAGATACTTCCGGTTTAACCGGAAATGACAAAACTTTTTTATTTAAATGGGACACCCTGTATATTTCTGCAGATTTTGAAAGTGCACCTTGTTTCGGATCTGTCCATATCGGGTTCCATGTAAAAATTATCAGTAAAAAGAAGAAATTCAGTCTTTTTGCACATTGGAGAAAAAATCCATTCAGATGAATAAATCGTTGTTATTTGTATCAATAGTGAGAAATAAAACGAAATACTTTGTATTAGAAAACTCTTTCTGCTTTTCATGACGTATTTTTTATGAAAATCTATAAAAAGAAGAAATATTACCGTCCGTTCCATTTTAAATATATTAATTTGGTGCCAAACTTTATCCCAATCCTGTAGTATAATGAGAGTTCAAAAAAATTTGTATAGACTACAGAATTTAGATGGTTGATATTATGTGTCACTAACAGTCAATCACATTTCCTCCAGCGCAGTTGTTGTTTTGAAGAAAAAGTAGTAGATTCTCGCAAAATCCGAAATCCTACATGAATAGGCCTAGTTGTTCAGTTCGGGATTAAAGTTTATCCTAGATTGATTTTGACATTTCAGTTCAGTTCTGTCAGGTTAATCTAGAATCATCTTAAGTCGCGTCCACACTATGCCGAACGACATCATTCGACCTGAGTCGAGCGGAAATGTCGAAAGAGTCTGGACTTGTGTCGAATCGAATCGAATCATCCAAAAGTCAAATCGAATCATGTCGCTTCCAACCCGAATCAGCGCGGTCCCGCTCAAAGAAAGTCGAATCGAATGAAGTCAAAATTCATAGTGTGGACGTGTCGGATGGGATTCAGATCAGTCGACACCTTGATGAAGACGATCTTTGAAGAATTAGTGGTCTAAATCCCAATGAATTAATAAACTACCAAGTACAACATCGCCCTGAAATAATTTTTTATAGTCAAAATCGTTCGATAACTCTCATCCGTGGATATTTGAGAGTGATCTGCAATGTCCAGAATACCTATTTGAAAAAAAAACCTTAATTTGGAGGGTTTGCTAACACCATTGTGAGCCGTTCCTATACTCTAAGTTGAGCTCGTTGACTTCATCAAGGAGAAGATCCTCCATGTTCCTCCATGATCCTCATAATCACCATTAACTGTGGTTTTTATCCAGATAGAAACCACAGTTATGAATCCCTTTTGAATGAGTTTGAGTTCGCTTCGCTTAGAAAGGTCAGTGAAATGATTATAAAATCGTATACGATTCAGGTATATTCATTCATTCATTGCTGTATCCCGTTACCGGGAATAAATCTACAAAAAGAAGAAGGAAAAAAAAAAAAAAAAAAATCGAACAGACTTGTAACTTCTTAGTGCTAGTTGCGACTGTGTGCCCTCCTGTGACTAAAGAGACCCAACCGTGACCTGCAGATCCTTCCACACTCAGGGCATGGATAGTCTCCAACCAGATCTGGCCGCCGCTGTATCCTTCTCGATTCTCCATTATAACTGTGGACCAAAGACCTCCACTGTGACCTGTCTAACGCTAGTTGTTCCCAGTTATGATTAGCATTAACTGATTTTAGGGATTGATGTAGTGTATCCTTAAACCGCTTATACTGGCCTCCTGGTTTCCGGGCTCCCTCAGTGAGTTCGCCGTATAGAGCTATTTTGGGGAGTCTTGTGTCTTGCATCCTCAGAATGTGGCCGCTCCATCTGAGTCGGGCCCTCGTTACTTGAGTCTCAATTGTTGTACAGCGATGTCATCGGACTATACGCGGGGAGCAGGTCTAAAATGGATAAATCCGAGTCGTTATTTTGATTCAAGACCTGTGAGTAATGCTCCTTCCATCTTTCGAGAATTTTTCTATCATCAGTTAGAATAGCTCCATGAGCATCTCTTATAGGAAAGCTAGCTTTTCTGCTTGGACCGTAAACAGTTTTAATAGCTTCGAAAAAACGCCTGTAGTCATGGTTATCGGCGTAAGCTTGTATTTCCCTAGCTTTTTCTTTCCACCAGCTGTCCTTGATTTTTCTTATTTCTTGACGGACCTCGCGTTTTATGTTTATGAAACCTATTTGGGCTGCAACATCGCCAGGCTTGTTAATTGCGGTTTTCATCGCTTTGTGTTTTGCGTCCAAAAGGGGTGCGATATGAGTTTCGCTGTCGGCAAACCAGTCTGGGGATTTTCGGGAGCGTTCTGTGCCCAGTATTTCTTTCGCTGTATTTGTAAGGGATGACTTGAAACGGAGCCAATGAGTCTCAATGTCGTCGTTATAATCCGATTCAGGTATAATCAATGGCTCTGCTCTCGTCACTGCAATTCAGTGTTCCTCGTTTAGCTTCTAGATCACACACAACATTTCATATTGAGGTACCTAATTCCTAACATCACTTTTTCTGTCCGCTAAAAACAATGTTATAACAATCTAAGGACGATGGCGAATTGGCTAGTTCAATTCAGATCGTAACACTTGTCGATATTTATATCGTCGGGTGATATGCATCTGAATTTATCCTTATTATTTTATTCATTGCCTCCTTGTTCAGGCGTGTATAAATAAATAAATAAAACGAAGAAAAACTATTTCTCTCGACATTTCTTGATAATACATGGGTCTCGCCCAAAATCTACGAGGACATGGGCGTCGCTGACAACCTGCAACTGCGATTATTACTGCAATAGCTGCTGCCAAAAAAGGATAATCATTCATTTTGTTTTCCAAAATCCAACTTCTCCACATTCAGTGCTCGAAAACACCTGAGTCGAATCGTTCTTCATTCGGGACGTCCACACTGCAAAACCAATCTGGACGCCCTGTCGAATCGAACATGGCGAACCGAAAGTGTCGCCCCATTTAGGTCGAAAGATGTCGTTCGGCATAGTGTGGACGCGACTTTGAATCTCGGCCTAATCCTGAACTAAACAACCGGGCCTTAAAGTAATAGCAACGTAGCATTAATTAAGTCGGTATATTATTGGAATAATTTCATTTTGTTAAAGCGGAGAATAGTGGTTTTTAGCCTCGGTATTCACGAAATTCATTTTATTATGTTTTTTTGGGGTGAATCGGCCCGGAATCTTGGATCCCCCGACCTGCTAGTTTCGTGCACTTTTAAGACAATAGCATAATAACTCAAATAACAACATTTTATTAGAAATTTTTGAATTTATGGGAGAGACACATTAAAAAAATCGATAGCAAGTTACTGCCTAACTGGTACCAATCTACTCAGTGCTTCATAATATGTATAGTTTTATGACTCAGTGTTTTTTAGAACCTGTAAAAAAAATTAAAAACTGTAAACTCGTCATCGCCTTCCAAAACCTGTATCTTGGAAGGGCTGTCGATTTGGAAAAAAATTTATAGGAACTACCCCCGCTCTAGACTCTGATTTCAAAGACAACATTCAAAGACCTGACATCATACTGTTTGACAAAGAAAAACGAAAAGTTACAATAATAGATGTAACAGTACCAGCTGACGACAACATCAGTAGAGCGTATTCCGAAAAACTGAACAAATATCACGATCTTGCATTTGAAATGAAAGAAATGTATCAGTTGAAGACGATCTCGATTCTCCCCTTGATAATTACTACCAACGGACTTGTTGAAAGCCACTTAGTCGATAATACCCAATCTTTAGAACTTGATTTGAACCTCATTAGCATAGCACAGAAGGAAGTGATCCTGTGGACAGCTAGGATTGTGAGAATGTTCCTGACAACGACCTAAGAGAATTTTGGTCAGATATGACCCGGTTCCTCTTAGTAACCAGAACCCTAGATGGTGAAAAAAAAAAAAAATATATATATATATATGGAATAGTACGACCTGATGCCGAGATAGCCCTGACTTCACTAGATCCTATGTTCGAACACTTCTTGCATCTGACTATTCTGCACCAATCACATGAAAAGCCGGATTTCTTGGTGGATCCTTGAACGAGCACTGAGCTTTGCACTCGGCACAAACCCCAGACATTGCGGAATATTCAGAATCCACAGCACATCCAGTCTTTGTCTGTCCCAAATTGAGGTTATGAATGAACAATTTCGAAACTATTACAAAGTAACGATTTTACGAATGAAAGGAAAATACGAACGTGATATCACGATTCAAACAAATCAGCACGCCAACACCAGCGAAAAATTGCCTCGAAAAAGCGCGGAAAATGCGATCTTCAGCGGGAAGAAAATCAAAACAAACAATCAGACATAAGGTCGGAAATATTATTTCAATCTTGATCTTGAAGATTTACAAGCTGGATCGCAATATTGTTGAATTCCTGAAAAACGCCGTGTCAACCAGGCATACAAATCTTCAAATCAAAGCAGCAGATGGCTCCTTTACAATAGGACCTATTCCGATAAGACGTGGAATTTTCCAAGGAGATTCGATGAACCCTCTGTGGTTCTGCATATTCCCGAATCCCTTGTCCCATAGATTGGATCCTACAGACTATTGATTTGCCATCAAGAGCGGCAGTAGAACATTGATGAAACTGAATCATCTCCTTTACATGGATGATGAAACTCTTCGCATCTACCAAAAACAAATGCAGATGCTGAAAATGGTGGAAGGATTCTCGGAAGACATCAAAATGGCGTTGGGACTAGAAAAATGTTGACCGTTGAACATAACAAGAGGGAAAATAGAAGATGGTACATTCAAACTCAAGGAAGGTCCAGAAATTGAAGCATTAAAAGAAGGAAGCACATACAAGTATCTGGGCATAAAACAGGCAAGAAAAATCAATCAGACCAAAAACAGTGTGTAGAGCATGGAGGTAATATGTCTAAAATGTGTGATGTTAAGTATGGTGTTCCCCAGGGATCAGTTCGTGGGCCTCTCTTCATTATTTACATAAATGACCTTCCAAACAGTGACCACGAAGCTGACTACATCATTTTTGCCGACGACACAACGGTATTAAAAAAGGCTAAATCCATCGAACTTCTGGATAATATGAATATTTCATTCTCTGTCGTTTCAGACTGGTTTCACAGCAATCAGCTCCAGTGAATGTAGATAAGACAAAGTTTATGTATTTTTCAATGAGGGATATGGAGGGAATAGATGCAGAGGGTCCGCTTAGGTTCCTGGGTGTTAACATTGATAGTAAATTATCTTCGATCTCTCACGTAGATAATGTCTGTCTCATGGTATCGTCTTATATTTATGCATTGAGGACCTTGGCTGGAGTGGTATCTAGTAGGGTATTGTGTAGTGTTTATCATGCATTTATATAGGATCAAAGGCGTCATACGGAATTTTGTGTTGGGGCCATGATCCTAACGTAAAGCGACTATTTGGTTTACAGAGAAGAGCTATCAGGGTAATGAGTCAACTTGGTTACAGAGATGACTGAAAAAATACTTTCAGAGAAAAAAATTCTCACACTCCCTTGATTGTATATATTTCAATATTTGTTATATGTGAGGTCTCATGTGGGTGTATATAAGACAAACCAAGAAGTTCATGATCATTGTACACGTCAAAGAGGGCAGATATATACCGACTTCCCCAGGATCAATAAAGTAAAATGTGGGGTAACGTATTACGGGCCGAAATTTATTAATAGGCTGCCCACTACAGTAAAGATGGCTTCATTAGGGGAGTTTAATATTATTGTGAAAGAGTATTTACTGCAAAAATGCTTTTACTCAATAGAGGAATTCCTTCCTTGTGATTTTTCTGATTTGCAGATAATATATTTTTTGGTCATTTTTTGTTGACGTATGTAAGCATCGTTAGTATGTATTAGCCCGAATAAACTATTATTATTATTATGACTCTAGCCTTGGGGCTTTCACACTCCTCTCCAGAGGAAAATTCACTTATCCCAGATATCGAAAGGATATCAAAAGGCTCTGTTGGAGCCCTTTCCAGCTTTTCGGGCTGGTGGTGGTGGTAGGTTATTACAAATACCATCCGGATGCTGTATTGGAAAATGAACATCGCAAGCTCTACTGGGATCGCACGGTTCTCATTGACCGGAAAATAACTCACAATAGACCAGATATTGCTCAATGAGGATAAGGACAGAGCACTATTCATCGACGTGGCAATTCCAAATAATAACAATCTTCTAGATAAGCACACTGAAAAAATTTCAAAGTACAGAGATCTCGAGGAACAATCCAGGAGACAGTGGAAGCTGAAAGATATCGAGACCATCCCTATTTTCATATCATCTACAGGCCCGATACCGAAGAAACTACTAGAGAACTTGAGGAAACTTCAGTTGGACGAAAATATCTATAGAGTCATGCAGAAGGTGGTACTGCTGGGAACGGCGAGAACTATACGAAAGTACATGGGAAATTCAGAGGAACACCGTCTGCCCCGACAGGAAGTGCGGGTGAAGCAGGACTCTAACCGACGGCAGGGAGCCGAGGAGCGACCCGGACCCGACCACCACCACGAGCCCGAAAACCTGGAAAGGGCTCCAACAGAGCTTAATCCTCTTGATATCTGACATATCTGGAATAAGTGAATTTTCCTCTGTAGAGGAGTGTGAAAGCCCTCAGGCTAAAGTCATAAAATATTTATAGAGTTATAAGTATAAATTATTTATCCTTAATATAATACACATATTTAAGCTCAACTGTATGAAACGGCAGACATTCGTTCAACAGTGAAAAAAAAAAGAAAACACACAATTTATAAACTGACAAAGCTTGAAAAAACTCAACCCAACCCCAACTCATATCTCTCGATAATAAATTCCAAAGTGTCAAACTGAATGTCACACTCTCTCGCAATCGAGTTGAAGACGGACTCCATGAACCAAATTGGGAATTTGATTGAACAATTGGTCCTCGGCGTACGCAGGTGGAACAGCTCCACAGCACGGGATGTTGGTCATGGAACGCGGAAACTCCAGGCAGTTAATAGAGGGGCAGTTAATACAGCTGTGCAGTAGCTTGTAATGAAATCAAAGGCACATCTTTCTCCGACCCCTCAGCGAAATCACATTGAGTCTGCTCAACAATACACCATGGTCAAATCCTCTTGGTGGATAAACTTTATCCCCCCTCCAAACCAAGAATTTCATGAACGTTCTTTGAATGGCCTCAATATGGTATTGATGGCAAAAGTAGATTGGACGCCAAATCATGCTACCATACTCCAATTTGCTTCTGATAAAGGAATTAAATAGATTGAAGAATGTCGAAGTTTTAGTGAAATATTTGCCATTGCGAACAATGAAACCAAATGAAACAGATTGACGCCATAAGGCCATATAAGATAGCTTCATAATTCGGACTGGCAAAAATCTACACCTTCAGTACACCACAAAGAACGTGCCGAGATCGATGGTGAGTAGCGATAGACCGGTTTCGCTCTTGTTAGAGCTCGACAGTATCACATAACTCAACCATACGATGCCGATGTAGATTTCTGTCAGGTCGAGTTATGAATGAAACCAAATGTCCTTGATGCAGATGAAATAAGTTGGGAGATATGTTGGATGAAAGAAAATTTCTGATCGAAGATGACGCCGAGATCCCTCACTCTGTCAACACGAGCAAGGACCTGATTCCCGACGAAATAATCGCACTTCAACGCATTTCTTTTCCTAGTGAAGGTAACAACACTACACTTCGAAATATTTAAACACAAACGATTATTCTCACACCATTTTACCACATTGTCGAATACAGTCCTCTAGTGACCGAATTACAAAATATAATTTCTAGTCGTCCGCGAACATCAGATGCGGCAACCCAAGGTCATCCATCAGATCATTCACGAACAAAATAAACAACAGTGGTCCAAGATTAGACCCTTAGGGTATCCCAGATGTTGGTATAAGCTCAGATGACCGTATACCCTCAAGCTGGATAAACTGACGACGATCAACCAAGTATGAACGAAACAGAAAAGCTGAATTTACTGCGCAATTTTGATAAGAGTACATCATGTGCAACCTTATCGAAGGCCTTCTGAAAAATCTCTATATATTGCATCAACTTGACCAGCAGAATCAAGCACCTCACAAACATATTGGAAAAATACAGCCAAATTGCTTGTGCAACATCTCTTTGCCATGAATCCATGCTGACCCAGGAAAAGTGGCTTTGCTCAAGATGAGATTTAATATATGGTACAACGGATACGACAGTGCGTAAATACAATCTTTTACAATAAAACTTGGTATACCATCAAGACCCGATGTAAGCTTATTGGAGAGCTTTTTGGCGACGATAATAAATTATTAGATCCCGCGTTAATGAATATATGCGTATCGCGTCCTGAGCACCAGTATTGTACCTATCATGTGCATCACGGTTCACAATAGGAAACATTCAGCAAAGGCATTAGCGATAGATGTAAGTCCACAATAAGTAGTGATGCCCTCGAGAGTCTCGTTTTCGAGATTCTCGTCTCGTCTCTTCTTGAGACGAGACGAGACGAGACTTTTCTCGGTCTCGTCTCGTACGAGAGTCTCGCAGTGGTCTCGTAGTCTCGTGAATAATTCGGACGATAGAAGGCTCAGAGGAGTATTGCTTTCAAATTTGAAAACTTTGGGAAATCAGGAATGGTTGATTGAAATTCAAAACCATCAATCGATTTTAGTAGAATTTATTGAAACATTTTCCATCTGACATTACGAATATTACGTTGAAATTTGAAATTATGGGAACATATTCATATCTATTTGTAATTTATATAATTTTGATGTCGTCATTGTCACACCATTGGCCTTTTCTGTCTCATCATTCCTAATAATGGAAAATGAGCTCGATATAAATTATATTTATGCCAAAATGAAAAAACTGTATTGTTACGAGTTCGAGGCTCGTTCGGGTCGAAAATTTCCCCCTGTAATAGGATATCCTATTAGACTTCGTTAGCTCTAAAAAAAAATTTTATCAGAATGAGAATTGAGGGGAGCAGAAATTCTTCATTCCATTGTAATAATCTTCCCAAGATTAATGCAATTTTATTGGTTAAAACTTTCAGGGTATGCAAAACACGAGCCGGTGGTCTTTGATATATTTCATAAATATTCCGTTCATTTCTGCTTTCACTCTGAAAAACTGCAGCAAAACCCTCTGTTGGCCCTCAATAAATTGGTATAATATTACGGCTTGGGTTATGGCATGAATGGGTGTGACAATTCTCTACTTGTTGACAATTTCCTAGGTACAGTTTGTTATTCTCATTATTTTGCTGGATATTCGATCAAAATATGCAAGTTGATCCGGAATTATCTCAAAAATAGAAGATTTTACTTGAAAGTGGAAGGAGAATGCTCCACAACAAGAGATTTAGAGGCTGGAGTACCCCAAGGGTCAGTGCTTGGGCCACTTCTGTACAACATATACATTCAAGATATTCCAAGAACCATGCTAACGTTATATGCTGACGACACAGGCATAGCAACTCGACACCGAAACCCAGAAGTAATAGAACGAGTTCTACAAGAAACGATTAACGAAACAAATGACTGGAGCATAAAGTGGACAATCAAGCTCAATGGACAAAAGAGCCAAGCAATATTATTACAGAAGAGAAGACTGCGACCCACAACGAATCTAGAAGTTGACGGCGAAGAAATCGACTGGAAAAATGAAGCCAAATATTTAGGAATAACGCTTGACAAAGGACTTACTTGGAAAAGCCATATCAAACAAGCAATCAACAAAACGAAAGCAGCGATGAATAGACTCTACCCTCTAATAGGAAGAAGAAGAAGCCACATTTCGAAAGAGACAAAATTGAAGATAATCAAAGCCGTTGCTAGGCCCCAACTGACTTATGGATCAGTTGCCTGGGACTTCGTGGCAAAGAGCCACATCAAAAGAATTTAGGCCACTGAAAACAAGCTGCTACGATGTGCAATAGATTCACCTTGGTTTGTCAGGAATAGACAGATTTATAGGGACCTAAAATGGGAAACCATAACGGAATTCATGAACAGAAAAGCAGAGAAATTATTCGAAACAACGAAAAACCATCCGAATCAAGGACTCAGGAGACTAGTGGACTACGACCCAGAGGAAGACAAGAGGAGAATGCGAATTTACCGAAGGAGACCAAGAGATCAATTAAAAAGAGATTAAAATAACAACAGAAACTTATTGAAAAATTCAATAAAGTGTTAATCCAATAGAGGATAAACACATAAATCCCAGCACGATAGTGTGCGAGAAGAAAACCGACTAAGAGATGAACGGTTTATAGGCAAATGCCCGGAACCAGAATTCAAGAAGCAGTTAAGGGTTTTTAGTGGGTCTCGAGCTCAGAAGAGTGAGAAACCGCACACTTATTCCCCCTCAGGAGTGGGTGGTTCGTCTGATTTGCATATTATCCCCCTGCTACACCAAAAAAAAAAATTATTTTGGACCAAACAATTTAGTTAGCATTCAATGATTATATACAGGGGGATTCCTAACAATTGATAGGACTTTGAAAAGCTATTACCTATGTATCCTAATAGTTACGAATCACCCTGTATACGGAATTTTTTTAAATCTTTGTTTCTTTCACGCATTGATGTATTCGAATAGTTGCCTTGCCTCAAATTCCCCCATTTCATACAAACAGTTTATAACCTGACGGATATGAGTGACACAGTTTATGTAGGTAAATAACAATGAGTTTCAAACTAGAATAAATCGAATACGACTGAATCCAGAAAAATTTAGTGTGTGAAAAGATAATTCGAAATTCGATTTTGATATTCTAAAATTTTTCTTCGATATTACAACATCAACTTCAGAATAAGTCGAATGAGGTCGAAAATCTTTAAAATCTTCTCCGGGAAGCACTTGATTCATTTACCAGATTGAAAAGAATTATAACTAGATATTTTATTTCTGATACTGAACGACATACGAAGTTTTTGCTTCATTTACTTATATTCGTCCTAAATCAAGTACAACAATCAATAAATAAATTTCTTATAATAATATAATTATACTTCCAGAGGCAAATAGTTGAAAAAAATTACTCGATTTCAAAAAATGTTATCAACGACGAGACCACGAGACTTTTACGAGACTCTCGAACGAGACTCGAGACGAGACTTCATGTCTTATCGGCGAGACGAGACGAGACTACACTAAAATCTCGTCTCGTTGGTCTAGTGGGCATCACTAGATGATTTGCTTTCAATCGCACCACATCGATTGGTTATTGTGAATGCTATGTTTTCTAATAATTATTTGTTTTTGGTTGTTTATGGCTATATTAAGCTGGAATGTATTTTAATATAGATACTTTCAATAGTTAAGGTTAAGGTGAGTCGCATCACTATTGAGTACCTACTTTTTATTGTGATGTATATAGACAGACAGACAGATATAGACATATAGTCTCTATGTCTATACTCCATTCAAATTTATTTCAGCAGTCGGTTAGCCATGAAATAATTTTCTCAAGTTTTTGTAACTCGAACAGAGTAAGGTTGGGACTCATGAAATGTCGGCAATGTCATAACGCCGTTGCCACAACTAATATCAATTTTTATTACGAAAATGCCGAAAGTGATTGAAAAAGAGAAAAGACAGGGTTTCGGGAAGTTCTATTTAGAATTCAGGTCCGCTCATTCATATAGTTACCCTCATATTCTGAAATCCAAAATACGTCAGACGGTATCGAGCATATTCAATGTAAGTGACTTTATATAATGTTTCATCTGAATCTAAACGACTTATATTTCAGCTGAATATTTCCAAAATCAGAAAGATTGTGAATAAAAAGGATGACAAAGAATTTCCTTCTATTGGCAGACCGAAAAAGTGGTGGCATTT
Source organism: Coccinella septempunctata (assembly GCF_907165205.1). Classification (NCBI taxonomy): domain Eukaryota; kingdom Metazoa; phylum Arthropoda; class Insecta; order Coleoptera; family Coccinellidae; genus Coccinella; species Coccinella septempunctata. The sequence goes on along the minus strand of NC_058192.1, from coordinate 32,760,196 downwards.
GAGAATTTTATGTTTGGTGTAATTGATGCGAAACGTTACTACAGGATTTTCGATGAATGTCATCGTAGAATAAGTTTCCGAAAATTGATTTTTTTTATTTTTCATTTGACTTGTCCTATACATTGTAAATACCTTAAGGTACCAATAAGAAGGTACCTAATTATTATCATTTTATCAATGTATTAAGATGAACAGCCCCAAATACGAGCCAGTTGTCTTGTTAATTGTTCATTCATGTGAAATTTTTGTTCGAAGGTGAAGTTCAGCTTGACTTGAAACTTCCTTCAATTATTTTGACTTCCATTGATGCAAGATGATTTTTTATTGAAGAATGCAACATTCTTGTAATTATCTGTTAATTCCTTCCAGAGATACCCATTCCCAACCACTGCATCATATGCATTTCATCTTCGAGTTAATACTTTTGAAATCTACAACTGATGTAACGTATTCAAACTTTAGCCTTAGAAGATAACGACCTCTCCTCAAGCTAGTGCATATTATGATATTATACTGATCTCTTGTATTTTCCATGACAATAACTATATATTGTGTATGCCTTCAATCAGTTTGTATAAACTTCAATTATGCTCGTCACATATTTTCCAAAGAGATTCGACATTGTGAAAAAATACGTAATAACAAAAACTTTTACGTAGAAAGGGCAACATAGCGTTGATTTAAAACCCAAAAATGTTTGGACAAGCGTCATAACCCCACATTTTCGTACTATACAGAGTGAAATGTGTCAAATTTCCATGGCCAACCGAGTGCTAAAATAAAAATGAATGGAGTATATGTATCAGATGAAATGATTTGACGAATAACAATTCTATGAAACCACGGTATACTACTTTTCACTGGTTAATGTAAAATAAGACACCGCATTGTAGAAATTGTCATAATTTCAACTAGAAGGCAAATATTTCGTGAAAATCAGACAAAGAATAACCATACATCCAGAATCTAAAAAATTCAACCAATAATGACTTACCGACATTCGATCTATGACAAATAAAATCTTATTAACGAGTTTCAATGACAGATTTATTCAATGAATAACACTATCTGAAAGTGAAAAGACTGCAAAAGTACCGGGCCTAAATAAAATAGTTCCGTACTAGTTTTTTATTATATTATTAATACTCATAAGGACAGAAACATCAATCCAATATTCTCTTTGCGTTGATAGCACGACTCTACAAAAAAATTTTCGTTCTTTGTCCTAACGTTTATACTAGGATATTCCGGTTAATGGTGCACAAAAACGAAAAGAAAATTTTTTTTTTTTGGTACAAAGTTTGCTTTTGTAATAGTTATAGTATTAATACTCATTCTTCATTTTTTTTAATAATTTTTAATAATTCAAAAACCGCACGATGAGAGTGGGTTGTTTACCCCTACAAAGTATCACTAGTGGGCACTCGAGTCATAAACAACGATAAGGTGTTGTTTAAAAGCCCAGACAAACTTCAAATGTCATCAAGAAAGTGTTTATACGATGCTGATGCATTTTGTTTTATATGTGGTCAATTTATTATAATTCGTGACATGAAATACGAATTAAACACATTTCACGTTCTCTCTGAAGCCTATAAAGCATATTTTGACTTTCCTGTTTGGAACCAAGACAAGCCATGGGCTCTACATGTTGCTTGTAGTTATTGTAAATGATATCGTTGAATAAGTCTCCTAAACACAGAAGCAAACTTTTTTATGCCATATATTTTTTTTTCGTCTAATTTGGATCTAAACTATCGAAATTTTATGCTTTGCAGTCAAAGTCAAATTTGGTGTTGACCCGTGTAGTCATACAAGTTGTTCTATATGGTGTCACCGAACATCCTCCTCGAGATTTAAAGAATCGCCAAACTCCAACATGACTGCGTTTTTCCATAAACTTCCATTTGTAACGTCGCTCTAGGTAAACCGAGTTAAAGGAAAAAAATAAAATTACTTATCTTCCATGCAATGAAGATGTTAATATTTCCTCGGTCAGCTGTCAGTGAAGACAGCCTGGGTTCACGATGGTTTTTTATTCTTTTCGCTCTTTCGAATAAAAAATGGGCGCCAACGTATTTGATTAAAAACATGTTCACAGACTCATTCATAACAAAAAACAATAATAAGAAAATTTGTAGTTTTCTTATGGCTAAAGAGGGGAAACAAAAAAGTGTCTGAATTCATACGATCGACAGCAATCTCTAATGATTATACGAGTTTCAAACTACAAAAAAAAAAATAACTGTCGCATAATATTGAAGTCAAAATATCTCTTGAAAACTCTCACTCAAAGCTACTTAAGTATAATGCACCGGCAAAATTCAATTAGTCCCGGGATATTCTTGATTAGAAACAGGAATTATGAATCGGAATGGATCTCTACATACCACTTAAATACCCATAAAGGTTGAAATCACTACTTCAAACAAACGTCAACAATCCTTGCTCTGTCCCAAATCTTCGAAAAAACGGTGAGTATAAACCAAAAATCTGCAACATTCAAACTCGTTGATGTTGTTGGGTGTTATAAAAGAATAGCCATCATCAGCGAACCCATAAGTTTCCTGATATGTCTTGAAATATTAAATTGTAGGGAATCGAATAAATATAGCCTTCAATTATTTTATTGATTCATTCATTGCTATTGCTATATCCCGTTACCGGGAATAAATCTACAAAAAGAAGAAGGAAAAAAAAAAAAAAAAAAAATTCGAACAGACTTGTAACTTCTTAGTGCTAGTTGCGACTGTGTGCCCTCCTGTGACTAAAGAGACCCAACCGTGACCTGCAGATCCTTCCACACTCAGGGCATGGATAGTCTCCAACCAGATCTGGCCGCCGCTGTATCCTTCTCGATTCCCCATTATAACTGTGGACCAAAGACCTCCACTGTGACCTGTCTAACGCTAGTTGTTCCCAGTTATGATTAGCATTAACTGATTTTAGGGATTGATGTAGTGTATCCTTAAACCGCCTATACTGGCCTCCTGGTTTCCGGGCTCCCTCAGGGAGTTCGCCGTATAGAGCTATTTTGGGGAGTCTTGTGTCTTGCATCCTCAGAATGTGGCCGCTCCATCTGAGTCGGGCCCTCGTTACTTGAGTCTCAATTGTTGTACAACTCGCGCGCTGCAAGACTTCTGCATTCGAAACTTTGTGGAACCATCTGATGTGCATTATCTGTCTTAGATGACGTTGCTGCGTCTGTTCAAGCTGTTTAATATGTCGCCTGTAGGGAGTCCAGCTTCCGCTTCCGTAAAGAAGCGTTGGGAGGACCACTGCTCTGTAAACAGCTGTCTTGGTCTTCAGATTGAGGTCGTGATCCTGGAACACTCTGTCCTTCAGCTTCCAGAATGCCCGTGATGCCGAATTGATACGGTTGTGTATTTCCGTGTCAAGGTTAGCCCTAGTATTTATGAAGCTTCCCAAGTATTTGAACTGCTCGACCTGTTCTAGAGTTTCATTGTCCAGGCTGATATCTGTTTGAAGGCTTTCTGGCGGACTTACCAGGATTTTGGTCTTGTCAATATTGAGTCTAAGGCCTAAAGCTTCGTATATATGTTTATAAGTGTCCATCATTATCTGTAGATCCTCTGAGCTGCTAGCGATGAGTGAACAGTCGTCTGCATATTGAAGTTCCGTGATAAACTTGGTACGGGTTTTTGCTCTGAGGCGCTTCAGGTTAAACAGGCCTCCATCAAATCTGAATCTTATCCCAACACCTCTTACGGGCATGCTCATGTCAGCAATTATCGATACAGCTTTGGCGAAAATATTGAACAGTAAAGGCGCTAATACGCAGCCTTGTTTTATTCCAGAGTTGGTTGAGAAATGGTCGGTTGTAGAGCCATTATGCTGTATTCTAGCGGTGTTGTTGGTATGAAGGCTTTTACACACTGCTAGGAATTTTTCGGGTACTCCTAGACGTGCCATGATTTTCCAGAGCGCTCTCCGATTCACCGAGTCGAATGCCTTGCTTAAATCGATGAAGGCTGTATAAATCCTTGATTGTTGTTCACGGGCCTTTTCTTGTAGCTGTCGCAGTATAAAAATTAGGTCCACCGTACCGTGCAAACTGGTCTAAAGGATCTAATTTATACATTTACGAACACTGCTAAACGGCAATGAAGTTTCCAGAAAAAAATCGTCATATCAATGCATATTTTTGATGAGCCTGAATGAAAAGTTATGGTGGAAAATGAAAAAGGGTTGTCGATTCAGCCTGTACGTTGAACAAATATTAGGCTGTACTTAATTTTCCACTTTTAGTACTGTAGTGGATTAGTGCGAATTTTATGATCCGAAACATTTAATTCTTTTTATGTTGATCTTCAGTCTCTCTCATCAATATTAATAATAACGACGATGAAACATAAATATATAATAAGCAGTTTAATTAGGTGCGTGCTGGTCTTAATAGAGAAGGAAGAAGGAAAAGAAAATACTCGATTAATTGCGCACCAGTTTGAAAAGTTTTTTGCAGAATCGTTAACGTACGTAAATAAGAATTCCACATAAGATACTCAATGTTCTTCAGAGAATAATATCAACCAAATAATTAATTACTATTGCTCAAGCAAGATGTTCTACAATCTCGATTTCGATGTTTTTATATCTATAGAACTTTTATTCGATATTTGTGGTGATTATTTAAATCCTTCATTAGAAATCATTACAAAATTTGTTCTCAAAGATATCACCTACATAATAGCTGGTGTGAATGAATTCTGGCGACATTTGGAAGTATGTTTTATAAATGTTTGGGCATAAAGACATTTTCAGGTAGATCCTCCTCCACTCATGCGTATAATTAATAATTATTAATTATTATTTCTTCGGAAGAATGAGTTCATTCTACTCACTGATCCAAAAATTGTTACTCCATATAAGTAGATAACATATGTTTTAACGTGAAATTGTTATCGTTCAGTGTTCGTTATTCGCATCATTTTTCTGTTATCACTATGAATACAAAGGTACATATACTTTGTCGTACATCTCCTTTTTTCAGAAGAATAATCTAAGCTCATAATGATTTTGAACTTTTCAGAAATGACACAATAAAGTATGGATTTCATAACTTGTTGATCATACCTCAAAAACATATTTCTTTTTTTGATTTCCCCTCTTCTGATGATGTATAAATTTTAGAAATATTAACAATCAAGAAATAAATCATTAATGGAAGCGCTAGAGCATTTTCATATTATTATTGAATATCATACGAATATTTAGGAAATACTTGATACGTGCTAGATATATCAATATAGAAACTAAAATGTATTTTTGGGGTAAGTAAATTAGCATAATATGTTGTTTTTATCTTGGAAATGAAATCCATAAGAAATTTTCCTTGACATTATGTGATGACCTCATAGCAGCAAGATTATTGAAAACTTGTGAATAAGGAGTTGATTTCTATTGATTTTTCGGAATATATATTCTGTTTTCAAGTGGAATAACCTAACTTAGGTGTTAAGAGAAGTAAACTTGTTGATATAGTTTGGTTTGAGTATCATGGATAGAAGTTTTCAAAAATGTTTTATGCAAGCTGAGTAATAAGTGGAATGGGTATGTTATTCTCAAAATAAATTATTTCCGCACAAAAGCTTCGATTTGCAGATTTTTTCAAGAGAGTTTTTGCAGGAACTTGTTGAATCTAATTAAGTATATGCGATATAATCTACATAACCCCGTTAAAAATCTTAGGTAACTGAATTGCTCAATTCGAAACAATTAACTGATAAATTTCCTGTAAGTAGTATTGCATATGTCAAGTTTGTTATCCACTAGTAAATTACCATCAAGAACAATATCAAAATAGAAACATATATAGATATTGGATTTCGTTCAAAATATAATTTCTAATACTATTCTTTCATCTTAAAAATTATTGTTTGTCAATAGATTTGAGTTTATGGAAGATAATTATTACAGGTGAAACTTCATTCAATAGATGTTCATTAAAAATAATTTCAATGCAAGGAAAATCAAGTAAATCTGACCTACTTTTCTCCTTGATCGATATCAATCATTTTTTTAGAATGTGTTTGCATTTATATTTTTGTATATTGCGTTTGTTTTTGGAAGATATTCATTCAACTCACAAATAATATTTCGTTATAGAGCACTGTCTAACGAGAAGTTCCTTAAATTGAGCTGATCAGAAATGACGGATCAATTGGGTGAGAAAATTGTACTGGGAAGATCTAGATCAAAAATTTCCTCATAAACTTATGTGCTAACATATACACATTTGCTGTTGTTTCTTGTGAATGAAGTTTTCATCAATATTATTTTTTACTACATTTTCTGATACTCCATATTGTGCCAAATTTGACTTAATAATGTTATTACTTCAATTGAATTGTATTTTGTAATATTCTCTTCGAACAGCCTCTTTGCTCAATACCTATAACAGCAGTTATTTTGGTTCAATCTTCTTTCTACCTCCTAGGAATTTATTTATATCTGAGTGTATGTTTGTTTAAATGTAACTACATATGTAAGGGCGAGAATGAAAGATTTAATAAAATATACAAAAATGCAAAATTGTGAGTTCTATATATATTATTCTCTCAAAACTTTATTCCTGCCCAAATGAATTATTACAATTTTCTTGAGTTTGCACGTACACATAGGCTTTATACCAGTTTTGACCAACAATCCCTGTATTTGAAGGACACCCGAGGCTATTTAGGTGACACTCTGCTATGGTTTCATTCGAAAACGTTTAAGGGACACTTAAAACGCTAGATAATACCCTAGAGTAGGGGTGCTCAAACTGTCGGTCGCCTGTGATTTTTGAGTCGATCTCAAAAAAATATTAGCCGATTCTGATCTACATGGTGCGTCTTTGACTAAATATTGTAACAGTTCACCGTCCAGATGCGCAACGTATGAGACGTGCCTTCGTATCGCTCCCTATAAACTGAATCTCCAAACTAAGAAATAATTGTTTTAATCAAGCATACCATCAAGATTTGTGAAATTAAGTATGCCTCCAAAAACAACAGGTGACATTAAAAATGCTATAAAAGATTCGCTTCGAGAACTGCTCTGCGATGAAGAATTCATTGGTACTTTACTAGCCAAGGTCGAGGAAAAACTAGCTACCTTCCAAAAAACTGTTGATAAACATACCGATGCGATAAGGATTCTTGAAGAGAAAATGGACAAAGTTCAGCAGAACGAGAAGGTAAACAATATATGTGTTCACAACTTGCCGGAAGAACAGGATCGAGATACAAGGGAAATTTTCATCCAACTTTGTAAGGATAAAATGAACATCACACATGACGACACAGGCATAGCAACTCGACACCGAAACCCAGAAGTAATAGAACGAGTTCTACAAGAAACGATTAACGAAACAAATGACTGGAGCATAAAGTGGACAATCAAGCTCAATGGACAAAAGAGCCAAGCAATATTATTACAGAAGAGAAGACTGCGACCCACAACGAATCTAGAAGTTGACGGCGAAGAAATCGACTGGAAAAATGAAGCCAAATATTTAGGAATAACGCTTGACAAAGGACTTACATACTTGGAAAAGCCATATCAAACAAGCAATCAACAAAACGAAAGCAGCGATGAATAGACTCTACCCTCTAATAGGAAGAAGAAGAAGCCACATTTCGAAAGAGACAAAATTGAAGATAATCAAAGCCGTTGCTAGGCCCCAACTGACTTATGGATCAGTTGCCTGGGACTTCGTGGCAAAGAGCCACATCAAAAGAATTTAGGCCACTGAAAACAAGCTGCTACGATGTGCAATAGATTCACCTTGGTTTGTCAGGAATAGACAGATTTATAGGGACCTAAAATGGGAAACCATAACGGAATTCATGAACAGAAAAGCAGAGAAATTATTCGAAACAACGAAAAACCATCCGAATCAAGGACTCAGGAGACTAGTGGACTACGACCCAGAGGAAGACAAGAGGAGAATGCGAATTTACCGAAGGAGACCAAGAGATCAATTAAAAAGAGATTAAAATAACAACAGAAACTTATTGAAAAATTCAATAAAGTGTTAATCCAATAGAGGATAAACACATAAATCCCAGCACGATAGTGTGCGAGAAGAAAACCGACTAAGAGATGAACGGTTTATAGGCAAATGCCCGGAACCAGAATTCAAGAAGCAGTTAAGGGTTTTTAGTGGGTCTCGAGCTCAGAAGAGTGAGAAACCGCACACTTATTCCCCCTCAGGAGTGGGTGGTTCGTCTGATTTGCATATTATCCCCCTGCTACACCAAAAAAAAAAATTATTTTGGACCAAACAATTTAGTTAGCATTCAATGATTATATACAGGGGGATTCCTAACAATTGATAGGACTTTGAAAAGCTATTACCTATGTATCCTAATAGTTACGAATCACCCTGTATACGGAATTTTTTTAAATCTCTGTTTCTTTCACGCATTGATGTATTCGAATAGTTGCCTTGCCTCAAATTCCCCCATTTCATACAAACAGTTTATAACCTGACGGATATGAGTGACACAGTTTATGTAGGTAAATAACAATGAGTTTCAAACTAGAATAAATCGAATACGACTGAATCCAGAAAAATTTAGTGTGTGAAAAGATAATTCGAAATTCGATTTTGATATTCTAAAATTTTTCTTCGATATTACAACATCAACTTCAGAATAAGTCGAATGAGGTCGAAAATCTTTAAAATCTTCTCCGGGAAGCACTTGATTCATTTACCAGATTGAAAAGAATTATAACTAGATATTTTATTTCTGATACTGAACGACATACGAAGTTTTTGCTTCATTTACTTATATTCGTCCTAAATCAAGTACAACAATCAATAAATAAATTTCTTATAATAATATAATTATACTTCCAGAGGCAAATAGTTGAAAAAAATTACTCGATTTCAAAAAATGTTATCAACGACGAGACCACGAGACTTTTACGAGACTCTCGAACGAGACTCGAGACGAGACTTCATGTCTTATCGGCGAGACGAGACGAGACTACACTAAAATCTCGTCTCGTTGGTCTAGTGGGCATCACTAGATGATTTGCTTTCAATCGCACCACATCGATTGGTTATTGTGAATGCTATGTTTTCTAATAATTATTTGTTTTTGGTTGTTTATGGCTATATTAAGCTGGAATGTATTTTAATATAGATACTTTCAATAGTTAAGGTTAAGGTGAGTCGCATCACTATTGAGTACCTACTTTTTATTGTGATGTATATAGACAGACAGACAGATATAGACATATAGTCTCTATGTCTATACTCCATTCAAATTTATTTCAGCAGTCGGTTAGCCATGAAATAATTTTCTCAAGTTTTTGTAACTCGAACAGAGTAAGGTTGGGACTCATGAAATGTCGGCAATGTCATAACGCCGTTGCCACAACTAATATCAATTTTTATTACGAAAATGCCGAAAGTGATTGAAAAAGAGAAAAGACAGGGTTTCGGGAAGTTCTATTTAGAATTCAGGTCCGCTCATTCATATAGTTACCCTCATATTCTGAAATCCAAAATACGTCAGACGGTATCGAGCATATTCAATGTAAGTGACTTTATATAATGTTTCATCTGAATCTAAACGACTTATATTTCAGCTGAATATTTCCAAAATCAGAAAGATTGTGAATAAAAAGGATGACAAAGAATTTCCTTCTATTGGCAGACCGAAAAAGTGGTGGCATTTGAGAATTTTATGTTTGGTGTAATTGATGCGAAACGTTACTACAGGATTTTCGATGAATGTCATCGTAGAATAAGTTTCCGAAAATTGATTTTTTTTATTTTTCATTTGACTTGTCCTATACATTGTAAATACCTTAAGGTACCAATAAGAAGGTACCTAATTATTATCATTTTATCAATGTATTAAGATGAACAGCCCCAAATACGAGCCAGTTGTCTTGTTAATTGTTCATTCATGTGAAATTTTTGTTCGAAGGTGAAGTTCAGCTTGACTTGAAACTTCCTTCAATTATTTTGACTTCCATTGATGCAAGATGATTTTTTATTGAAGAATGCAACATTCTTGTAATTATCTGTTAATTCCTTCCAGAGATACCCATTCCCAACCACTGCATCATATGCATTTCATCTTCGAGTTAATACTTTTGAAATCTACAACTGATGTAACGTATTCAAACTTTAGCCTTAGAAGATAACGACCTCTCCTCAAGCTAGTGCATATTATGATATTATACTGATCTCTTGTATTTTCCATGACAATAACTATATATTGTGTATGCCTTCAATCAGTTTGTATAAACTTCAATTATGCTCGTCACATATTTTCCAAAGAGATTCGACATTGTGAAAAAATACGTAATAACAAAAACTTTTACGTAGAAAGGGCAACATAGCGTTGATTTAAAACCCAAAAATGTTTGGACAAGCGTCATAACCCCACATTTTCGTACTATACAGAGTGAAATGTGTCAAATTTCCATGGCCAACCGAGTGCTAAAATAAAAATGAATGGAGTATATGTATCAGATGAAATGATTTGACGAATAACAATTCTATGAAACCACGGTATACTACTTTTCACTGGTTAATGTAAAATAAGACACCGCATTGTAGAAATTGTCATAATTTCAACTAGAAGGCAAATATTTCGTGAAAATCAGACAAAGAATAACCATACATCCAGAATCTAAAAAATTCAACCAATAATGACTTACCGACATTCGATCTATGACAAATAAAATCTTATTAACGAGTTTCAATGTCAGATTTATTCAATGAATAACACTATCTGAAAGTGAAAAGACTGCAAAAGTACCGGGCCTAAATAAAATAGTTCCGTACTAGTTTTTTATTATATTATTAATACTCATAAGGACAGAAACATCAATCCAATATTCTCTTTGCGTTGATAGCACGACTCTACAAAAAAATTTTCGTTCTTTGTCCTAACGTTTATACTAGGATATTCCGGTTAATGGTGCACAAAAACGAAAAGAAAATTTTTTTTTTTTGGTACAAAGTTTGCTTTTGTAATAGTTATAGTATTAATACTCATTCTTCATTTTTTTTAATAATTTTTAATAATTCAAAAACCGCACGATGAGAGTGGGTTGTTTACCCCTACAAAGTATCACTAGTGGGCACTCGAGTCATAAACAACGATAAGGTGTTGTTTAAAAGCCCAGACAAACTTCAAATGTCATCAAGAAAGTGTTTATACGATGCTGATGCATTTTGTTTTATATGTGGTCAATTTATTATAATTCGTGACATGAAATACGAATTAAACACATTTCACGTTCTCTCTGAAGCCTATAAAGCATATTTTGACTTTCCTGTTTGGAACCAAGACAAGCCATGGGCTCTACATGTTGCTTGTAGTTATTGTAAATGATATCGTTGAATAAGTCTCCTAAACACAGAAGCAAACTTTTTTATGCCATATATTTTTTTTTCGTCTAATTTGGATCTAAACTATCGAAATTTTATGCTTTGCAGTCAAAGTCAAATTTGGTGTTGACCCGTGTAGTCATACAAGTTGTTCTATATGGTGTCACCGAACATCCTCCTCGAGATTTAAAGAATCGCCAAACTCCAACATGACTGCGTTTTTCCATAAACTTCCATTTGTAACGTCGCTCTAGGTAAACCGAGTTAAAGGAAAAAAATAAAATTACTTATCTTCCATGCAATGAAGATGTTAATATTTCCTCGGTCAGCTGTCAGTGAAGACAGCCTGGGTTCACGATGGTTTTTTATTCTTTTCGCTCTTTCGAATAAAAAATGGGCGCCAACGTATTTGATTAAAAACATGTTCACAGACTCATTCATAACAAAAAACAATAATAAGAAAATTTGTAGTTTTCTTATGGCTAAAGAGGGGAAACAAAAAAGTGTCTGAATTCATACGATCGACAGCAATCTCTAATGATTATACGAGTTTCAAACTACAAAAAAAAAATAACTGTCGCATAATATTGAAGTCAAAATATCTCTTGAAAACTCTCACTCAAAGCTACTTAAGTATAATGCACCGGCAAAATTCAATTAGTCCCGGGATATTCTTGATTAGAAACAGGAATTATGAATCGGAATGGATCTCTACATACCACTTAAATACCCATAAAGGTTGAAATCACTACTTCAAACAAACGTCAACAATCCTTGCTCTGTCCCAAATCTTCGAAAAAACGGTGAGTATAAACCAAAAATCTGCAACATTCAAACTCGTTGATGTTGTTGGGTGTTATAAAAGAATAGCCATCATCAGCGAACCCATAAGTTTCCTGATATGTCTTGAAATATTAAATTGTAGGGAATCGAATAAATATAGCCTTCAATTATTTTATTGATTCATTCATTGCTATTGCTATATCCCGTTACCGGGAATAAATCTACAAAAAGAAGAAGGAAAAAAAAAAAAAAAAAAATTCGAACAGACTTGTAACTTCTTAGTGCTAGTTGCGACTGTGTGCCCTCCTGTGACTAAAGAGACCCAACCGTGACCTGCAGATCCTTCCACACTCAGGGCATGGATAGTCTCCAACCAGATCTGGCCGCCGCTGTATCCTTCTCGATTCCCCATTATAACTGTGGACCAAAGACCTCCACTGTGACCTGTCTAACGCTAGTTGTTCCCAGTTATGATTAGCATTAACTGATTTTAGGGATTGATGTAGTGTATCCTTAAACCGCCTATACTGGCCTCCTGGTTTCCGGGCTCCCTCAGGGAGTTCGCCGTATAGAGCTATTTTGGGGAGTCTTGTGTCTTGCATCCTCAGAATGTGGCCGCTCCATCTGAGTCGGGCCCTCGTTACTTGAGTCTCAATTGTTGTACAACTCGCGCGCTGCAAGACTTCTGCATTCGAAACTTTGTGGAACCATCTGATGTGCATTATCTGTCTTAGATGACGTTGCTGCGTCTGTTCAAGCTGTTTAATATGTCGCCTGTAGGGAGTCCAGCTTCCGCTTCCGTAAAGAAGCGTTGGGAGGACCACTGCTCTGTAAACAGCTGTCTTGGTCTTCAGATTGAGGTCGTGATCCTGGAACACTCTGTCCTTCAGCTTCCAGAATGCCCGTGATGCCGAATTGATACGGTTGTGTATTTCCGTGTCAAGGTTAGCCCTAGTATTTATGAAGCTTCCCAAGTATTTGAACTGCTCGACCTGTTCTAGAGTTTCATTGTCCAGGCTGATATCTGTTTGAAGGCTTTCTGGCGGACTTACCAGGATTTTGGTCTTGTCAATATTGAGTCTAAGGCCTAAAGCTTCGTATATATGTTTATAAGTGTCCATCATTATCTGTAGATCCTCTGAGCTGCTAGCGATGAGTGAACAGTCGTCTGCATATTGAAGTTCCGTGATAAACTTGGTACGGGTTTTTGCTCTGAGGCGCTTCAGGTTAAACAGGCCTCCATCAAATCTGAATCTTATCCCAACACCTCTTACGGGCATGCTCATGTCAGCAATTATCGATACAGCTTTGGCGAAAATATTGAACAGTAAAGGCGCTAATACGCAGCCTTGTTTTATTCCAGAGTTGGTTGAGAAATGGTCGGTTGTAGAGCCATTATGCTGTATTCTAGCGGTGTTGTTGGTATGAAGGCTTTTACACACTGCTAGGAATTTTTCGGGTACTCCTAGACGTGCCATGATTTTCCAGAGCGCTCTCCGATTCACCGAGTCGAATGCCTTGCTTAAATCGATGAAGGCTGTATAAATCCTTGATTGTTGTTCACGGGCCTTTTCTTGTAGCTGTCGCAGTGTAAAAATTAGGTCCACCGTACCGTGCAAACTGGTCTAAAGGATCTAATTTATACATTTACGAACACTGCTAAACGGCAATGAAGTTTCCAGAAAAAAATCGTCATATCAATGCATATTTTTGATGAGCCTGAATGAAAAGTTATGGTGGAAAATGAAAAAGGGTTGTCGATTCAGCCTGTACGTTGAACAAATATTAGGCTGTACTTAATTTTCCACTTTTAGTACTGTAGTGGATTAGTGCGAATTTTATGATCCGAAACATTTAATTCTTTTTATGTTGATCTTCAGTCTCTCTCATCAATATTAATAATAACGACGATGAAACATAAATATATAATAAGCAGTTTAATTAGGTGCGTGCTGGTCTTAATAGAGAAGGAAGAAGGAAAAGAAAATACTCGATTAATTGCGCACCAGTTTGAAAAGTTTTTTGCAGAATCGTTAACGTACGTAAATAAGAATTCCACATAAGATACTCAATGTTCTTCAGAGAATAATATCAACCAAATAATTAATTACTATTGCTCAAGCAAGATGTTCTACAATCTCGATTTCGATGTTTTTATATCTATAGAACTTTTATTCGATATTTGTGGTGATTATTTAAATCCTTCATTAGAAATCATTACAAAATTTGTTCTCAAAGATATCACCTACATAATAGCTGGTGTGAATGAATTCTGGCGACATTTGGAAGTATGTTTTATAAATGTTTGGGCATAAAGACATTTTCAGGTAGATCCTCCTCCACTCATGCGTATAATTAATAATTATTAATTATTATTTCTTCGGAAGAATGAGTTCATTCTACTCACTGATCCAAAAATTGTTACTCCATATAAGTAGATAACATATGTTTTAACGTGAAATTGTTATCGTTCAGTGTTCGTTATTCGCATCATTTTTCTGTTATCACTATGAATACAAAGGTACATATACTTTGTCGTACATCTCCTTTTTTCAGAAGAATAATCTAAGCTCATAATGATTTTGAACTTTTCAGAAATGACACAATAAAGTATGGATTTCATAACTTGTTGATCATACCTCAAAAACATATTTCTTTTTTTGATTTCCCCTCTTCTGATGATGTATAAATTTTAGAAATATTAACGTAATTCGAAACAATCAAGAAATAAATCATTAATGGAAGCGCTAGAGCATTTTCATATTATTATTGAATATCATACGAATATTTAGGAAATACTTGATACGTGCTAGATATATCAATATAGAAACTAAAATGTATTTTTGGGGTAAGTAAATTAGCATAATATGTTGTTTTTATCTTGGAAATGAAATCCATAAGAAATTTTCCTTGACATTATGTGATGACCTCATAGCAGCAAGATTATTGAAAACTTGTGAATAAGGAGTTGATTTCTATTGATTTTTCGGAATATATATTCTGTTTTCAAGTGGAATAACCTAACTTAGGTGTTAAGAGAAGTAAACTTGTTGATATAGTTTGGTTTGAGTATCATGGATAGAAGTTTTCAAAAATGTTTTATGCAAGCTGAGTAATAAGTGGAATGGGTATGTTATTCTCAAAATAAATTATTTCCGCACAAAAGCTTCGATTTGCAGATTTTTTCAAGAGAGTTTTTGCAGGAACTTGTTGAATCTAATTAAGTATATGCGATATAATCTACATAACCCCGTTAAAAATCTTAGTTAACTGAATTGCTCAATTCGAAACAATTAACTGATAAATTTCCTGTAAGTAGTATTGCATATGTCAAGTTTGTTATCCACTAGTAAATTACCATCAAGAACAATATCAAAATAGAAACATATATAGATATTGGATTTCGTTCAAAATATAATTTCTAATACTATTCTTTCATCTTAAAAATTATTGTTTGTCAATAGATTTGAGTTTATGGAAGATAATTATTACAGGTGAAACTTCATTCAATAGATGTTCATTAAAAATAATTTCAATGCAAGGAAAATCAAGTAAATCTGACCTACTTTTCTCCTTGATCGATATCAATCATTTTTTTAGAATGTGTTTGCATTTATATTTTTGTATATTGCGTTTGTTTTTGGAAGATATTCATTCAACTCACAAATAATATTTCGTTATAGAGCACTGTCTAACGAGAAGTTCCTTAAATTGAGCTGATCAGAAATGACGGATCAATTGGGTGAGAAAATTGTACTGGGAAGATCTAGATCAAAAATTTCCTCATAAACTTATGTGCTAACATATACACATTTGCTGTTGTTTCTTGTGAATGAAGTTTTCATCAATATTATTTTTTACTACATTTTCTGATACTCCATATTGTGCCAAATTTGACTTAATAATGTTATTACTTCAATTGAATTGTATTTTGTAATATTCTCTTCGAACAGCCTCTTTGCTCAATACCTATAACAGCAGTTATTTTGGTTCAATCTTCTTTCTACCTCCTAGGAATTTATTTATATCTGAGTGTATGTTTGTTTAAATGTAACTACATATGTAAGGGCGAGAATGAAAGATTTAATAAAATATACAAAAATGCAAAATTGTGAGTTCTATATATATTATTCTCTCAAAACTTTATTCCTGCCCAAATGAATTATTACAATTTTCTTGAGTTTGCACGTACACATAGGCTTTATACCAGTTTTGACCAACAATCCCTGTATTTGAAGGACACCCGAGGCTATTTAGGTGACACTCTGCTATGGTTTCATTCGAAAACGTTTAAGGGACACTTAAAACGCTAGATAATACCCTAGAGTAGGGGTGCTCAAACTGTCGGTCGCCTGTGATTTTTGAGTCGATCTCAAAAAAATATTAGCCGATTCTGATCTACATGGTGCGTCTTTGACTAAATATTGTAACAGTTCACCGTCCAGATGCGCAACGTATGAGACGTGCCTTCGTATCGCTCCCTATAAACTGAATCTCCAAACTAAGAAATAATTGTTTTAATCAAGCATACCATCAAGATTTGTGAAATTAAGTATGCCT
This sequence comes from Coccinella septempunctata, assembly GCF_907165205.1. Classification (NCBI taxonomy): domain Eukaryota; kingdom Metazoa; phylum Arthropoda; class Insecta; order Coleoptera; family Coccinellidae; genus Coccinella; species Coccinella septempunctata. The sequence goes on along the minus strand of NC_058192.1, from coordinate 32,743,491 downwards.
CCAAAAACAACAGGTGACATTAAAAATGCTATAAAAGATTCGCTTCGAGAACTGCTCTGCGATGAAGAATTCATTGGTACTTTACTAGCCAAGGTCGAGGAAAAACTAGCTACCTTCCAAAAAACTGTTGATAAACATACCGATGCGATAAGGATTCTTGAAGAGAAAATGGACAAAGTTCAGCAGAACGAGAAGGTAAACAATATATGTGTTCACAACTTGCCGGAAGAACAGGATCGAGATACAAGGGAAATTTTCATCCAACTTTGTAAGGATAAAATGAACATCACACATGACGACACAGGCATAGCAACTCGACACCGAAACCCAGAAGTAATAGAACGAGTTCTACAAGAAACGATTAACGAAACAAATGACTGGAGCATAAAGTGGACAATCAAGCTCAATGGACAAAAGAGCCAAGCAATATTATTACAGAAGAGAAGACTGCGACCCACAACGAATCTAGAAGTTGACGGCGAAGAAATCGACTGGAAAAATGAAGCCAAATATTTAGGAATAACGCTTGACAAAGGACTTACATACTTGGAAAAGCCATATCAAACAAGCAATCAACAAAACGAAAGCAGCGATGAATAGACTCTACCCTCTAATAGGAAGAAGAAGAAGCCACATTTCGAAAGAGACAAAATTGAAGATAATCAAAGCCGTTGCTAGGCCCCAACTGACTTATGGATCAGTTGCCTGGGACTTCGTGGCAAAGAGCCACATCAAAAGAATTTAGGCCACTGAAAACAAGCTGCTACGATGTGCAATAGATTCACCTTGGTTTGTCAGGAATAGACAGATTTATAGGGACCTAAAATGGGAAACCATAACGGAATTCATGAACAGAAAAGCAGAGAAATTATTCGAAACAACGAAAAACCATCCGAATCAAGGACTCAGGAGACTAGTGGACTACGACCCAGAGGAAGACAAGAGGAGAATGCGAATTTACCGAAGGAGACCAAGAGATCAATTAAAAAGAGATTAAAATAACAACAGAAACTTATTGAAAAATTCAATAAAGTGTTAATCCAATAGAGGATAAACACATAAATCCCAGCACGATAGTGTGCGAGAAGAAAACCGACTAAGAGATGAACGGTTTATAGGCAAATGCCCGGAACCAGAATTCAAGAAGCAGTTAAGGGTTTTTAGTGGGTCTCGAGCTCAGAAGAGTGAGAAACCGCACACTTATTCCCCCTCAGGAGTGGGTGGTTCGTCTGATTTGCATATTATCCCCCTGCTACACCAAAAAAAAAAATTATTTTGGACCAAACAATTTAGTTAGCATTCAATGATTATATACAGGGGGATTCCTAACAATTGATAGGACTTTGAAAAGCTATTACCTATGTATCCTAATAGTTACGAATCACCCTGTATACGGAATTTTTTTAAATCTCTGTTTCTTTCACGCATTGATGTATTCGAATAGTTGCCTTGCCTCAAATTCCCCCATTTCATACAAACAGTTTATAACCTGACGGATATGAGTGACACAGTTTATGTAGGTAAATAAATCGAATACGACTGAATCCAGAAAAATTTAGTGTGTGAAAAGATAATTCGAAATTCGATTTTGATATTCTAAAATTTTTCTTCGATATTACAACATCAACTTCAGAATAAGTCGAATGAGGTCGAAAATCTTTAAAATCTTCTCCGGGAAGCACTTGATTCATTTACCAGATTGAAAAGAATTATAACTAGATATTTTATTTCTGATACTGAACGACATACGAAGTTTTTGCTTCATTTACTTATATTCGTCCTAAATCAAGTACAACAATCAATAAATAAATTTCTTATAATAATATAATTATACTTCCAGAGGCAAATAGTTGAAAAAAATTACTCGATTTCAAAAAATGTTATCAACGACGAGACCACGAGACTTTTACGAGACTCTCGAACGAGACTCGAGACGAGACTTCATGTCTTATCGGCGAGACGAGACGAGACTACACTAAAATCTCGTCTCGTTGGTCTAGTGGGCATCACTAGATGATTTGCTTTCAATCGCACCACATCGATTGGTTATTGTGAATGCTATGTTTTCTAATAATTATTTGTTTTTGGTTGTTTATGGCTATATTAAGCTGGAATGTATTTTAATATAGATACTTTCAATAGTTAAGGTTAAGGTGAGTCGCATCACTATTGAGTACCTACTTTTTATTGTGATGTATATAGACAGACAGACAGATATAGACATATAGTCTCTATGTCTATACTCCATTCAAATTTATTTCAGCAGTCGGTTAGCCATGAAATAATTTTCTCAAGTTTTTGTAACTCGAACAGAGTAAGGTTGGGACTCATGAAATGTCGGCAATGTCATAACGCCGTTGCCACAACTAATATCAATTTTTATTACGAAAATGCCGAAAGTGATTGAAAAAGAGAAAAGACAGGGTTTCGGGAAGTTCTATTTAGAATTCAGGTCCGCTCATTCATATAGTTACCCTCATATTCTGAAATCCAAAATACGTCAGACGGTATCGAGCATATTCAATGTAAGTGACTTTATATAATGTTTCATCTGAATCTAAACGACTTATATTTCAGCTGAATATTTCCAAAATCAGAAAGATTGTGAATAAAAAGGATGACAAAGAATTTCCTTCTATTGGCAGACCGAAAAAGTGGTGGCATTTGAGAATTTTATGTTTGGTGTAATTGATGCGAAACGTTACTACAGGATTTTCGATGAATGTCATCGTAGAATAAGTTTCCGAAAATTGATTTTTTTTATTTTTCATTTGACTTGTCCTATACATTGTAAATACCTTAAGGTACCAATAAGAAGGTACCTAATTATTATCATTTTATCAATGTATTAAGATGAACAGCCCCAAATACGAGCCAGTTGTCTTGTTAATTGTTCATTCATGTGAAATTTTTGTTCGAAGGTGAAGTTCAGCTTGACTTGAAACTTCCTTCAATTATTTTGACTTCCATTGATGCAAGATGATTTTTTATTGAAGAATGCAACATTCTTGTAATTATCTGTTAATTCCTTCCAGAGATACCCATTCCCAACCACTGCATCATATGCATTTCATCTTCGAGTTAATACTTTTGAAATCTACAACTGATGTAACGTATTCAAACTTTAGCCTTAGAAGATAACGACCTCTCCTCAAGCTAGTGCATATTATGATATTATACTGATCTCTTGTATTTTCCATGACAATAACTATATATTGTGTATGCCTTCAATCAGTTTGTATAAACTTCAATTATGCTCGTCACATATTTTCCAAAGAGATTCGACATTGTGAAAAAATACGTAATAACAAAAACTTTTACGTAGAAAGGGCAACATAGCGTTGATTTAAAACCCAAAAATGTTTGGACAAGCGTCATAACCCCACATTTTCGTACTATACAGAGTGAAATGTGTCAAATTTCCATGGCCAACCGAGTGCTAAAATAAAAATGAATGGAGTATATGTATCAGATGAAATGATTTGACGAATAACAATTCTATGAAACCACGGTATACTACTTTTCACTGGTTAATGTAAAATAAGACACCGCATTGTAGAAATTGTCATAATTTCAACTAGAAGGCAAATATTTCGTGAAAATCAGACAAAGAATAACCATACATCCAGAATCTAAAAAATTCAACCAATAATGACTTACCGACATTCGATCTATGACAAATAAAATCTTATTAACGAGTTTCAATGACAGATTTATTCAATGAATAACACTATCTGAAAGTGAAAAGACTGCAAAAGTACCGGGCCTAAATAAAATAGTTCCGTACTAGTTTTTTATTATATTATTAATACTCATAAGGACAGAAACATCAATCCAATATTCTCTTTGCGTTGATAGCACGACTCTACAAAAAAATTTTCGTTCTTTGTCCTAACGTTTATACTAGGATATTCCGGTTAATGGTGCACAAAAACGAAAAGAAAATTTTTTTTTTTTGGTACAAAGTTTGCTTTTGTAATAGTTATAGTATTAATACTCATTCTTCATTTTTTTTAATAATTTTTAATAATTCAAAAACCGCACGATGAGAGTGGGTTGTTTACCCCTACAAAGTATCACTAGTGGGCACTCGAGTCATAAACAACGATAAGGTGTTGTTTAAAAGCCCAGACAAACTTCAAATGTCATCAAGAAAGTGTTTATACGATGCTGATGCATTTTGTTTTATATGTGGTCAATTTATTATAATTCGTGACATGAAATACGAATTAAACACATTTCACGTTCTCTCTGAAGCCTATAAAGCATATTTTGACTTTCCTGTTTGGAACCAAGACAAGCCATGGGCTCTACATGTTGCTTGTAGTTATTGTAAATGATATCGTTGAATAAGTCTCCTAAACACAGAAGCAAACTTTTTTATGCCATATATTTTTTTTTCGTCTAATTTGGATCTAAACTATCGAAATTTTATGCTTTGCAGTCAAAGTCAAATTTGGTGTTGACCCGTGTAGTCATACAAGTTGTTCTATATGGTGTCACCGAACATCCTCCTCGAGATTTAAAGAATCGCCAAACTCCAACATGACTGCGTTTTTCCATAAACTTCCATTTGTAACGTCGCTCTAGGTAAACCGAGTTAAAGGAAAAAAATAAAATTACTTATCTTCCATGCAATGAAGATGTTAATATTTCCTCGGTCAGCTGTCAGTGAAGACAGCCTGGGTTCACGATGGTTTTTTATTCTTTTCGCTCTTTCGAATAAAAAATGGGCGCCAACGTATTTGATTAAAAACATGTTCACAGACTCATTCATAACAAAAAACAATAATAAGAAAATTTGTAGTTTTCTTATGGCTAAAGAGGGGAAACAAAAAAGTGTCTGAATTCATACGATCGACAGCAATCTCTAATGATTATACGAGTTTCAAACTACAAAAAAAAAATAACTGTCGCATAATATTGAAGTCAAAATATCTCTTGAAAACTCTCACTCAAAGCTACTTAAGTATAATGCACCGGCAAAATTCAATTAGTCCCGGGATATTCTTGATTAGAAACAGGAATTATGAATCGGAATGGATCTCTACATACCACTTAAATACCCATAAAGGTTGAAATCACTACTTCAAACAAACGTCAACAATCCTTGCTCTGTCCCAAATCTTCGAAAAAACGGTGAGTATAAACCAAAAATCTGCAACATTCAAACTCGTTGATGTTGTTGGGTGTTATAAAAGAATAGCCATCATCAGCGAACCCATAAGTTTCCTGATATGTCTTGAAATATTAAATTGTAGGGAATCGAATAAATATAGCCTTCAATTATTTTATTGATTCATTCATTGCTATTGCTATATCCCGTTACCGGGAATAAATCTACAAAAAGAAGAAGGAAAAAAAAAAAAAAAAAAATTCGAACAGACTTGTAACTTCTTAGTGCTAGTTGCGACTGTGTGCCCTCCTGTGACTAAAGAGACCCAACCGTGACCTGCAGATCCTTCCACACTCAGGGCATGGATAGTCTCCAACCAGATCTGGCCGCCGCTGTATCCTTCTCGATTCCCCATTATAACTGTGGACCAAAGACCTCCACTGTGACCTGTCTAACGCTAGTTGTTCCCAGTTATGATTAGCATTAACTGATTTTAGGGATTGATGTAGTGTATCCTTAAACCGCCTATACTGGCCTCCTGGTTTCCGGGCTCCCTCAGGGAGTTCGCCGTATAGAGCTATTTTGGGGAGTCTTGTGTCTTGCATCCTCAGAATGTGGCCGCTCCATCTGAGTCGGGCCCTCGTTACTTGAGTCTCAATTGTTGTACAACTCGCGCGCTGCAAGACTTCTGCATTCGAAACTTTGTGGAACCATCTGATGTGCATTATCTGTCTTAGATGACGTTGCTGCGTCTGTTCAAGCTGTTTAATATGTCGCCTGTAGGGAGTCCAGCTTCCGCTTCCGTAAAGAAGCGTTGGGAGGACCACTGCTCTGTAAACAGCTGTCTTGGTCTTCAGATTGAGGTCGTGATCCTGGAACACTCTGTCCTTCAGCTTCCAGAATGCCCGTGATGCCGAATTGATACGGTTGTGTATTTCCGTGTCAAGGTTAGCCCTAGTATTTATGAAGCTTCCCAAGTATTTGAACTGCTCGACCTGTTCTAGAGTTTCATTGTCCAGGCTGATATCTGTTTGAAGGCTTTCTGGCGGACTTACCAGGATTTTGGTCTTGTCAATATTGAGTCTAAGGCCTAAAGCTTCGTATATATGTTTATAAGTGTCCATCATTATCTGTAGATCCTCTGAGCTGCTAGCGATGAGTGAACAGTCGTCTGCATATTGAAGTTCCGTGATAAACTTGGTACGGGTTTTTGCTCTGAGGCGCTTCAGGTTAAACAGGCCTCCATCAAATCTGAATCTTATCCCAACACCTCTTACGGGCATGCTCATGTCAGCAATTATCGATACAGCTTTGGCGAAAATATTGAACAGTAAAGGCGCTAATACGCAGCCTTGTTTTATTCCAGAGTTGGTTGAGAAATGGTCGGTTGTAGAGCCATTATGCTGTATTCTAGCGGTGTTGTTGGTATGAAGGCTTTTACACACTGCTAGGAATTTTTCGGGTACTCCTAGACGTGCCATGATTTTCCAGAGCGCTCTCCGATTCACCGAGTCGAATGCCTTGCTTAAATCGATGAAGGCTGTATAAATCCTTGATTGTTGTTCACGGGCCTTTTCTTGTAGCTGTCGCAGTGTAAAAATTAGGTCCACCGTACCGTGCAAACTGGTCTAAAGGATCTAATTTATACATTTACGAACACTGCTAAACGGCAATGAAGTTTCCAGAAAAAAATCGTCATATCAATGCATATTTTTGATGAGCCTGAATGAAAAGTTATGGTGGAAAATGAAAAAGGGTTGTCGATTCAGCCTGTACGTTGAACAAATATTAGGCTGTACTTAATTTTCCACTTTTAGTACTGTAGTGGATTAGTGCGAATTTTATGATCCGAAACATTTAATTCTTTTTATGTTGATCTTCAGTCTCTCTCATCAATATTAATAATAACGACGATGAAACATAAATATATAATAAGCAGTTTAATTAGGTGCGTGCTGGTCTTAATAGAGAAGGAAGAAGGAAAAGAAAATACTCGATTAATTGCGCACCAGTTTGAAAAGTTTTTTGCAGAATCGTTAACGTACGTAAATAAGAATTCCACATAAGATACTCAATGTTCTTCAGAGAATAATATCAACCAAATAATTAATTACTATTGCTCAAGCAAGATGTTCTACAATCTCGATTTCGATGTTTTTATATCTATAGAACTTTTATTCGATATTTGTGGTGATTATTTAAATCCTTCATTAGAAATCATTACAAAATTTGTTCTCAAAGATATCACCTACATAATAGCTGGTGTGAATGAATTCTGGCGACATTTGGAAGTATGTTTTATAAATGTTTGGGCATAAAGACATTTTCAGGTAGATCCTCCTCCACTCATGCGTATAATTAATAATTATTAATTATTATTTCTTCGGAAGAATGAGTTCATTCTACTCACTGATCCAAAAATTGTTACTCCATATAAGTAGATAACATATGTTTTAACGTGAAATTGTTATCGTTCAGTGTTCGTTATTCGCATCATTTTTCTGTTATCACTATGAATACAAAGGTACATATACTTTGTCGTACATCTCCTTTTTTCAGAAGAATAATCTAAGCTCATAATGATTTTGAACTTTTCAGAAATGACACAATAAAGTATGGATTTCATAACTTGTTGATCATACCTCAAAAACATATTTCTTTTTTTGATTTCCCCTCTTCTGATGATGTATAAATTTTAGAAATATTAACGTAATTCGAAACAATCAAGAAATAAATCATTAATGGAAGCGCTAGAGCATTTTCATATTATTATTGAATATCATACGAATATTTAGGAAATACTTGATACGTGCTAGATATATCAATATAGAAACTAAAATGTATTTTTGGGGTAAGTAAATTAGCATAATATGTTGTTTTTATCTTGGAAATGAAATCCATAAGAAATTTTCCTTGACATTATGTGATGACCTCATAGCAGCAAGATTATTGAAAACTTGTGAATAAGGAGTTGATTTCTATTGATTTTTCGGAATATATATTCTGTTTTCAAGTGGAATAACCTAACTTAGGTGTTAAGAGAAGTAAACTTGTTGATATAGTTTGGTTTGAGTATCATGGATAGAAGTTTTCAAAAATGTTTTATGCAAGCTGAGTAATAAGTGGAATGGGTATGTTATTCTCAAAATAAATTATTTCCGCACAAAAGCTTCGATTTGCAGATTTTTTCAAGAGAGTTTTTGCAGGAACTTGTTGAATCTAATTAAGTATATGCGATATAATCTACATAACCCCGTTAAAAATCTTAGTTAACTGAATTGCTCAATTCGAAACAATTAACTGATAAATTTCCTGTAAGTAGTATTGCATATGTCAAGTTTGTTATCCACTAGTAAATTACCATCAAGAACAATATCAAAATAGAAACATATATAGATATTGGATTTCGTTCAAAATATAATTTCTAATACTATTCTTTCATCTTAAAAATTATTGTTTGTCAATAGATTTGAGTTTATGGAAGATAATTATTACAGGTGAAACTTCATTCAATAGATGTTCATTAAAAATAATTTCAATGCAAGGAAAATCAAGTAAATCTGACCTACTTTTCTCCTTGATCGATATCAATCATTTTTTTAGAATGTGTTTGCATTTATATTTTTGTATATTGCGTTTGTTTTTGGAAGATATTCATTCAACTCACAAATAATATTTCGTTATAGAGCACTGTCTAACGAGAAGTTCCTTAAATTGAGCTGATCAGAAATGACGGATCAATTGGGTGAGAAAATTGTACTGGGAAGATCTAGATCAAAAATTTCCTCATAAACTTATGTGCTAACATATACACATTTGCTGTTGTTTCTTGTGAATGAAGTTTTCATCAATATTATTTTTTACTACATTTTCTGATACTCCATATTGTGCCAAATTTGACTTAATAATGTTATTACTTCAATTGAATTGTATTTTGTAATATTCTCTTCGAACAGCCTCTTTGCTCAATACCTATAACAGCAGTTATTTTGGTTCAATCTTCTTTCTACCTCCTAGGAATTTATTTATATCTGAGTGTATGTTTGTTTAAATGTAACTACATATGTAAGGGCGAGAATGAAAGATTTAATAAAATATACAAAAATGCAAAATTGTGAGTTCTATATATATTATTCTCTCAAAACTTTATTCCTGCCCAAATGAATTATTACAATTTTCTTGAGTTTGCACGTACACATAGGCTTTATACCAGTTTTGACCAACAATCCCTGTATTTGAAGGACACCCGAGGCTATTTAGGTGACACTCTGCTATGGTTTCATTCGAAAACGTTTAAGGGACACTTAAAACGCTAGATAATACCCTAGAGTAGGGGTGCTCAAACTGTCGGTCGCCTGTGATTTTTGAGTCGATCTCAAAAAAATATTAGCCGATTCTGATCTACATGGTGCGTCTTTGACTAAATATTGTAACAGTTCACCGTCCAGATGCGCAACGTATGAGACGTGCCTTCGTATCGCTCCCTATAAACTGAATCTCCAAACTAAGAAATAATTGTTTTAATCAAGCATACCATCAAGATTTGTGAAATTAAGTATGCCTCCAAAAACAACAGGTGACATTAAAAATGCTATAAAAGATTCGCTTCGAGAACTGCTCTGCGATGAAGAATTCATTGGTACTTTACTAGCCAAGGTCGAGGAAAAACTAGCTACCTTCCAAAAAACTGTTGATAAACATACTGATGCGATAAGGATTCTTGAAGAGAAAATGGACAAAGTTCAGCAGAACGAGAAGGTAAACAATATATGTGTTCACAACTTGCCGGAAGAACAGGATCGAGATACAAGGGAAATTTTCATCCAACTTTGTAAGGATAAAATGAACATCACACATGACGACACAGGCATAGCAACTCGACACCGAAACCCAGAAGTAATAGAACGAGTTCTACAAGAAACGATTAACGAAACAAATGACTGGAGCATAAAGTGGACAATCAAGCTCAATGGACAAAAGAGCCAAGCAATATTATTACAGAAGAGAAGACTGCGACCCACAACGAATCTAGAAGTTGACGGCGAAGAAATCGACTGGAAAAATGAAGCCAAATATTTAGGAATAACGCTTGACAAAGGACTTACATACTTGGAAAAGCCATATCAAACAAGCAATCAACAAAACGAAAGCAGCGATGAATAGACTCTACCCTCTAATAGGAAGAAGAAGAAGCCACATTTCGAAAGAGACAAAATTGAAGATAATCAAAGCCGTTGCTAGGCCCCAACTGACTTATGGATCAGTTGCCTGGGACTTCGTGGCAAAGAGCCACATCAAAAGAATTTAGGCCACTGAAAACAAGCTGCTACGATGTGCAATAGATTCACCTTGGTTTGTCAGGAATAGACAGATTTATAGGGACCTAAAATGGGAAACCATAACGGAATTCATGAACAGAAAAGCAGAGAAATTATTCGAAACAACGAAAAACCATCCGAATCAAGGACTCAGGAGACTAGTGGACTACGACCCAGAGGAAGACAAGAGGAGAATGCGAATTTACCGAAGGAGACCAAGAGATCAATTAAAAAGAGATTAAAATAACAACAGAAACTTATTGAAAAATTCAATAAAGTGTTAATCCAATAGAGGATAAACACATAAATCCCAGCACGATAGTGTGCGAGAAGAAAACCGACTAAGAGATGAACGGTTTATAGGCAAATGCCCGGAACCAGAATTCAAGAAGCAGTTAAGGGTTTTTAGTGGGTCTCGAGCTCAGAAGAGTGAGAAACCGCACACTTATTCCCCCTCAGGAGTGGGTGGTTCGTCTGATTTGCATATTATCCCCCTGCTACACCAAAAAAAAAAATTATTTTGGACCAAACAATTTAGTTAGCATTCAATGATTATATACAGGGGGATTCCTAACAATTGATAGGACTTTCAAAAGCTATTACCTATGTATCCTAATAGTTACGAATCACCCTGTATACGGAATTTTTTTAAATCTCTGTTTCTTTCACGCATTGATGTATTCGAATAGTTGCCTTGCCTCAAATTCCCCCATTTCATACAAACAGTTTATAACCTGACGGATATGAGTGACACAGTTTATGTAGGTAAATAACAATGAGTTTCAAACTAGAATAAATCGAATACGACTGAATCCAGAAAAATTTAGTGTGTGAAAAGATAATTCGAAATTCGATTTTGATATTCTAAAATTTTTCTTCGATATTACAACATCAACTTCAGAATAAGTCGAATGAGGTCGAAAATCTTTAAAATCTTCTCCGGGAAGCACTTGATTCATTTACCAGATTGAAAAGAATTATAACTAGATATTTTATTTCTGATACTGAACGACATACGAAGTTTTTGCTTCATTTACTTATATTCGTCCTAAATCAAGTACAACAATCAATAAATAAATTTCTTATAATATTATAATTATACTTCCAGAGGCAAATAGTTGAAAAAAATTACTCGATTTCAAAAAATGTTATCAACGACGAGACCACGAGACTTTTACGAGACTCTCGAACGAGACTCGAGACGAGACTTCATGTCTTATCGGCGAGGCGAGACGAGACTACACTAAAATCTCGTCTCGTTGGTCTAGTGGGCATCACTAGATGATTTGCTTTCAATCGCACCACATCGATTGGTTATTGTGAATGCTATGTTTTCTAATAATTATTTGTTTTTGGTTGTTTATGGCTATATTAAGCTGGAATGTATTTTAATATAGATACTTTCAATAGTTAAGGTTAAGGTGAGTCGCATCACTATTGAGTACCTACTTTTTATTGTGATGTATATAGACAGACAGACAGATATAGACATATAGTCTCTATGTCTATACTCCATTCAAATTTATTTCAGCAGTCGGTTAGCCATGAAATAATTTTCTCAAGTTTTTGTAACTCGAACAGAGTAAGGTTGGGACTCATGAAATGTCGGCAATGTCATAACGCCGTTGCCACAACTAATATCAATTTTTATTACGAAAATGCCGAAAGTGATTGAAAAAGAGAAAAGACAGGGTTTCGGGAAGTTCTATTTAGAATTCAGGTCCGCTCATTCATATAGTTACCCTCATATTCTGAAATCCAAAATACGTCAGACGGTATCGAGCATATTCAATGTAAGTGACTTTATATAATGTTTCATCTGAATCTAAACGACTTATATTTCAGCTGAATATTTCCAAAATCAGAAAGATTGTGAATAAAAAGGATGACAAAGAATTTCCTTCTATTGGCAGACCGAAAAAGTGGTGGCATTTGAGAATTTTATGTTTGGTGTAATTGATGCGAAACGTTACTACAGGATTTTCGATGAATGTCATCGTAGAATAAGTTTCCGAAAATTGATTTTTTTTATTTTTCATTTGACTTGTCCTATACATTGTAAATACCTTAAGGTACCAATAAGAAGGTACCTAATTATTATCATTTTATCAATGTATTAAGATGAACAGCCCCAAATACGAGCCAGTTGTCTTGTTAATTGTTCATTCATGTGAAATTTTTGTTCGAAGGTGAAGTTCAGCTTGACTTGAAACTTCCTTCAATTATTTTGACTTCCATTGATGCAAGATGATTTTTTATTGAAGAATGCAACATTCTTGTAATTATCTGTTAATTCCTTCCAGAGATACCCATTCCCAACCACTGCATCATATGCATTTCATCTTCGAGTTAATACTTTTGAAATCTACAACTGATGTAACGTATTCAAACTTTAGCCTTAGAAGATAACGACCTCTCCTCAAGCTAGTGCATATTATGATATTATACTGATCTCTTGTATTTTCCATGACAATAACTATATATTGTGTATGCCTTCAATCAGTTTGTATAAACTTCAATTATGCTCGTCACATATTTTCCAAAGAGATTCGACATTGTGAAAAAATACGTAATAACAAAAACTTTTACGTAGAAAGGGCAACATAGCGTTGATTTAAAACCCAAAAATGTTTGGACAAGCGTCATAACCCCACATTTTCGTACTATACAGAGTGAAATGTGTCAAATTTCCATGGCCAACCGAGTGCTAAAATAAAAATGAATGGAGTATATGTATCAGATGAAATGATTTGACGAATAACAATTCTATGAAACCACGGTATACTACTTTTCACTGGTTAATGTAAAATAAGACACCGCATTGTAGAAATTGTCATAATTTCAACTAGAAGGCAAATATTTCGTGAAAATCAGACAAAGAATAACCATACATCCAGAATCTAAAAAATTCAACCAATAATGACTTACCGACATTCGATCTATGACAAATAAAATCTTATTAACGAGTTTCAATGACAGATTTATTCAATGAATAACACTATCTGAAAGTGAAAAGACTGCAAAAGTACCGGGCCTAAATAAAATAGTTCCGTACTAGTTTTTTATTATATTATTAATACTCATAAGGACAGAAACATCAATCCAATATTCTCTTTGCGTTGATAGCACGACTCTACAAAAAAATTTTCGTTCTTTGTCCTAACGTTTATACTAGGATATTCCGGTTAATGGTGCACAAAAACGAAAAGAAAATTTTTTTTTTTTGGTACAAAGTTTGCTTTTGTAATAGTTATAGTATTAATACTCATTCTTCATTTTTTTTAATAATTTTTAATAATTCAAAAACCGCACGATGAGAGTGGGTTGTTTACCCCTACAAAGTATCACTAGTGGGCACTCGAGTCATAAACAACGATAAGGTGTTGTTTAAAAGCCCAGACAAACTTCAAATGTCATCAAGAAAGTGTTTATACGATGCTGATGCATTTTGTTTTATATGTGGTCAATTTATTATAATTCGTGACATGAAATACGAATTAAACACATTTCACGTTCTCTCTGAAGCCTATAAAGCATATTTTGACTTTCCTGTTTGGAACCAAGACAAGCCATGGGCTCTACATGTTGCTTGTAGTTATTGTAAATGATATCGTTGAATAAGTCTCCTAAACACAGAAGCAAACTTTTTTATGCCATATATTTTTTTTTCGTCTAATTTGGATCTAAACTATCGAAATTTTATGCTTTGCAGTCAAAGTCAAATTTGGTGTTGACCCGTGTAGTCATACATTAGCAATTAACAAGCCTGGCGATGTTGCAGCCCAAATAGGTTTCATGAACATAAAACGCGAGGTCCGTCAAGAAATAAGAAAAATCAAGGACAGCTGGTGGAAAGAAAAAGCTAGGGAAATACAAGCTTACGCCGATAACCATGACTACAGGCGTTTTTTCGAAGCTATTAAAACTGTTTACGGTCCAAGCAGAAAAGCTAGCTTTCCTATAAGAGATGCTCATGGAGCTATTCTAACTGATGATAGAAAAATTCTCGAAAGATGGAAGGAGCATTACTCACAGGTCTTGAATCAAAATAACGACTCGGATTTATCCATTTTAGACCTGCTTCCCGCGTATAGTCCGATGACATTGCTTGATGACGAAATTTCAATGTCGGAAATCATAAGCGCGATTAAAAAAATGAAAAATGATAAGTCACCTGGTCTAGACGGCATTCCGGCGGAGATATTCAAAGCCATGGATGAGGACATTGTCAATAGTCTCCTAATACTATTCCGCAAGATCTGGGAACAGGGAGATGTGCCACAAGACTTCAGAGACGCTTTAGTTATCAACCTCTATAAGAACAAAGGCGATACGTCGAATTGCAACAATTACAGGGGCATATCGTTGCTTAATGTGGCCAGTAAAATTCTCTCGAAGATTATGGCTAATCGTCTGGTTCCACTCTTAGAGAAGCTTTTACCTGAATCCCAGTGCGGCTTTCGACCAAATCGAGGTACGGTGGACCTAATTTTTACACTGCGACAGCTACAAGAAAAGGCCCGTGAACAACAATCAAGGATTTATACAGCCTTCATCGATTTAAGCAAGGCATTCGACTCGGTGAATCGGAGAGCGCTCTGGAAAATCATGGCACGTCTAGGAGTACCCGAAAAATTCCTGGCAGTGTGTAAAAGCCTTCATACCAACAACACCGCTAGAATACAGCATAATGGCTCTACAACCGACCATTTCTCAACCAACTCTGGAATAAAACAAGGCTGCGTATTAGCGCCTTTACTGTTCAATATTTTCGCCATAGCTGTATCGATAATTGCTGACATGAGCATGCCCGTAAGAGGTGTTGGGATAAGATTCAGATTTGATGGAGGCCTGTTTAACCTGAAGCGCCTCAGAGCAAAAACCCGTACTAAGTTTATCACGGAACTTCAATATGCAGACGACTGTTCACTCATCGCTAGCAGCTCAGAGGATCTACAGATAATGATGGACACCTATAAACATATATACGAAGCTTTAGGCCTTAGACTCAATATTGACAAGACCAAAATCCTGGTAAGTCCGCCAGAAAGCCTTCAAACAGATATCAGCCTGGACAATGAAACTCTAGAACAGGTCGAGCAGTTCAAATACTTGGGAAGCTTCATAAATACTAGGGCTAACCTTGACACGGAAATACACAACCGTATCAATTCGGCATCACGGGCATTCTGGAAGCTGAAGGACAGAGTGTTCCAGAATCACGACCTCAATCTGAAGACCAAGACAGCTGTTTACAGAGCAGTGGTCCTCCCAACGCTTCTTTACGGAAGCGAAAGCTGGACTCCCTACAGGCGACATATTAAACAGCTTGAACAGACGCAGCAACGTCATCTAAGACAGATAATGCACATCAGATGGTTCCACAAAGTTTCGAATGCAGAAGTCTTGCAGCGCGCGAGTTGTACAACAATTGAGACTCAAGTAACGAGGGCCCGACTCAGATGGAGCGGCCACATTCTGAGGATGCAAGACACAAGACTCCCCAAAATAGCTCTATACGGCGAACTCACTGAGGGAGCCCGGAAACCAGGAGGCCAGTATAAGCGGTTTAAGGATACACTACATCAATCCCTAAAATCAGTTAATGCTAATCATAACTGGGAACAACTAGCGTTAGACAGGTCACAGTGGAGGTCTTTGGTCCACAGTTATAATGGAGAATCGAGAAGGATACAGCGGCGGCCAGATCTGGTTGGAGACTATCCATGCCCTGAGTGTGGAAGGATCTGCAGGTCACGGTTGGGTCTCTTTAGTCACAGGAGGGCACACAATCGCAACTAGCACTAAGAAGTTACAAGTCTGTTCCAATTTTTTTTTTTTTTTTTTTTTTTTTTTTTTTTTTTTTTTCTTCTTCTTTTTGTAGTTTTATTTCCGGTAACGGGATACAGCAATGAATGAATGAATGAATACAAGTTGTTCTATATGGTGTCACCGAACATCCTCCTCGAGATTTAAAGAATCGCCAAACTCCAACATGACTGCGTTTTTCCATAAACTTCCATTTGTAACGTCGCTCTAGGTAAACCGAGTTAAAGGAAAAAAATAAAATTACTTATCTTCCATGCAATGAAGATGTTAATATTTCCTCGGTCAGCTGTCAGTGAAGACAGCCTGGGTTCACGATGGTTTTTTATTCTTTTCGCTCTTTCGAATAAAAAATGGGCGCCAACGTATTTGATTAAAAACATGTTCACAGACTCATTCATAACAAAAAACAATAATAAGAAAATTTGTAGTTTTCTTATGGCTAAAGAGGGGAAACAAAAAAGTGTCTGAATTCATACGATCGACAGCAATCTCTAATGATTATACGAGTTTCAAACTACAAAAAAAAAATAACTGTCGCATAATATTGAAGTCAAAATATCTCTTGAAAACTCTCACTCAAAGCTACTTAAGTATAATGCACCGGCAAAATTCAATTAGTCCCGGGATATTCTTGATTAGAAACAGGAATTATGAATCGGAATGGATCTCTACATACCACTTAAATACCCATAAAGGTTGAAATCACTACTTCAAACAAACGTCAACAATCCTTGCTCTGTCCCAAATCTTCGAAAAAACGGTGAGTATAAACCAAAAATCTGCAACATTCAAACTCGTTGATGTTGTTGGGTGTTATAAAAGAATAGCCATCATCAGCGAACCCATAAGTTTCCTGATATGTCTTGAAATATTAAATTGTAGGGAATCGAATAAATATAGCCTTCAATTATTTTATTGATTCATTCATTGCTATTGCTATATCCCGTTACCGGGAATAAATCTACAAAAAGAAGAAGGAAAAAAAAAAAAAAAAAAAATTCGAACAGACTTGTAACTTCTTAGTGCTAGTTGCGACTGTGTGCCCTCCTGTGACTAAAGAGACCCAACCGTGACCTGCAGATCCTTCCACACTCAGGGCATGGATAGTCTCCAACCAGATCTGGCCGCCGCTGTATCCTTCTCGATTCCCCATTATAACTGTGGACCAAAGACCTCCACTGTGACCTGTCTAACGCTAGTTGTTCCCAGTTATGATTAGCATTAACTGATTTTAGGGATTGATGTAGTGTATCCTTAAACCGCCTATACTGGCCTCCTGGTTTCCGGGCTCCCTCAGGGAGTTCGCCGTATAGAGCTATTTTGGGGAGTCTTGTGTCTTGCATCCTCAGAATGTGGCCGCTCCATCTGAGTCGGGCCCTCGTTACTTGAGTCTCAATTGTTGTACAACTCGCGCGCTGCAAGACTTCTGCATTCGAAACTTTGTGGAACCATCTGATGTGCATTATCTGTCTTAGATGACGTTGCTGCGTCTGTTCAAGCTGTTTAATATGTCGCCTGTAGGGAGTCCAGCTTCCGCTTCCGTAAAGAAGCGTTGGGAGGACCACTGCTCTGTAAACAGCTGTCTTGGTCTTCAGATTGAGGTCGTGATCCTGGAACACTCTGTCCTTCAGCTTCCAGAATGCCCGTGATGCCGAATTGATACGGTTGTGTATTTCCGTGTCAAGGTTAGCCCTAGTATTTATGAAGCTTCCCAAGTATTTGAACTGCTCGACCTGTTCTAGAGTTTCATTGTCCAGGCTGATATCTGTTTGAAGGCTTTCTGGCGGACTTACCAGGATTTTGGTCTTGTCAATATTGAGTCTAAGGCCTAAAGCTTCGTATATATGTTTATAAGTGTCCATCATTATCTGTAGATCCTCTGAGCTGCTAGCGATGAGTGAACAGTCGTCTGCATATTGAAGTTCCGTGATAAACTTGGTACGGGTTTTTGCTCTGAGGCGCTTCAGGTTAAACAGGCCTCCATCAAATCTGAATCTTATCCCAACACCTCTTACGGGCATGCTCATGTCAGCAATTATCGATACAGCTTTGGCGAAAATATTGAACAGTAAAGGCGCTAATACGCAGCCTTGTTTTATTCCAGAGTTGGTTGAGAAATGGTCGGTTGTAGAGCCATTATGCTGTATTCTAGCGGTGTTGTTGGTATGAAGGCTTTTACACACTGCTAGGAATTTTTCGGGTACTCCTAGACGTGCCATGATTTTCCAGAGCGCTCTCCGATTCACCGAGTCGAATGCCTTGCTTAAATCGATGAAGGCTGTATAAATCCTTGATTGTTGTTCACGGGCCTTTTCTTGTAGCTGTCGCAGTATAAAAATTAGGTCCACCGTACCGTGCAAACTGGTCTAAAGGATCTAATTTATACATTTACGAACACTGCTAAACGGCAATGAAGTTTCCAGAAAAAAATCGTCATATCAATGCATATTTTTGATGAGCCTGAATGAAAAGTTATGGTGGAAAATGAAAAAGGGTTGTCGATTCAGCCTGTACGTTGAACAAATATTAGGCTGTACTTAATTTTCCACTTTTAGTACTGTAGTGGATTAGTGCGAATTTTATGATCCGAAACATTTAATTCTTTTTATGTTGATCTTCAGTCTCTCTCATCAATATTAATAATAACGACGATGAAACATAAATATATAATAAGCAGTTTAATTAGGTGCGTGCTGGTCTTAATAGAGAAGGAAGAAGGAAAAGAAAATACTCGATTAATTGCGCACCAGTTTGAAAAGTTTTTTGCAGAATCGTTAACGTACGTAAATAAGAATTCCACATAAGATACTCAATGTTCTTCAGAGAATAATATCAACCAAATAATTAATTACTATTGCTCAAGCAAGATGTTCTACAATCTCGATTTCGATGTTTTTATATCTATAGAACTTTTATTCGATATTTGTGGTGATTATTTAAATCCTTCATTAGAAATCATTACAAAATTTGTTCTCAAAGATATCACCTACATAATAGCTGGTGTGAATGAATTCTGGCGACATTTGGAAGTATGTTTTATAAATGTTTGGGCATAAAGACATTTTCAGGTAGATCCTCCTCCACTCATGCGTATAATTAATAATTATTAATTATTATTTCTTCGGAAGAATGAGTTCATTCTACTCACTGATCCAAAAATTGTTACTCCATATAAGTAGATAACATATGTTTTAACGTGAAATTGTTATCGTTCAGTGTTCGTTATTCGCATCATTTTTCTGTTATCACTATGAATACAAAGGTACATATACTTTGTCGTACATCTCCTTTTTTCAGAAGAATAATCTAAGCTCATAATGATTTTGAACTTTTCAGAAATGACACAATAAAGTATGGATTTCATAACTTGTTGATCATACCTCAAAAACATATTTCTTTTTTTGATTTCCCCTCTTCTGATGATGTATAAATTTTAGAAATATTAACGTAATTCGAAACAATCAAGAAATAAATCATTAATGGAAGCGCTAGAGCATTTTCATATTATTATTGAATATCATACGAATATTTAGGAAATACTTGATACGTGCTAGATATATCAATATAGAAACTAAAATGTATTTTTGGGGTAAGTAAATTAGCATAATATGTTGTTTTTATCTTGAAAATGAAATCCATAAGAAATTTTCCTTGACATTATGTGATGACCTCATAGCAGCAAGATTATTGAAAACTTGTGAATAAGGAGTTGATTTCTATTGATTTTTCGGAATATATATTCTGTTTTCAAGTGGAATAACCTAACTTAGGTGTTAAGAGAAGTAAACTTGTTGATATAGTTTGGTTTGAGTATCATGGATAGAAGTTTTCAAAAATGTTTTATGCAAGCTGAGTAATAAGTGGAATGGGTATGTTATTCTCAAAATAAATTATTTCCGCACAAAAGCTTCGATTTGCAGATTTTTTCAAGAGAGTTTTTGCAGGAACTTGTTGAATCTAATTAAGTATATGCGATATAATCTACATAACCCCGTTAAAAATCTTAGTTAACTGAATTGCTCAATTCGAAACAATTAACTGATAAATTTCCTGTAAGTAGTATTGCATATGTCAAGTTTGTTATCCACTAGTAAATTACCATCAAGAACAATATCAAAATAGAAACATATATAGATATTGGATTTCGTTCAAAATATAATTTCTAATACTATTCTTTCATCTTAAAAATTATTGTTTGTCAATAGATTTGAGTTTATGGAAGATAATTATTACAGGTGAAACTTCATTCAATAGATGTTCATTAAAAATAATTTCAATGCAAGGAAAATCAAGTAAATCTGACCTACTTTTCTCCTTGATCGATATCAATCATTTTTTTAGAATGTGTTTGCATTTATATTTTTGTATATTGCGTTTGTTTTTGGAAGATATTCATTCAACTCACAAATAATATTTCGTTATAGAGCACTGTCTAACGAGAAGTTCCTTAAATTGAGCTGATCAGAAATGACGGATCAATTGGGTGAGAAAATTGTACTGGGAAGATCTAGATCAAAAATTTCCTCATAAACTTATGTGCTAACATATACACATTTGCTGTTGTTTCTTGTGAATGAAGTTTTCATCAATATTATTTTTTACTACATTTTCTGATACTCCATATTGTGCCAAATTTGACTTAATAATGTTATTACTTCAATTGAATTGTATTTTGTAATATTCTCTTCGAACAGCCTCTTTGCTCAATACCTATAACAGCAGTTATTTTGGTTCAATCTTCTTTCTACCTCCTAGGAATTTATTTATATCTGAGTGTATGTTTGTTTAAATGTAACTACATATGTAAGGGCGAGAATGAAAGATTTAATAAAATATACAAAAATGCAAAATTGTGAGTTCTATATATATTATTCTCTCAAAACTTTATTCCTGCCCAAATGAATTATTACAATTTTCTTGAGTTTGCACGTACACATAGGCTTTATACCAGTTTTGACCAACAATCCCTGTATTTGAAGGACACCCGAGGCTATTTAGGTGACACTCTGCTATGGTTTCATTCGAAAACGTTTAAGGGACACTTAAAACGCTAGATAATACCCTAGAGTAGGGGTGCTCAAACTGTCGGTCGCCTGTGATTTTTGAGTCGATCTCAAAAAAATATTAGCCGATTCTGATCTACATGGTGCGTCTTTGACTAAATATTGTAACAGTTCACCGTCCAGATGCGCAACGTATGAGACGTGCCTTCGTATCGCTCCCTATAAACTGAATCTCCAAACTAAGAAATAATTGTTTTAATCAAGCATACCATCAAGATTTGTGAAATTAAGTATGCCTCCAAAAACAACAGGTGACATTAAAAATGCTATAAAAGATTCGCTTCGAGAACTGCTCTGCGATGAAGAATTCATTGGTACTTTACTAGCCAAGGTCGAGGAAAAACTAGCTACCTTCCAAAAAACTGTTGATAAACATACCGATGCGATAAGGATTCTTGAAGAGAAAATGGACAAAGTTCAGCAGAACGAGAAGGTAAACAATATATGTGTTCACAACTTGCCGGAAGAACAGGATCGAGATACAAGGGAAATTTTCATCCAACTTTGTAAGGATAAAATGAACATCACACATGACGACACAGGCATAGCAACTCGACACCGAAACCCAGAAGTAATAGAACGAGTTCTACAAGAAACGATTAACGAAACAAATGACTGGAGCATAAAGTGGACAATCAAGCTCAATGGACAAAAGAGCCAAGCAATATTATTACAGAAGAGAAGACTGCGACCCACAACGAATCTAGAAGTTGACGGCGAAGAAATCGACTGGAAAAATGAAGCCAAATATTTAGGAATAACGCTTGACAAAGGACTTACATACTTGGAAAAGCCATATCAAACAAGCAATCAACAAAACGAAAGCAGCGATGAATAGACTCTACCCTCTAATAGGAAGAAGAAGAAGCCACATTTCGAAAGAGACAAAATTGAAGATAATCAAAGCCGTTGCTAGGCCCCAACTGACTTATGGATCAGTTGCCTGGGACTTCGTGGCAAAGAGCCACATCAAAAGAATTTAGGCCACTGAAAACAAGCTGCTACGATGTGCAATAGATTCACCTTGGTTTGTCAGGAATAGACAGATTTATAGGGACCTAAAATGGGAAACCATAACGGAATTCATGAACAGAAAAGCAGAGAAATTATTCGAAACAACGAAAAACCATCCGAATCAAGGACTCAGGAGACTAGTGGACTACGACCCAGAGGAAGACAAGAGGAGAATGCGAATTTACCGAAGGAGACCAAGAGATCAATTAAAAAGAGATTAAAATAACAACAGAAACTTATTGAAAAATTCAATAAAGTGTTAATCCAATAGAGGATAAACACATAAATCCCAGCACGATAGTGTGCGAGAAGAAAACCGACTAAGAGATGAACGGTTTATAGGCAAATGCCCGGAACCAGAATTCAAGAAGCAGTTAAGGGTTTTTAGTGGGTCTCGAGCTCAGAAGAGTGAGAAACCGCACACTTATTCCCCCTCAGGAGTGGGTGGTTCGTCTGATTTGCATATTATCCCCCTGCTACACCAAAAAAAAAAATTATTTTGGACCAAACAATTTAGTTAGCATTCAATGATTATATACAGGGGGATTCCTAACAATTGATAGGACTTTGAAAAGCTATTACCTATGTATCCTAATAGTTACGAATCACCCTGTATACGGAATTTTTTTAAATCTCTGTTTCTTTCACGCATTGATGTATTCGAATAGTTGCCTTGCCTCAAATTCCCCCATTTCATACAAACAGTTTATAACCTGACGGATATGAGTGACACAGTTTATGTAGGTAAATAACAATGAGTTTCAAACTAGAATAAATCGAATACGACTGAATCAAGAAAAATTTAGTGTGTGAAAAGATAATTCGAAATTCGATTTTGATATTCTAAAATTTTTCTTCGATATTACAACATCAACTTCAGAATAAGTCGAATGAGGTCGAAAATCTTTAAAATCTTCTCCGGGAAGCACTTGATTCATTTACCAGATTGAAAAGAATTATAACTAGATATTTTATTTCTGATACTGAACGACATACGAAGTTTTTGCTTCATTTACTTATATTCGTCCTAAATCAAGTACAACAATCAATAAATAAATTTCTTATAATAATATAATTATACTTCCAGAGGCAAATAGTTGAAAAAAATTACTCGATTTCAAAAAATGTTATCAACGACGAGACCACGAGACTTTTACGAGACTCTCGAACGAGACTCGAGACGAGACTTCATGTCTTATCGGCGAGACGAGACGAGACGAGTCAAGCCATCCATACCAGGTGCAGTGCCAGTCTTGAATGACCCAATGACTTGTTTCACCGCCTCAGGAGTTATGTCAACAAAGTCAAAAGATTGCTGGACACTTGGAATTGCAATCCGTGGAAGGGGGCCGTCAGGTTCTCTCGAAAAAGCATGAGCAAAAGTATCAGCAAACGTGTTAGCAGTACTCATAGGGTCGTCGCAAAGGTTCCCAGATTTATCACGAATTACGGGAACAGAAACAGTGGTGTTAAATGTCTGACGGATATATTTAAAAAAGCTCTTCTTGTCACTACTTGAAACTAACTTCGACTCGAATGTTCTTTTAGCTGATTTTATGTTGAGAGAAAGATTATTTGAGTATTTTCTATGGATATCGAAGTCAGACTCACGCCCACTCCTAATATAGCGTTGCCATAAGGATTTTTTGAATCTTATTTGACGTATAATCTTTTCGTCTATCCAAGGTTTAATTGTATTCCGCCGCACTGTGATCGAGCGTGTGTGTCTCTCAACAGTATCAACAATAACATTCTCTAATTTTTTCCACATATCCTCGACATCATCGGCATCCCAGAGACTATCCCAACTAACCAGCATAAGTTCCTCATCAACTTTGTCAAAATCGGTACACCTTATTTTCTTCCTGGACATGAAAGACCTATTTTCCACAGAGAATTGTAATTTTGAGCACAAAACAACGTGATCTGATTTGCCCACTGGTGGTTCATAATCCAAAGAGGAGACCAAATTTTTGTCATTAACAAGAATTAAATCCAGTGTTGACGGACGTTGACCTATACGAAATCTCGTCGGCTGGCTGACGAGCTGCTGGAGATGACAGTTATTGACCATGTCAAGGAACTTAGCTGAGGGTGAAGCATTAGATGGAGAGGTCATGATAGGCCACCTCAAGTCATTCAAGTTGAAATCGCCTGCAATAAAAATATTCTTTCTTGAGTTAGATAAATCTTCAATTGCGTCGAACAAGAAAGAATCATATGGACATGGTCTGGGTCGATAAACACAGCCTAATGTGATGGAAAAACTTGACGTAGATAAGTCAAGGAAAATATTGTCTATACCAGGCGAAAGAACCGAATGTGAACGAATGGAGTATTTATTGACAATATCAACACAAACATAGATGCAGCAGCCCCCATAACCTGGCGTTGTAACACTATCACACCTGTAAACGACATATCCTGGAATATTACACGAAGCATCAGGGATGTTTGGAGTTAGCCATGTCTCTGTGATCATAACAAAGTCTGGTTTAGAAATATCAACAAGAGCCATCAGGTCATTTTTCTTCGCCGACAGAGAAGCTAAGTTTGTATAAAGTATCTTCCATTCTTCAGGTGATGTTAGTTTTTTGGGGGAGGATTATCAGGAGCCGTAGAGGAAACAATTGCAGGCTCGCCCTTTATATACTTGATTGTTAAATTTATCTCACCCCCGGAAATTCTGTTCTTCAGTTCCTCCCGCATGCGATTGAGACGTTCAAGCTGTTCGTGTGTTTTATCGTCAGAAACGCTGAAATCCCTCAGCACAGGATTGACGGCGATTACCTTCTTATTTTTCAGAATGTTGAGAGGGGTATTCAAATTGTTGAAGCAAACTTTCACTGGGCGGGGAACATCAGATTTCCTCACCTTACCAACTCTAGATATAGCTGTGATGTGATCAAAGGCAGATCTTTCAACCTCATTAACGATTTTTTTGATGATCACGGCGTCCTCAGCATCATTTACCTCCGGTATGTTCCTTACAATAATATTGTGTGACCTCTTTATCCTCTCCATCATCTCCTGTGCACTACATGGTTCGGGACCGCCTCTAGCCACACCGCTGGCATCGACAGCGGAAGTCACCCGACCTCCAATGTCAGAGACTCTCGAACGAAGCTCCATCATATCATGAACTACGGATTCATGAGCAGTTTGTAAATTCGTAATGTTATGCTGGCACTCCGCAATAGCAACCCCCTGGGCATGGAGCAGCTCAGAGTGGTGTTCGATTTTTTCAGAGCAATTCTTCAGCTGCTCACATAAGTCTGTCTGGGTATTTTTGATCGTTTCAATATCCTGAGCAATTTTGTCAAGTTTAGACAGCTTTTCCAGAATGAGAGCTAAGGGACCAGTTGATTTCTCGACCTCAGTAGTCTGAGAACTGCCATCACTACCAGAGTTGCTACGCAGTTTTCTCAAGTTTCCCCGACATGAGGGACATGCAAATTTTTCATTCTGCTCTGACATAAATGCTATATCTTCAGGTCTCAAGTTGACGCAGAGCCCATGACAGGTTCGGCAGCAGACAGTACACGCTATTTTACTATCTTTTGCTCCCACACTCTTTGAGCAAACTAAGCAATAAGTAGGCATTTTGAACGGTGAGGCTATATCAATATAAAATTAGGAAAAATTAGAACAAAGGATTAACACTCTTCACTTCCTGAGGCCGACCAGGAAGACTTCGAAATAAACGCACACAGGTAGGCCTAGGAGAAAGCAAGGAATTCCCCACAGAGGATAATTACAGAGGACGATATCTCAAGTCTACAGATATTTCAAAATGCAAAATTAGATCTCAACGTGTATACTTCTCTTTATGAAATAGTATGAAATCTCAACATGTGTACTCCTCTTCAGTGAATACAAAATTAAATATTGCATTAAGCAACGATATGCCCCTGTAATTGTTGCAATTC
Source organism: Coccinella septempunctata (assembly GCF_907165205.1). Classification (NCBI taxonomy): domain Eukaryota; kingdom Metazoa; phylum Arthropoda; class Insecta; order Coleoptera; family Coccinellidae; genus Coccinella; species Coccinella septempunctata. Next base: position 32,717,222 of record NC_058192.1, on the reverse strand, counting down.
GACGTATCGCCTTTGTTCTTATAGAGGTTGATAACTAAAGCGTCTCTGAAGTCTTGTGGCACATCTCCCTGTTCCCAGATCTTGCGGAATAGTATTAGGAGACTATTGACAATGTCCTCATCCAAGGCTTTGAATATCTCCGCCGGAATGCCGTCTAGACCAGGTGACTTATCATTTTTCATATTTTTAATCGCGCTTATGATTTCCGACATTGAAATTTCGTCATCAAGCGATGTCATCGGACTATACGCGGGAAGCAGGTCTAAAATGGATAAATCCGAGTCGTTATTTTGATTCAAGACCTGTGAGTAATGCTCCTTCCATCTTTCGAGAATTTTTCTATCATCAGTTAGAATAGCTCCATGAGCATCTCTTATAGGAAAGCTAGCTTTTCTGCTTGGACCGTAAACAGTTTTAATAGCTTCGAAAAAACGCCTGTAGTCATGGTTATCGGCGTAAGCTTGTATTTCCCTAGCTTTTTCTTTCCACCAGCTGTCCTTGATTTTTCTTATTTCTTGACGGACCTCGCGTTTTATGTTTATGAAACCTATTTGGGCTGCAACATCGCCAGGCCTGTTAATTGCGGTTTTCATCGCTTTGTGTTTTGCGTCCAAAAGGGGTGCGATATGAGTTTCGCTGTCGGCAAACCAGTCTGGGGATTTTCGGGAGCGTTCTGTGCCCAGTATTTCTTTCGCTGTATTTGTAAGGGATGACTTGAAACGGAGCCAATGAGTCTCAATGTCGTCGTTATAATCCGATGGTGTTAGGCTATCTTTGACGGCAGCTGTGAATCTGTCTTTTGTAGAAGGGTTTTGTAGTTTAGATATTTGAAGGCGCTCTCTTAGATACTTCGGCTTGCGTTGGTATTTTGGGCGCATTGAGATTTTCATTCTCGAGATTACCAGCCTATGATCAGTCCAGCACTCCAGATCTGCTCTGGGTTTAGTGACCAACACCTCTTTCAGATCTTTCCTTCTCACGATCACATAGTCGAGGGTATGCCAATGCCCTGAGCGCGGATGGCGCCAGGTCCCCCTTGAATTGGGTCTCGTAATAAAATAGGTGTTCGTTATACACAGATTGTGTTCTGCACAAAGAGCCAGCAGACGTTCTCCATTCGAATTGATGCTGTCTGTGCCGTGTTTCCCTATTATTCCCGGCCATAGTTCTGAGTCTTGACCTCTGCCCACTCTAGCGTTGAAGTCTCCAAGGAGAATAATTCGTTCCCGTTTTGGGATTTTACTTAATGTATTTTATTGATATATTCACCTCGAATACCATATTACAACTGAACTTGAATCATGCGCATTATACATTACAGATATCTCCCCCTTAAAAAAAATATATCACAAATGGGTTATCTTATATACTAGATCTTTACAATTTTAGGTAACTACTTATGTGTGCAATTCGAATTTACACCATAACGTTCAACTGGCTTAATTGTTCTCTTAGGTCTTAAAACAGAAACTATATTTTCATGTGATTCAGAATTGCTATTACTCGGCATTACATTATTTTCATGTGTGATTTCCTTTCTATCAGTATAATTAGATACATTTTGATCACTATTTTCCTCTAAATATTAGTTTTTGTATTTAATATTATATCTGAAGTGAAAGTTTTCAGTTAGAAGGGTTTTCTGATTTGACTGGCGTGACGTTTCCAAGTCAATTTCAGTTCAGGGACTTTTATAAAATAAGTACATTTTCCTATTTTTTATGTACAATGCCTTTAATCCAAGAAATTTTCGGTCTATTTCTATAATCTCGTATTAATACTATTTCACCTAAAGAATAAATCACATTTCTCTTTTCCTTATAATAGTTTTTTTGTTTAATTTGATTCCTAGCTACCTTATCAACTACATGGTTCCTATTTACAATGTCAAATTTTGCATTAGGATTGATTACATCATCTTTTGTTCTCAAAGGGCGACAAAATATTAAGTTAGCTGGGCTCACTCCTGTGGTACAGTGAGGTGTATTTCTGTAATCTAACAAAAATCTGCACAGAATCTTATTGGTAGTTGACTTGCGTTCTTTAGTAAGAGCTTTTGTCAAGGCACCTTTAACCACTTTAACGCAATTTTCCGCAGCTCTATTTGAAGCAGGATTATAAGGAGGTGAAGTGAGATGGGTGATACTGTTTTTTTTCGACAAATTCTGAAAACTCTTGGGAAGTAAAACAAGTGCCATTATCAGAAACTACAAATTTCGGTAGTCCAAAGATGGCAAATATTCTCCGTAAATTTTCTATTGTAGTGAACGAACTGGTTGAAGATGTTTCGCAAATTTCTAACCATTAAGTGTGGGCATCCATAACAACCAAGTAAAATTTATTTCTGAAAGGCCCCAAGTAATCCACATGTATACGTTCCAAGGTTCTTGTGGAAAACGCCAGTTATGCAATGCAATTTTATTTGGACTAGCAATATGTTTACTACATGATTCACATTTTTTGTGAGTGACTCTATTGCCATGTCAATTCCTGGCCACCAGAAATCATAAATATATCTATTATATTCTATATCGATAATGGGACTTCGAAAATTGAAGCCAGCCCGGAATCGACTTCTGCGCATGTGCAAAAATATTAAGAATAAAAATACCTGATTAGCTCTGTCTCTTTCTGATACATAGTTTTATGAATTGACAGGAATGAAATGATTTCACTTCACAACCATTCGAATATTTTCGACCTTAACCTATCAAAATGTTGATATTGGTTTGAATCAGGTTCGAACTCAGGTTTGCATTACGTAGTAATTTGTATTTCATCGTTGATTTCTCATAATTAGAAGTCAAAATTCTTGAAACTTCATCATTTTGCAACACTAGACGCTCGGATTCATAACAAAAGTGAAATATTATGTGAAAACCAGCGGAGTGCGGAGATTAACAAAAGTGATGTTGAATCAACAAAATTGTAGGACTGTGAATAAATTTTTCTAGATTGTTCCTTATCGTATATTGTATGCATTGTATATATATATATATATATATTGTGTAGTGTTCTTATCGACCATATATTATTTAAATAAATTAGTTTTATCGGGTATGTGGTCTAATTCCAAGTAAAACAGCCAATAAGTTCTGTATTTATCTTTACTTCTCAATATTTCGTTGACAGTTGTCAACTTCTTCAGGAGAAACTGCAAAATAATGAAACGTGAAAAACAAGACAAAAACACAAAACGGCATTACTTACAAGATGTACCAAAACATTAATCAATAATATCGACTGCAATTAACATTAATAATGACAAATTTCTCAGAAATCAGCTTAAAAAACATGAAAAATCCCCAGTCATTATACATTACATAGCTAACGGTGGAACGATACTACGCTGTAGGCACAATACGCCATCTCATGAGAAGACAACAAAATGAAGACACAGAACCATCTATGTTTTAATTTTCAAACCACTATAAAATATTCAAGAGGTCACTATAAATCGCACTCATACGGTCCGTGTCCGATTTAAAGTTCACTGCATTTTGCTGCTTGCCAATCTGTAACATTTCGAGGAATAACCTATTTCTGTAATTCGAATCTGTCTCCAACACTCTGATATCATCAAACCCGAAAGCAAAACTGTGCCCAGTTTCTTGGCAGTGTCTAACTAAAGCACACGAGTTCTTTCCAATACGGCAATCACTTCTATGTTGAGTGATTCTTTGTTTCAACCATTGTTGCGTTTGGCCCACGTAACAACCATCACAATGTTGACATGAGATCTTATATACTGCATTAGTGCATAATTCTATTGGTGTCCTTTCCTTGGTCCTCGAGAACAGGTCACCTACCTTCGTCAAATTATATTTGGCGAGTTTGATGTTTTCAAATTTGTTCAAAACTCCTATAAGGTTGGGTGTCAAATCTTTAACGAATGGAATCCTCATGAATTTAAAACTGTTTGTTTGTTCAGTTGTTGTTGTCAACCTTGATTCCCTATTGTGTATCAATCTGTTAAGGGTATTTTTAGGGTAACCGTTATTCTGAAAAATCTCAAACAACCTACGTAGGTTCTTTTTCAGCAATGATTCATCTGAGATATAGCATACTCTATTTTTTAATTCTTTAATCATGTTTATTTTTTGATTATAAGGGTGCTGGGAGTGAAAATTTATGAATCTGCCCGATGCAGTGGGCTTCTGGTACCAATCCAGAAGAATCCTATTATTTTCACTCCTAATTACTCGAGTATCTAAGAAAGGTAGGCTGTTATCCCTTTCAACTTCCATAGTGAATTTCAAATTTGCGTTAAATCCGTTGAATGTATCCAAAATGAATGCTGTTTTATCCGCTGGAATTGCACAAAACAGATCGTCAACAAACTTGTAAAAGAAGGGTATGTGGAACCAAATTGTTGGTAAAATCATGTCTAATAGATAGTCTAAGATGATGGTTGCCAAAATGGCGCTCAACGGTGACCCCATTGGTGTGCCGAATATTTGCTCATAAAATTCACCGTCAAAGAACAAAGTATGCGTTGTTGAATATGAACTCAATGATCTCAATGAAGCTCTCCCTGCTTAAGGTAGTGTGGGGTTTTATTAGATCCCAGTTTTTTCGCAGAATTTCTAATATGAGATCCAACGGGATATTCGTAAGAAGAGATACTACGTCCAGTGAAATCAGGATATATCCTTCTGGCAGGGTTACATCCCTCATTTTGTCAACAAACGCAAACGTATCTTTAATGTTATATTCATTTCTATCATGGAATGAAACTTTCAAGATGTCAGCGATGAATTTTGAAATCTGAGGAGGGACCCTACGGCAGCTGCACAGAAGAAATTGAATGAATTATTAAGGAGATTACACCGATTGAAGGAAATAACTGACCCACAACTAAAACACTTGACAATTTATAATTCTGCCCATCCGAAACTCTATACCCTACCGAAGATTCATAAGGAGAACATACCTATGCGCCCCATTGTAAGTTCTATTAATACTTTAACATATAAGATTTCAAAATTCATCGCTGACATCTTGAAAGTTTCATTCCATGATAGAAATGAATATAACATTAAAGATACGTTTGCGTTTGTTGACAAAATGAGGGATGTAACCCTGCCAGAAGGATATATCCTGATTTCACTGGACGTAGTATCTCTTTTTACGAATATCCCGTTGGATCTCATATTAGAAATTCTGCGAAAAAACTGGGATCTAATAAAACCCCACACTACCTTAAGCAGGGAGAGCTTCATTGAGATCATTGAGTTCATATTCAACAACGCATACTTTGTCTTTGACGGTGAATTTTATGAGCAAATATTCGGCACACCAATGGGGTCACCGTTGAGCGCCATTTTGGCAACCATCATCTTAGACTATCTATTAGACATGATTTTACCAACAATTTGGTTCCACATACCCTTCTTTTACAAGTTTGTTGACGATCTGTTTTGTGCAATTCCAGCGGATAAAACAGCATTCATTTTGGATACATTCAACGGATTTAACGCAAATTTGAAATTCACTATGGAAGTTGAAAGGGATAACAGCCTACCTTTCTTAGATACTCGAGTAATTAGGAGTGAAAATAATAGGATTCTTCTGGATTGGTACCAGAAGCCCACTGCATCGGGCAGATTCATAAATTTTCACTCCCAGCACCCTTATAATCAAAAAATAAACATGATTAAAGAATTAAAAAATAGAGTATGCTATATCTCAGATGAATCATTGCTGAAAAAGAACCTACGTAGGTTGTTTGAGATTTTTCAGAATAACGGTTACCCTAAAAATACCCTTAACAGATTGATACACAATAGGGAATCAAGGTTGACAACAACAACTGAACAAACAAACAGTTTTAAATTCATGAGGATTCCATTCGTTAAAGATTTGACACCCAACCTTATAGGAGTTTTGAACAAATTTGAAAACATCAAACTCGCCAAATATAATTTGACGAAGGTAGGTGACCTGTTCTCGAGGACCAAGGAAAGGACACCAATAGAATTATGCACTAATGCAGTATTTAAGATCTCATGTCAACATTGTGATGGTTGTTACGTGGGCCAAACGCAACAATGGTTGAAACAAAGAATCACTCAACATAGAAGTGATTGCCGTATTGGAAAGAACTCGTGTGCTTTAGTTAGACACTGCCAAGAAACTGGGCACAGTTTTGCTTTCGGGTTTGATGATATCAGAGTGTTGGAGACAGATTCGAATTACAGAAATAGGTTATTCCTCGAAATGTTACAGATTGGCAAGCAGCAAAATGCAGTGAACTTTAAATCGGACACGGACCGTATGAGTGCGATTTATAGTGACCTCTTGAATATTTTATAGTGGTTTGAAAATTAAAACATAGATGGTTCTGTGTCTTCATTTTGTTGTCTTCTCATGAGATGGCGTATTGTGCCTACAGCGTAGTATTGTTCCACCGTTAGCTATGTAATGTATAATGACTGGGGATTTTTCATGTTTTTTAAGCTGATTTCTGAGAAATTTGTCATTATTAATGTTAATTGCAGTCGATATTATTGATTAATGTTTTGGTACATCTTGTAAGTAATTCCGTTTTGTGTTTTTGTCTTGTTTTTCACGTTTCATTATTTTGCAGTTTCTCCTGAAGAAGTTGACAACTGTCAACGAAATATTGAGAAGTAAAGATAAATACAGAACTTATTGGCTGTTTTACTTGGAATTAGACCACATACCCGATAAAACTAATTTATTTATATATATATATATATATATACAATGCATACAATATATATATATTTTTATATATATATATATATATATATATATATATATATATATATATATATATTGTATGCATTGTATATATATATATATATATATATATATATATATATATAAATTAGTTTTATATATATATATATATATATATATATATATATATCCTCCTATCATTATGGCTTCATGTAACATGCAAGGACCATTCATTGTGGCTTCAGGCGAATTATGACTTCAGTATATGTGAAGCCATAATGTAATTCACTTTTTCCGCTCAATGAAGCTACCGATTTGACTCTGGTTTACGTGATTCGAAGCACTGAGTGATGTGGAAGAACCTTGAATACAGATATCTGCTTAAATTGTAAAGATGACATCACTATTACGAAATGAAAATTTCTTCTCGTGAAGCCCTAATGGTCGGAGAATGGTAAATATTGTATATTTTAGTTTGAGACATTGCCACCGGGGGCGTGACTGTAATATACATGTCCTGTATATTGTAAACTACACCTTGTACTTTATGGACTCAGAGATGTGGCAACATCTCCTTCCCGTTTTTATCTATAGTGAATAGAGAGAATTCTCATCCAGCGGTTGAATTTCGAATATCTCTTGGGGATGCAGAATTCTTATTGCGCGTCAGAGTTAGGTACTCATCTTGTGGTCTTTCAAAGCTTCTATGAAGGAAAACGTCATATATGGATGTTAATATTCTAATCAGTGATGAAAATTCCTGGTTCAATTTTTTATCAGTCAAACGCATATTCTAGTTGAATACTGAAGAATAACTGATATGTTAATTCAGCCCAAATGCTATCTCAAGCCGAAACCATGTGATAGGCCAAAATATAATGGCTTCCAGAAATTTTTTAAGGTGTTCTGATGATTCGAAGAAAATCAGAACTTCTTCACATTAACTGAAAAAAAAATGAAATGCTTGAATTGCAAACTTATTTCCAAAATTAATAAAATTGTTTTTCGCTTCATATCAAAAATTTTAATCTGATGGAAAAAACAACTTTCCATAAAAAACAAAAAACCTGTTCTTTTCATTTCATAATGAACTTGCAGTTCAAATGTCGTCGAAGTTAGTAACAAGACCTTCGAAATAAAAGAATTTTACCAACGACATAGAGCTCAGGAAGATATTCCTGAAAAATGTTGCAATGAAATGAGTTTAATATAACAAATACCTAGTTGGTTTAGTTGGTTTTAGTAAAACACAACTACATAATAATTTTCCCACATTTGATCCCCACCTCGAATGATATAAAATTATTTATTAGCATAGTAGTCTATCAGCATACTGCAAAAGTATTATCATTTTGTGGGCAAATATTGAAAAAAATCCCAAATGAAGATTCAGTTTATTATTTGAACAATAATATGAAGTCAAGGATAACGGATAACAGAACAAAAGTAGGTTATACATAGTGTTTGTTCATGAAAATTTTGAGTCAGTATAAAAACCAACATATTCTGAACCTTAGGAAGTCTTTATTTACAGTTCATGAGAATAAACGTTGAGATATCGCCCTTATTATAATTCGATATTCAATCTTAATCTTACTCTATATCAGTATTATTATTTGGTAATAAAAAATAGTAGGTAAAGCTAGGGTTTTTAGCGTATATGGAAAACTCGGTCAACCGTTTTCAACATCTCTTCACTTAATTTGATGAAAAATAGTAAGTTTGATCAATATTGATATTATTGATGATAATTGATAAGAATGAAGGCTTTTAGAGTAATGGAAAACTCTGTCATATTGGAATACTTGTGGCGTTTTTTCACTTCTGATGAGAGTCTTCAATTCTCTTATTTTTTTTCGTGTTGAGTAATACTGAATAATGATTCTACTATGGCCTTAAATTTAGAGCCAGCTCGTCCAGCATGGAAGAAAATGACACTAAAAATAAAATACATACTGTGCGAGTTTGGCAAATCAAAAACGGTATGAGATTTTCTAAATTATTATTCTTTAAATGGTGGAAAATTTCATATTCTGCAAAAAAAACAGACTTCTTCAAGGTTGATTCGTGTTTGACTGAGGTAGGAAGAATTACTTCACGATGTGGGAGCGAGACCGATCATGTTCGAATTGTTTTCCTCAGCCGCAATGCAAGCTTGATATCTCCTTAAGAGGGGTCTACACCGTTCTAGTGGTCAGTTCAAAAAAAAAAAATGAATATCTCACGTCAGAAACTGCTAATTTATATGGGGTATTCATTATAATTCAATTCAATCAATTCGTCACCTAGAAAATTCAGAAATTTTTTTATTCGTCAAAAGGAAAAAAAAATTTTTTTTATTGAAGAACAAATATTCATTCATGTTATGTGGAATTATCTCTTCTATGAAATTCCACATGAAAAAATTTCTCCAAAAGTCTCACCATTGGCTATAATTCGTATCCTGGTGAAATTGAAAAAAGACCTTCGTCTTTTCGACGAAAGTGGAATGGCGAGGAATTCCCGTGGTATAAACTCCTCTATAAGATCGTGTTATCAAACGTTTGTTTCTTCCATTGTTAACAAATTCAGCTGCCTCCCAATAAGATAAATCTTGCAGATTTGAATCTGGTGAACGAGATAGTAACCAATCGCTAGAGTATACCTCATCAAGATACTCTCTAACTGCCACTCGTGCAAGTTATGCGTGCTCAGGTAACCATATTTTTCCAATGTGGACTCATCTGTTCATAAATTTTTCTCTGCGAATCACGGATTTTCCTGATGCTGTTGTTCGACCAAAGCTACACTGGGTTGATGGTTCCGGGACAGCAAACATTTGTACTCGCGCGCGTACTCGAGTCTAATTTAATTGCGTCATTCTCAGTCTCGCTCCCACATCGTAAAACACTTCTTTTTGTTCAACTCAAACTACAATAAGCCCCAAAGAAGGCCTTGGGAAACAAGAATTATTTTCAAATAACTAAGAAAAATGTCTTGGAAACTATTTTTTGCAAAGAATCAAATCGTCCACTATTCAAGGAATGATCTAGTATTTTTTCAAGAAAAGTCAGATGGTCGATGAATCGATCTCCCGGTTACAGCTTGCCGTCGACATCTGGGACACCCTGTATAGCACTAAATATATAGTGCTTACTTTATTATGACTATCATTTTTAACAAAAACCGTCCAAAATTGAATAAACAACCCCTTCATGGTGGAAGCTATGCCAGAATTTGATTTCGTTGAATTTGCAGCCCTCGCAAAACTCTTTAGATACAATCAAACTTCAAATCACAAAAGCAACATGGATCCGAATAAGAAGAAGAAACCACATATAATACCTACCAACCGCACTGGCATTTGTAGATATCGATAATCGTTTGTGGATGAAAACAGTTAAAACAGATGATTCAAAAAAAACGCCAGCCTAGCAAACCTTCCCTGACATTCTGATCTACCAAAAATAAATTTTCAGTGTGAAATTTCTGAAGAGAAAAAAAGAGACCTCCAACAAATGCTCATATATCTCGGGAATGAATACTGCTGATTTCATGAGAATCTTCTCACTGTTCCAAGAAACGCAGGGAATAAGCAGTTGATGTTGATATCGCAGGTTGAGAATATGTAGTAGTATTAGTAGTATAGTAGTATAATTTATTGATCCTTCCAGACATAACAATTTTATGTACAGGACACGTCATAGATGAAATAATCAATTTTACAATGAATTTTCTAAACTATCATACATGTACTCATTTATCGTGTAATACCCTTTTTTTAATAACAATGTCTTGACAACTTTCTTATATTTACTAAGAGTTAAGGTTTGTACACTAAGTGGAAGATGATTGAAGAGCTTAATACTTTGATACATCGGGGACGTCTCAAACTTAGAAGTTTTGTGTTTCGGATAGGATATTATTTCCTTGTTTCTAGTGTTATGAGAGTGAAAACAAGAAAGTTTGTTAATACAACTCTCATTCTCCTTTATGTATATGAGACATTTCAAAATGAAAATGGAGGCCAAGGTGAGGATACCCTTCTCAACAAAAAGAAGTCTACAAGAGGACCGCGGAGCAGCACCGAACATCATTCGTAGTATTCTCTTCTGAATTATGAAGGCCCTGTTAACTTCCGAGGAATTTCCCCATAACATTATATAATAGCACAAATGACTGTACACCAAGCTATAATAGGCACTTATAAGGTGTCTCACAGGAAGCGTATCCTTAATTCTTGCTATTGCATAGTAGGAGCTATTAATTTTTTTGCACACTGCATCAACATGTGTGTTCCATTTCAGATGTTGATCAATATGAACACCGAGGAACTTGATGCTATCGTTCGAAGGAATACTGGTGTCTACAACACGTATTACAAATTTTTTAGAACCAACATTTGTCAGTGAGAAATGAACCAATTCAGTCTTGCTGACATTCAGCATAATAGCATTCAATTGGCACCATTCCACAAAGCTCTGGACCAGAAGTTCACACAAACGCTGTAACTCCTCCAATGTGTTCGCAGAAACAGCTATAGATGCATCGTCAGCGAACAAAATTATTCTTATCATCCTCAGCAAAGCCCGGTTTCCACGAGAATGTCTTAAAATTCTCCTTCTTAGATAAGTTGGTAGGTCATTGATAAATAACAGAAAGAGGAGTGGTCCCAGGACCGATCCCTGTGGTACACCCAACGCTATATCATGTTCAGTGGATACAACTTCTTGAACTCTCACGGAAGCTGTTCTACCAGTTAGATAACTGTGAATCCAGTCTAGGAACACCCCCCTGAATCCAAAATCATAGCATTTGTTCAAAATGAATTTATGGGAGAGACTATCAAACGCCTGGGATAGATCGAAAAATATTCCTGCGACACAATCGCCAACATCAAGGCATTCATAGATGAAATCCACAAAATGCAAAGCCCCAGTTTGAGTTGAGAGGCCAGGCCTGAAGCCATGCTGAGCACTATCAAGTATCTCAAACCTATCCAGGTATTTCATCATTCTATTGAACACTATTCTTTCAATTACCTTAGAGAATATACTCAAGATGGATATGGGACGGTAATTCAAAATATCATGAATACTATTCTTTTTATGCAATGGAATAACAACTGCCTTTTTGATAAACCGAGGAAACACACCTGAAACAATTGATAAGTTGACAATATGAGTGAAATGCTGTTCTATCTCTGATCCTATCACCTTCAGAAGCCGCGCAGATATTAGATCAACGCCTGAACTCTTTTTATTTTTGAGGGATCTCAAGACATCGTGAACTTCAAGCTCTGAAACTGGATGAAAGAAAAAAGTTTGAGCCTGAATACCTGAAGTAGTACATGAAGAGGATAATGAACCCTTATAATACTGGTAGAGGGTGGTCTCAGCAATAGAAGTAAAATGGCTGGCAAATATTTCCGCTAAAACTCTCGGCTCCTCATACATAATACCATCAATTTTCAGTGAAATGGACTTCTGTTCCGCGCTCTTACGGCCTGTCAAAGCATTAACCAAAGACCACACTGTTTTATTTTTATTGTCTGATCTTTCGACAAGGGCACTATGAAAGTTATATTTGGCACTTTTCAATAAGATATAATAAGAAGCTTTGGCTTTTTTGTATAAATCAAGGGTGGATGGGCTTTTGACATTAGTATATAACCAGTGAATCTTCTTCAGTTCTTGTTTAGCATGCCTAATTTCAGAGGTGACCCATTTTTTAACATTTTGAACATGATCGGTATATCTGATAAGCGGGCAACATACTTCAAAGTTACTCAAAATAATATTCGTGAAAGCTTCAAAGCAATCATCAACATTAGAGTGAAGGTAAATATCTTCAAAACTGCAATTTTGAATTTGATCAACAAATTTGCACAGGTTCCTCTGACTCAAATTTCTCACTAACCTAGTAACAGGTTTTTTTCTCAAGTCAGGGACAATGGACAGTTCGAGCGAAATAGCTCGGTGATCACTCAGAAACGCTTCAAAAACCTCAGCATGACAAACTGATGGATCTGCATTATTTAGAATATAATCGACTTTAGACACAGACGTATGACCCGTTATATCAGTAAATACTCTTGTAGGAATGTTAGATGAGATGTGTAGATCATAACATTCCATTAAATCAATAAGTAATTTGTAGTTTATACATTTGTCCTTCAGAAAATCAATGTTCAAATCACCACACACAAATATGTTATCGGTTGAAGCACAACAGAATTTAGTTTACAATGCAAGTGATAGTCTATCAAGAAAAATTTCAATATTACCAGAACATGGTCGGTAGACACTCAGAATACCCATCCGCATGTTATTAACAGTCACTTTTGTTCCACATATTTCGCACTCCATTTCTTCCGAAAATCTGAATACACACAAATTCTTCGTTTGCAGACCAGACTTAACGTAGATTATTGATCCACCATGTTCTCTATTTGGGCGACAATAACAGGCAGCTTGTATATAACCAGGAATGGTCATGGTTTTCACATTTTCCTGCTCACACCAGTGCTCTACAATGCTTACAATCTCAGGATCACGCTCTGCCAAGATTGATTCCACGGTCACTATTTTATTTTTGATACATTGAACATTCATTTGTAGAATTTTAATGGAAGCATCCTTCACAACTTTTAAGTTGCTTGATTGTTCACCGCTCTCGGGCGAAAAAAACGATGAACACTGGCCTTATTAGGCCAGTTTGAACCGTCAAGGGCTCTTTCGTAATCAGAATTAGGAAGAAGTACCTTGAAAGACGAATAACTTTCCGGATATCTTGACGAGAGTTTCTCACACTTCACAATAGAGAAGTTTTTATTCAGAAAATTTTGTAAATCTTTCACAGTAGTCTCAGGCTTCAGATTCGATACATGGAATGCCTTAAATTTCTCAACTCCCTCGACGGATGAGCTCCCTGAAAAGCTTCCAACAACCAATGGGCGATTACGTCGCTGAGTCGCACTATTCATGGTTAGGTACAGTTTTCCCATTCGACTTTCAGAATTTAGTTTACTCATTGAAACTTCTTTCTTATTATTCAGTATATTTTCTTATCGGACTGTTGACTGAGCATATTCTCGTTGTTTTAGTTAACATTGTTTCTCCAGGGACAGATGTCCCTGCAGTTAAAACAAATTTCCGATACTTCTTGTTGTTTTAATATTCATTACACAAATTTTGAGTATTAAGTCAGCAGTAGTTTGAATCGTGACAGCATAGTAAACATGATACGCAAAATGGAAAAATAGTAAATTTTCTTGTGCAGATAAAAATATTCACACGGTGCATGAATTTCTGGGTTCATGGGTTGGAGCTTGCATAGGTATATTATATTGCAATCACAATGAAAAAATTGATCAGATACGTTTCGGTATATTGAATTCTCACTGAAATAACCTTATATGATTTGGTTGACAACGAGAGGTTATAATTGTTTCGATTCAATTCCATATACAATTCGAGTATTTCAGACATCTCACTTGGTAGACAGTTGAATAGAGTAGAAATTGGAAAAAAACTGTCATCAGCAGTACCTACTAGCCACTAAATCTTCATAAACAAAAATGTGGGTTCATCAAGAGATCGAAATTTAAGTTATGCATAAGCGATCTTGAATAAAGAAAGTGTGAAATTTTTGGAGAGAACTGTATCGAAAGCATATGAAAATAAACAACAAACAGCAGCGATATCGGCACCAGTGGTTCAAAATTAAATAAATAAACTCAGTAAGTATTCAAAATAATACATTTCAATATTCAACTCATAATACTGAAAAACAAGGAACCAAAGATAGAACTCACTCACTATCGAAACGAGATAGCTGTTACGATATATCAAAATCTATAATTGAAAAACAAAACTGTATAAAATTTTGTCAGTATTTTCTCTGAGCGTGCTAAGTAAAGGTATTTTCCACTAAATCTTTCAGACGAAACAGTCAAATTTCATGAGATGGGTCTTTCCTCTGATTGAACTATCGTATACTAGTTGTAGGAAACTAACGGCCGTTTTCGATAAAACTATTTATCCATCGTTTCACTTACTGACGATTAGTAACCATTGGTAACCATTCTAAAAAATATCTACAGATAGATCATAGAAACGAAATCAGATGTATTGTCTATCTTCAGTAGCTGAAACACACTTCATATTTCATAAACTTATGGCTTTGAAAAAATCAGAATGAATTTTGGATGTGGACAAATCATGAATATCCACAAAGAAATCTCTTTAATCTTGAATCTTCATAAAAACGCACTTTCGAGTTTTTACATACAGTGTTTTTCATATCCGGTACATTCATACATACGACACGAAAACTGTGAAAATGGAATCTTAAGAAAATAAATCAGCAGAAATATGCTTATCTCATACCGAAAATATTCCTACTAATTCAGAACTGAATTTAAACTCAGATTTTGTTTGTTTTTTATCGAAATCATTTATCTAGCAGCTTTTTCCATTTACACTCCAGAATAGTTGTATTATGCAAACTTTATAGGTATTTTAAGTGAATAATTTTTTCATAAAATGATCAGCACCGGCTTTCGAAAAAATATCAGTTGAATATTTCAGGTCGAGTAGTTTTCACAAAATTAATTATTTTGGATAACAAAGTAGAAAAAGTTCAAAAATTCGATTCTATATTCCAGTAACCATAGATTTTTATACTGAAGTACTAGAGGATTCTTTCTGGACCATTTTTATAATGGATAAGATCGCGATCCTGACCAGATGGATAACGAACTCAACTAGACACGTGAATATTCAATTGGAACTGGAAACGAAGCTGTAAAATCTACCTCATAATTGTCGGAATAGCAATCTCTCTGGCAACGCTGTGAGGGAATTAAACGCCATTTACATGAGTCCGTAATGTTATCTTCTTGTACAAAAAGCGTATATTTGACGCCACAATGTTATGAACTTATACTGAAGCCATAACATACGCCAGATGTTGAAAATTCGTATATTCATTTTTCATCGTACGCTATTCTTCGTAGACAGGGAGTATAATTGGTCGTTTTGGTTGAATATACACGAATCAAAACCGACATAGGTCGTCTCTTTCTAGGTGACGCCATAATGGTTGGTCTATGGTCTGAAGCCATAATGTTCGGAGATGTAAATATATATATATATATATATATATATATATATATATATATATATATATATATATATATAAAAATAAGATAATGGCAATCAACAGCTGGGCCATACCAACATTCAATTACACAGCAGGTATACTATCATGGTCTAAGACTGAGCTGGAAGAAGTCGATAGAAGCATCCGGACCTTGTTGACCCAACATGGTATGTTGCACCCAAATTCAGCGGTGGAACGATTATACTTACCCCGAAAAGAGGGCGGACGAGGAATGACGAATCTCGGAGGAGCAGCCCTAAAAGAAACAGAAAAAATTAATGACTTTTTCCAAAACTCAAACTTACCGATTCATCAGTGGGTTGCTTCATGTGGCCGCGTCTCTGTCTCCCATACATCTAATGGGGAAGCTCCTGGAAATGAAAATCAATATGAAATACTCAGACAATCTTGGAAAGCCAAACCTCTACATGGAAGGTTTTACGTTAGCCTGCATCAACCGGAAGTCGATCTACTGAGTACCAGCACTTACCTTACCCAGGGCTACCTGTTTCCTCAGACGGAGGGTACTCTGTTCGCCATTCAGGACCAGGTTGTCCCGACACGGACATATGCCAAGCACATAATGAAGCAAGCTGTAGTCAACACCAAGTGCAGATTGTGTAATGGCGCGGAGGAGTCGGTACAACATCTCTCGTCGGGGTGTTCGGCAATCGTTGGCACCAAATACCTGGCAAGGCACAATAACATGGGGAAGGTTGTTCATCAGATGTTATGTCTCCAAAAACAACTACTACATCAATTCACGCCGCATCACTTATACAACCCACAGACACTTATGGAGAACGAACATGTCATCACGGATAGAGGTGTCGAGCATAACAGACCGGACGTGGTGGTGTGGGATAAAGTAGCACAAACCGCACTCATTATAGACTTCGCAGTGCCTCAAGATCACAACCTCGCTAGAGCGTACACCGAAAAAATCACCAAATATGAGGCACTGGCGAAAGAAATGAAGGACATGTGGCAACTAAAAAGCGTGAACATTAAACCTCTTATCATCAGCTCAAATGGTCTCGTCCATCGAAAAACGACCGAACATCTTAAAGAACTGAACCTACCACAGAATTCACTAATGTGGATGCAAAAAGCAGTAATACTGGGCACAGTCAACATAGTGCGAAAGGTGCTTTACCCGCATTGACGAGCGGAGTTTACTCTTGGCGCCTGCGCCCGGGTAGCTCTGGAGTCCCACAACTGTGTGAAATTTAAAAAAAAAAAAAAAAAAAAAAATAAAAAAAAAAAAATAAAAAAAAAAAAAATAAAAAAAAAAA
Organism: Coccinella septempunctata; assembly: GCF_907165205.1. Taxonomy (NCBI): domain Eukaryota; kingdom Metazoa; phylum Arthropoda; class Insecta; order Coleoptera; family Coccinellidae; genus Coccinella; species Coccinella septempunctata. Next base: position 32,700,078 of record NC_058192.1, on the reverse strand, counting down.
AATATATATATATATATATATATATATATATATATATATATATATATATATATATATATATATATATATATATATATATACACAAAAGTATGATCTTATATATATATATATATACACAAAAGTATGAATCTAAAAATATACAAACAAAAATTTCGGACCATGAAACAGCACAAATATTAACAATACCTATACAAAAAATATCTACAAAATATCAATATAAAAGAATTATGTCCAAGGAAAGAACTGATAACTTAGCAAAACGACTGGAATATGTAAACTGGAATGGTCTACATAAAATACCGAAACACGATATTAACAAGCAGTGGAATACCTTCTTGGATATGTTTATGAATGAATTTTAGAGTGCATGTCCGCTGAAGAGAATGCCTGTTATTAAGCCAAAGTGTATTAGACCAGAGAACGAATGTATAAAAAACTGCAAGATGAAACTTGACATCCTACATCCATACAAAACAAAGAACTCTGCTTTCAATGAGGCCTATAAAGAAGTAAAGAATATGACAACCTTCTAAGAAATGAAAAACGGAAATTATTCAAGAAGCAAATTGTAGAGTCAGACAACAAAACTAAAAGTTTGTGGAACATAGTCAGAACTATCAAAGGCCAAGGTACAAGAACTTCCCCCATTTTAGAAAATCCTAAGGAGATGGCAGAGCGATTTAATTCTTATTTTGCAACATCGGCTAAAAACATATAATAATAAAACAAAAAATATCACAAGTTTCCTCCAATATTCCACCAAATCCTAATACATTTCGATTCGAAAAAGTAAATGAGAAGGAAATTCTAAGTATGATAGATCTGTTGAAAAATAAAAGCAGCTCTGGAATAGATGGTGTGCCAGTGAACGTGATCAAAAAATGTAAAGAACAACTTGCCCGTCCCTTGACATACCTGACCAATAACTCGCTGGAACTGGGTGAATTTCCTAAACAATTAAGACAAGCACTTGTGAAACCATTGTTCAAGAAGGGCTGTGAAGATGCATTAGAAAATTACAGGCCAATAAGCCTTCTTCCATCTTTCTCAAAAATATTTGAACTCGTGGTGAGCAAACAACTAATGGCTTTCCTTATTGATCAGGATACTCTGCCCTCCTCACAACATGGATTCATAAAAGGAAAATCTACCCAGACTGCAATATACGAGTTCATTAGGAAAACCTTGGGGGCCCTGGAGGGTTCGGAAATTGTGATGGCTGTCCTTCTTGATCTTTCGAAGGCTTTCGATACTCTCAACCACGAACACATACTGTAAAAGATGAATTCCTATGGAATAAGAGATATCCCACTTAAATGGCTCAGATCATATCTCTTTTCTCGAACACAACAAGTCTTAATCACCAACGAAGAAACCCAAGCCGTCTCAGATCCACTTCCAGTTGATTTGAGTGTACCACAAGGAAGCATTTTGGGTCCACTTATTTTCATTGTCTTCATTAATGATCTATTTGCTGAGACAGCCTCAATCACCGATTGCTCATTGAGAAATTATGCTGATGACACCAATATTTTATTGAAAGCAAAAACTCTTGGTGCTCTAAAATGCCTGATTGAATCTACCATCACAAAAGTAAATGAGTAAAATCAGTTATGTTTGAATACTCAGAAGACAAGTGTTGTAATGTTTCACACCAACCACGCAAATGTTGAAATTCCTCAGTGCATTGAGACAGTTGATTATAAGCTCCCCCTGGAAAAAAATTGTAACTTTTTGGGCTTGACCATAGATAAAAGTCTCAACTGGCGTGATAATGTCACCAACTTATTTGAAAAACTCAGTTCTATATGTTACTCCTTGGGTGTCCTGAGTAGATACCTTGACTCAACATCTATGAAGACAATCTATCAAGCGGTATTCGAATCGAAGATGAGATACGGTATCATTTTCTATGGGGCCTCTTCGGGAATGGAGGAGATCTTGAGATTCCAAAAGAGAGCTATTCGCATCATATACCGACTAGAATTCAGAGAAGCATGTAGAGGAAAATTCCATGAAAACAATTTACTAACAGCATTCGCCATTTAAATTCAGGAATGTCTGTTATTTGTCTATAAGAATAGAGACTACTTCGAAGGGAAAACCATTACCAAATACAACACAAGAACAACTGAATTGAAATACCCAAAACATAGGCTTACTTTAACTGAGAGGAATGCTGAGTACTGTTGCACAAAATTTTTCAATAAACTGCCACCCCAAATAAGAGCAGAGACGACATTGAACAGTTTCAAGAGGCTATATTTCCAGCTGCTACTGAAAATGGAGCGATATTCACTGAAAGAGTTTTTTCAATTTTAAATCAGTTTCCAAATTTTGACCCTGTTTCATTTCGAGTTACTTGTAAAGTTTCTCTATTTGAAATAAAGACTTTTCTATTCTATTCTATTCTATTCTATTCTAATTGTCGTTCCAATAATGTGGGTTAGTCATGAACTAACATAGGAGGTCCCAGAGAAGTCGAAATATCCAAGTGCAACTGTAGACTGGTTTCGGTCATCAGTACAGTATAGCACTGAACCTTCCGAAGAAGAAAACATTACTTTTTTTTTTACTTTGCAGTTGTTTTGATTTAAAGTTTTTAAGCTACGCTACTGGGCTATATATACAAGGGGATATATACAATGTTGACATTATATAGTTTTGGATACTAGTGCCTAACTAATGTTTCACCTAGTCTGAAAGTTTAAAAAGAGCATGCTTACATAAGTTTTAAATGAGTGCGTAGTTTTTTGCTAAGGCATATCGAGTGTGCGAAGAAAACACAAACTAGTGCTCAGATGGGTTAAATAAAAAAGGCAGTGAAATTCACATAATTAAATGTTGAATTAATCTGTTTTATTATCCGAAGAAAATAATTTTTAAGCTGGGAGGTCTTTTCTAATTTTATTATGGTTGAAAAATTTCTTTTTTCCTTTCTTGAAAGTTTATTTCTTAACGTTCTTAAGTTCTTTTATTTTAGTTTCACTGGATTTGTTCGAAATGGTTCGAATGGTTTTAGTCATCTTACTCCAAATCAGATTTGCGTAAGTCATGAGGGATGATTGAGAATTTTTCATTCCCATTTGATGAAACTTTTTGTAGTCTTCGATTTTCGAAGTTCCTGTGATAGTTGGGCATCTTTTTACTGGTTTCGCTTGGGTTGGCGGTAGTTCCAAGGGGTTGTTGTGAATCGTTTCCATGGATTCTACATCTTTGAGAATACCAAATTTATTGGTCAATTCAGTTGGTTTCGGTTCTGTTGGGATTGGTCTACGGCACGTCTTCTTGGGAGATATGAATTCTAGATCTGCTTCATGGATGCTGATCCATCTTTTTAAATTTATCGATGGACTTGGTGAGCGAAATCCCTTTTGCCCTTGATTGAGGTTTTCACTAATTCGTGTTTTGCCGCGATTTTTAAGAGACTATCAGTTAATAAGTACGATTTCGGAGTATTCACACGGGCGTGTTCACACTTCGGCGTCTGAACGTTAAATCCAACTGAATCTTCCGATGGAGGATGGTAGTCTTAGCGATCTCGTTCCTCCGTTCGGAAGAGTCAGTGCTAAACTGTAACTGTACTGACGAGGGAAAATGATCCCGAAACCGGTCCACAGTTGCACTTGGTTATTTCGACTTCTCTGAGACCTCCTATATTAGTTCATCACTAACCCACATTACTGGAACGACAATTCATCCGGAGTTGTTGTTTCCATTAATATGGGTGTACCTCAGAGGAGTATTTTGGGGCCCCCACTTTTTATTCAATATATAAATTTTTTGCCTTCAGCACATTGGTTAATATTCTTATGTTTGTGGATGACGCAAATGCACTTATTAGAAAGGAAGACATAAAATACTGCATTAGCAAACGCAGATAGTTTTTGATCTTATCATCAGCAATTTGTGTAGTCGAAACGGGCTCCTTCTCAATGTGGATAAAACTGAGTGCATTATGTTCAGGACTAATAGATCTATGGAAAATTTTCCAGAAAATATCCATTTCAATAATACTCGTTGAAATAGCACAATCCACCAAATTCTTGGGAGTTCATGTCGATAATAAATTGAATTGGTCCGAACATATACATCAATTGAGTAAAAAACTAAATAGTGCTCTGTATATGATAAGGGTGTTATCCCGACGTGTAGACAGGCAACTTTTAAGATCCATCTATTTCTCAAGTTTCGATTCCATACTTAGGTATGGAATAGTGATTTGGGGTAATGGTTCTGATGGCTGTAAATTATTTGTTATTCAAAAATACGCTTTAAGATCTATGCTTGGACTGACATTTAGAGAAACTTACAGAGGGCATTTCAGACAGAATGGAATTCTCACTTTTTATGGACTATACGTTCTGGAAAGCATACTTTTTATGAAAAAAAATCCACATTATTTTGAGGATTTAAAAAATCATAATAACACAAGACGTACTGTACCCTTTTTCTTTCCAAACATAATACATAAAAGGACTCTAACTGAAAAAAATACTAAGCATATGTGTATAAAATTCTATAATACTGTACCTCAGAATATTTTGAATATGGTGAATTTCGCCAAATTCAAAAAAGAACTCACAAATTTAATTATAGATATCGAACCTTACTCGATTTCAGAATTTTTAAACTATTCCTATGTGAACACTATAGTATAATTTGTTTTTGTTTTCTATTGTTGACGGTATCTCTTTTTTTTGTATATTTGTGTTGAAAATTCTGAGAATAAAGTTGTTGTTATTGTTGTTATTGTTATTTAAGAAAACACCTGAACTTCTATAAAATGCAGAATTATAGGATCTCAGCAAACGTCCTTTAGGTTATCTAAATCTGTGCTTATAAAGTGAACAATAATCGCCTCTCGCAAGAATAGAACACCACTGATGCAGAAATGATCGAAATATTTGTCATCTAAAATCTCTACAGTAAAATTCTCAGGTAGTGATTCGAGCAACTATGCCTGCCAACTGTACCTATAAATCTGTAATGAGTGTGATGGCATTTGCCACGGGGCAGAAAGGGTTAGGTTAACCGATCACAGAAGTGATACATCTACGCCGTCAACTTCAGTTAACGGACTCTATGGTCGCTATTTGACAAGCAGCCATCCCGAAGAGACAGAGAGAGTGAGGACGCACTGCAGTTTAATCAAGGTACCAACAGCTCAGTGGCGGCTGGTCTGTGAGGGCTATAGGGCTACAGCCCCCCATACAAGAAATCACAAGAAATCAACCCTTTTATGTGATTTACCTTCCCATACGATTTTAAATGAAAATATTACATTCCACGGTTATTTATATAATAATTTATTAATGTATGACTTTCATGCGACTCCTTCAGTTTTGTTTATTTCAATCATAAGGGAGGATCTGTGGGTTAAGATAATGATTGGATCCACTAGAATTTTTCTGTGCTGCTTCTACCTGCCTACTGGAGATTCTGGTGTCAGTGCTGGTTTTTCTTCAAAGTTAACTGCCCTAAAGAATAATATAGAACGTGATGTGGTTGTTGTGTGCGGAGATTTTAATTGTTCCTCCATTAGGTGGATAGGCAATCCAGATGCCAACGATTCATACTTTGAACCAAATAATGTAGAGGCAAAATATTCTGATCTCATAGATGCACTCTCAGTATGTGAGCTGATGCAGTTCAATAGTGTCAACAACACTAATGGTAGAATCTTGGACTTGGTCTTGTGTAATCAGTTTCTTTTGTCTCAGGTTACTCCATGTAACAGTCCATTGGTGGGAGAAGACAAGCACCATCCTTCATTAGAGTTTATGCTACAATTAAATATTAAATATCTTTCCATATCAAGTACTTGTATTTATCATTTCAAAAAAGGCAATTACGATAGCATAAACAATAAATTGTCTTCCGTACCGTGGCCTGAATTGCTTTGTAGTGGAGACGTTGATTCTGATCTAGACATATTTTATGGTATACTTGATGGTATTATTGAGGACTTCGTTCCAAAGATGTACATTAATTCTAGGTTTCCCTCATATTTTTCTAAACACACCATAAAGTTAGTGAAGAAAAAGAATAAAATCCATAAAAAATTGAAGATCTATAATAATACAAAAGATTTACTAGAGTTTCGGCGTCTCAGAGCATTGTCGAAGATCTTGATCAAAAGTGATTATTCTAAATATATTAAGTTTGTGGAAGATGAACTGCCCAATAATCCCAAGCTTTTTTTCAATGTTGCATCAGCCAAAAGTAGACATTATGGAGAGTAGAGAGAAGGAGAACGATCGCCGTACTAAAAATGTGTCTCCAAAAACGGGGAAAATAGGTGTCGCTGCGATTACAGCGGGTATCGATAAGGAGTGGGGATTCAAGCGTCAATTTGAAATGAACAGCCTTCATTTTATTTAAGGTTATGTGTCATCGTGGTTTTTCTGATGATTTTTCAAATACCTTTCTTCAAATCTATATTGAATATGAGTTCTCTGAATTATATGCAATAAAATGCAAGTCGAAATCAATGAAATTCAAAAGAAATCACTGATCAAAAAAATTGTACCTACTTTTGTTTATCATTGTTTATTGAAAGCAGCTATGTTAGTTGGTTTACTAATCTTCAAAATTATATAAATCCGTAGTGAGGAGCAGTACACATCAAGACAACAAAAGGTAGCAGTCTCAGATTTATCACTTAGGTATTAGAGTAGATTATTTTGCCAATACTCAGCTGAGAACCGATATAAACCATATATTATGTTATGCCAACAAAATTCTTCAAGAATATTTACTTCTGAACCATGTAGTTTTATTGGTTAAATATTCTTATTCAGAAGAGTCAACTTCTCACGAGGGATGACAATTTCGATTTCGTTTATAATGAATCCATCATCTTTTTGATATCTTCATCGCAAAAGTGCTCTTGACACACAAATTGATTGGGAGTTGATTCTTGAGATAAGGTTTTTTCCAATTTTCTCTCAAAAATGCTCTCGGAAATTTTATCTCTTCTCCTTTTCTTTCCGATGCCAAAACACTCTTATACTAGCGCACGCTTCAACATTTCACCATGGTCATATGTTGTTCTCTTATCAAAAATCGATATTCCTATCATCTGTGACCAGAGAAACAGTTCACTCAGCCAACGAGCCAACTACAATTTGATTTGTGTAAACAAAATTTCGCACTCTCGTGATGGCCAGCGCGACTGTTGGCAAAAACATGAACTACTACCACAGTATAGACACCAACCAGTAGTTGCACTCTAGATCAAATGAACGGAATTATTTACTCCTCCGAGAACACGCGCATCATTTCGGCGCGCATGAGAAAATGCGCGGGAATTTTAAAGTGAATTATTTTACGGGAAGAATTATGAGCCTTGAGGCGAATGTAAAAATAATATTATTTGATAATTAACACTTCTCAAGTATTATTTAGAAATTTTTCATGATTTTCTATTTGAAATGATTATCGTCAGGGGAAACTGATGCATTTTTAGTGCATATGTCCTAAAGTGAATGCGATTGTTGTGAATCAGTGTTTTTTCAGATAATTTTATGTTAATTCTCGGCTAGAAAGGTTTTTTCCTTTAGTTTCAGAGGATTCATTTTTCTAGATTTCTTATTTCCATGGTAATCAACCACCTTCGGTCACAAAACTGCTGTGATCTGTATTCAATATAGAGCCTTTAGGTTCATCTACTGAATAGGTAATGCATATTTTGAAAATGTTCTTAAGTAATTTTTTTCCCATTTAAAATTTTAGGGTTTGCCGTCATTACGCTCACAGGGCTGATACAAATTGATTGGAAGCAACCATATAAAATGTCCTCCAACGAAGCAAAGTTTACTTCTTTTTGCATTTTTTCTGACTTTGCATGGGGGTCGAGGTATTAAAAGTGGTATCTTTTCAAATTGACCTACCTAGTCAAGTAAGAAGCGAAGGTTCATTTAGTTCATTGTTGAAACTGCTGTGACAACACATGAAAAAACTATACTGTGTTCCCTATAAATTAGAATGTTATCGTCTACTTACAATATGAAGTCAACATTCTAGACTGATGAAATGAAAATGCAGAATGAAAAGTTCAAAATAATGAATAAAATTTTATTAATACATACATATAATACAAAAAAAAACGAGAAACAAATAATATATCTATAAATGTAAAATTTTTATAATTTTTTTTTCTTTTTTATTTGTTTTTTGTGCAATGAAGTTTCTATTGCAAAATTTAAGTGTGTAAAAAATTCTTAATCTAACATACAAACTTAATAAGTAATTCCAAGGAAATTTCTCACAAGGGTGAGTGTAAGGGCATATCTTTTCCATTTCTCTTTTCAATTTACAACCAACATTGTTCTGAATCGATAAATGTGGAAAATGAGACACGAAAGTGTTATCCAGTCGATTAATATACTCATAAAACGAATTTGGCGGCATTTTCAAATTGCCAAACAATTCATTCTCTTTATAATTCCTGAAATGACAATATAATGTCTCATTACTTAGTTCACTTTGGCTTTGTGAAAATTCGTCACATAAATTACATCTATGTTTTTCTAAACATTTCTTTATTAGATAACCACAAACATACGATAATACGTTTTTTTCTGGTAAATCCAGTTCATTGTAATCTTTAGGATCTACTTTGAGAACTTCTGAGAATACATTTCTCTCTGATGAGAGTTTAGGGGGAGCTTCAACTTCCAAATCATTAAAATTAATGAGGACTTCAGACAAATCTTTAATACAATTTGCTCCTTCCAACTGCTCAAAAAATTGGAGACAAAAATTCTTTTTGAACAAACTTTTGAACTGTACTGGAGTAGGATTTGTGGCATTTCCTCCTTGATATCTAATATTGCCAAAGAAATTTTCTAGAGCATCTTGATTTAGGTATCTAGTGCACATAAATTTCATCCTACCATTCATTTCTTCCCACATCAACAATACAGCTCTAATTGTTTGTCTCCAACCTTTAATAAATTTCACAGTATTCGTAATGTCTTTATTATCCCCTTTTATTATTCTCAGACTCTCAAAAATGCCCAATAATTTTAAAAGATGATCTTTCTGCTCAGTGGTGCCTTGAAAAGGTCTATTTAAAAGTTTAGGGGCTTGAAAATTTGACGCATTCAGAACATCAAACAATTTATCTATTTGTGCAATGAACTCCGATGTATGAATGGCATCAGCGGGTAGATAATTGAATGAGACAAGTGTTTCTATCCCACATGCTACCGAATTACTGAAAACTTGAGCAGCCAAAGAAACTTTCATTTTTTGAAATGAATTGGGATTCATATGAACTTCTGAGATACGTGGAATTAGGCGATTCATTCTACCCACATCATAATTGAACAATTTTTCAATATACATCTTTTTAATTATCTTTTCTCCTAATTTGAAATCATAATTGAAAAGATTGTTCCTTGTTCTCTTCAGTAAATGTGGGGTATCGAAAATGTGAAAAATTTTTCTTCCATCAATGAAAAAATAAGGCTGATCGATTGTAACTCCAATCTCATGAGAAAATTTCGAAAAATTCGAACCTTGGTCACTTATTAATGCCAGAATGTTTAATCCTATGTCACTCAATTTTCGTATGCTTGTGGTTATTATCTCATGCAAATATTTCACTTCACAAGAATTGTGAACGAAGAAGTAAGCCACAGGCTGCTTCCAATTATGTTGGATACCCCTCGCCATGATAACCATTCATTCATTGCTGTATCCCGTTACCGGGAATAAATCTACAAAAAGAAGAAGAAGAAAAAAAAAAAAAAAAAAAAATTCGAACAGACTTGTAACTTCTTAGTGCTAGTTGCGACTGTGTGCCCTCCTGTGACTAAAGAGACCCAACCGTGACCTGCAGATCCTTCCACACTCAGGGCATGGATAGTCTCCAACCAGATATGGCCGCCGCTGTATCCTTCTCGATTCTCCACTATAACTGTGGACCAAAGACTTCCACTGTGACCTGTCTAACGCTAGTTGTTCCCAGTTATGATTGGCATTAACTGATTTTAGGGATTGATGTAGTGTATCCTTAAACCGCTTATACTGGCCTCCTGGTTTCCGGGCTCCCTCAGTGAGTTCGCCGTATAGAGCTATTTTGGGGAGTCTTGTGTCTTGCATCCTCAGAATGTGGCCGCTCCATCTGAGTCGGGCCCTCGTTACTTGAGTCTCAATTGTTGTACAACTCGCGCGCTGCAAGACTTCTGCATTCGAAACTTTGTGGAACCATCTGATGTGCATTATCTGTCTTAGATGACGTTGCTGCGTCTGTTCAAGCTGTTTAATATGTCGCCTGTAGGGAGTCCAGCTTTCGCTTCCGTAAAGAAGCGTTGGGAGGACCACTGCTCTGTAAACAGCTGTCTTGGTCTTCAGATTGAGGTCGTGATTTTGGAACACTCTGTCCTTCAGCTTCCAGAATGCCCGTGATGCCGAATTGATACGGTTGTGTATTTCCGTGTCAAGGTTAGCCCTAGTATTTATGAAGCTTCCCAAGTATTTGAACTGCTCAACCTGTTCTAGAGTTTCATTGTCCAGGCTGATATCTGTTTGAACGCTTTCTGGCGGACTTACCAGGATTTTGGTCTTGTCAATATTGAGTCTAAGGCCTAAAGCTTCGTATATATGTTTATAGGTGTCCATCATTATCTGTAGATCCTCTGAGCTGCTAGCGATGAGTGAACAGTCGTCTGCATATTGAAGTTCCGTGATAAACTTGGTACGGGTTTTTGCTCTAAGGCGCTTCAGGTTAAACAGGCCTCCATCAAATCTGAATCTTATCCCAACACCTCTTACGGGCATGCTCATGTCAGCAATTATCGATACAGCTATGGCGAAAATATTGAACAGTAAAGGCGCTAATACGCAGCCTTGTTTTATTCCAGAGTTGGTTGAGAAATGGTCGGTTGTAGAGCCATTATGCTGTATTCTAGCGGTGTTGTTGGTATGAAGGCTTTTACACACTGCTAGGAATTTTTCGGGTACTCCTAGACGTGCCATGATTTTCCAGAGCGCTCTCCGATTCACCGAGTCGAATGCCTTGCTTAAATCGATGAAGGCTGTATAAATCCTTGATTGTTGTTCACGGGCCTTTTCTTGTAGCTGTCGCAGTGTAAAAATTAGGTCCACCGTACCTCGATTTGGTCGAAAGCCGCACTGGGATTCAGGTAAAAGCCTCTCTAAGAGTGGAACCAAACGATTAGCCATAATCTTCGAGAGAATTTTACCGGCCACATTAAGCAACGATATGCCCCTGTAATTGTTGCAATTCGACGTATCGCCTTTGTTCTTATAGAGGTTGATAACTAAAGCGTCTCTGAAGTCTTGTGGCACATCTCCCTGTTCCCAGATCTTGCGGAATAGTATTAGGAGACTATTGACAATGTCCTCATCCAAGGCTTTGAATATCTCCGCCGGAATGCCGTCTAGACCAGGGGACTTATCATTTTTCATATTTTTAATCGCGCTTATGATTTCCGACATTGAAATTTCGTCATCAAGCGATGTCATCGGACTATACGCGGGAAGCAGGTCTAAAATGGATAAATCCGAGTCGTTATTTTGATTCAAGACCTGTGAGTAATGCTCCTTCCATCTTTCGAGAATTTTTCTATCATCAGTTAGAATAGCTCCATGAGCATCTCTTATAGGAAAGCTAGCTTTTCTGCTTGGACCGTAAACAGTTTTAATAGCTTCGAAAAAACGCCTGTACTCATGGTTATCGGCGTAAGCTTGTATTTCTCTAGCTTTTTCTTTCCACCAGCTGTCCTTGATTTTTCTTATTTCTTGACGGACCTCGCGTTTTATGTTTATGAAACCTATTTGGGCTGCAACATCGCCAGGCTTGTTAATTGCGGTTTTCATCGCTTTGTGTTTTGCGTCCAAAAGGGGTGCGATATGAGTTTCGCTGTCGGCAAACCAGTCTGGGGATTTTCGGGAGCGTTCCGTGCCCAGTATTTCCTTCGCTGTATTTGTAAGGGATGACTTGAAACGGAGCCAATGATTCTCAATGTCGTCGTTATAATCCGGTGGTGTTAGGCTATCTTTGACGGCAGCTGTGAATCTGTCCTTTGTAGAAGGGTTTTGTAGTTTGGATATTTGAAGGCGCTCTCTTAGATACTTCGGCTTGCGTTGATATTTTGGGCGCATTGAGATTTTCATTTTCGAGATTACCAGCCTATGATCAGTCCAGCACTCCAGATCTGCTCTGGGTTTAGTGACCAACACCTCTTTCAGATCTTTCCTTCTCACGATCACATAGTCGAGGGTATGCCAATGCCCTGAGCGCGGGTGGCGCCAGGTCCCCCTTGAATTGGGTCTCGTAATAAAATAGGTGTTCGTTATACACAGATTGTGTTCTGCACAAAGAGCCAGCAGACGTTCTCCATTCGAATTGATGCTGTCTGTGCCGTGTTTCCCTATTATTCCCGGCCATAGTTCTGAGTCTTGACCTCTGCCCACTCTAGCGTTGAAGTCTCCAAGGAGAATTATTCGTTCCCGTTTTGGGATTTTACTTAATGTAGCAACGAGTGTTTCGTAAAAAGTGTCCTTTAAGTTGTCAGAGGAGTTCAAAGTGGGTGCGTATACTGCAATGATGTTCACAAACGTGTTATTCGCTGCAGGAAAACGTAGGGTCATTAAACGTTCTGAGATACCAACTGGATTTTCGGTAAGTTTGGCGGCCAGGTCGTTTCTAATGGCAAAGCCTACGCCATGTTGTCTGATTTCGCCTTCCGGCAAGCCTTTCCAGAAAAATGTATACGCTTGTTCTACCAAGCTACCTTCGTCCGAAAAGCGTGTTTCGCTTAAAGAAACTATTGCAATGGATGTTTGTTGCAGTTCCTTATCGATTAGGGCAGTACGCCTCTCTGGTCGGTCGGCCTTGGGGTTGTCTAGCAAGGTTCTGACGTTCCATGCTGCAAAAGCTATGTGCTTTTCATTGGTGTTTGTTCGATGATTCACTCGCTCAGGCACCCTCCCCCGGAGATCCGAATGGGAGGGTATTTTACCTCCGGATACGAATTTTGTCCTGTTCGACTGATCCATCTTTTTGTAGGAGCTGCGTTAGAAGGTGTTCAAAAGCTGCACTGGTAACGCTGTCAGTGCAACTTTGGTTGCGGCTACGACTAGATTATCTTGTGGCACAGGTAACCTGAGACGACAAGGTCTGAGACGTAACTTGAGCAACGCAGAGAGCCATTTCCTGCTCAAGCCAATGTTTAGGCTACGTAATTGTGGGAAACAGAGTTATACCGCTCATGTTCGGTCGCCAGAGCCTCGTTCGTAAGAACAGGGTGCACCGCGAGTAGGTGAGGTTGGCATTTGAGAGGAGAGGCTATAAAACGCATCCTTCCCCCTTATACCCCATGATAACCAGAACACAATTTGCGGGTTCATAGGACCTGCTTCCATTGGATTGGTGAAATCCAATAATTTGATCCAATGAGATGTTATAAAATAAATGGGTTTTTATTGACATCTCGTCAACACACACAATGCAATCCTTTGCTGCATCGTCCATATTCCTTGTCTTTAATGAAATTGCCTGAAATATGTGCTCATTTAAGCCAACAGAGAAATCCCAATTTGTGTGTTATATTGTTGCCTTGTGTGGCAAAAAAAATGTTTTTTGTAGAAATTGGTACACTTTGGGTCCCAAAAAGTATATTGTTAGTGCAAATTGTTTAAAAGCGACTGAATACCTATAGCCATGAGGTTTCCTTTTTCGAAGCTTCAATTGGGAGATCATAAAATCTGCCAGGGTCGAATTGAAATTTTTTCTACAAAATCGGATGAAATCTTCATCACTTATATCTACAGATTTCTTCTCTGGAGTTGCAACTAATTTTCGTTTCAAATTCTTCACCACTGATTGTAACTTTTTTTTCCTCGGAGTGGCTGAAGACAAACTAGGAGATGTTTGTGTTTCTTCTGGTTTCTTTTCTATGAATACAGATAAATATGCATAAGATATAATAGTTCAAATAAATAAGTAACGTTGAAGTCCTTACCTGGTGTAGTATATATGTTGGGGTTTATAGAAATCTCACGGCATTCATCTACGGTCTCATTATTTTCAATATCCATTGAAGATGTTGAAGCAGAAGTTGAAGCATTTACATTCACCCCTAATTATAAAAATAAATATTAATTATAACAAATAAAATCTCAATTTTCTTCAATATATACCTTTCTCACCAATGCCTTCTTTGAATAAATCTGGAAAAGAATCCTTTTTTAATCTACTTCCAGATAGCATTTCTTTAGAAAAATGCTCACTACATATTCTTTTTTTGTGGAGAAGTTCTGGTCTTTTCAGAATCCATTCTTGCCTTCTCATTTTTGGAAGCCAAATCATTTGCCTGAAAATGATAGGAAAAATTAAATAAGATACCATTCACGTGCTTGTACGAAGTATAGCAGTTTAACTAAAATATTACCAAAAATTTACCAACATTAACACGTGCTTATTCAATAACTCACCTGAAAGTGTCTCCTGGTATGAGAAAAAAACTAAGTTTAGGATTCTTAACACTACTGTTTTTGCAATTATACACGCTGCAATAATTCACCATTTTGCACAAATATATTTACTTCACACGATTATAATTGCTACAATTTACCAGAGACTGTCTCTAATGTTCACCTTTACTTCTGTTTAACTTTCAAATTTCGAATGCTCGAATTCGAAATGCTGCTCAACAATTTGAGGTTAGGAGCACGGAAATGATGCGCGAGTCATAAATGGAGTAACAGAAACCAGGGAGTGCGCCTACTGGTTGGTGTCTATACTGTGCTACTACTATTGGTACATATTTTAGGGGACAAAAAATCTGTGGTCTCAAAGCAGCGATCGTTCTCCTTCTCTCTACTCTCCATAGTAGACATGGCAGGCTTCCCTCTTCGATGCTATATAAAGATGAAGTTAGCACGGGCGGAGTAGACATCTGTAACAGTTTTGCTCAGTATTTCAGTAGTGTTTTTGTTGATCCATTAAATTCACCCAACAGTATTGACTCTACTGTGGCTGATTCTCCTGCTTACCTTTCAAACATTGTCATAACTGCTAAGGAAATCGAAAAATCTTTAAGGTCCCTTAATCAAAGTAAAGGTGCCGGATCTGATGGTATTCCATCATACTTCGTACGAAGTTGTCCTGCTTTATGCTTTCCACTTGAACATATTTTCAATCTCTCCCTCCGCACGGGCAGATTCCCTCGGCGCTGGAGGATTGCATCGGTTGTCCCAATTTTCAAGGGTGGCGATAGATCTATTATTGAAAATTACCGCCCCATAAGCAAATTATGCGTCTTTTCCAAACTCCTTGAAAAACTTGTTTATGCTCATCTATACAATTTAGTGAAAAATCAGATAATCCCAGAACAGCACGGGTTTTTGAAGGGAAAGTCCATAGAGACTAACCTTTTGTTATTCATGAACGTTTTGGAGGGGGCAATGGATGAGCGTTTGCAGGTTGACGTTGTTTACACCGACTTCAGTAAGGCATTTGACAAAATTTCACATAGAATTCTCAGTCGTCGTCTTTCTGAGGTCGGTGTGGGAGGTAGTCTTTTGCACTGGTGCGAATCCTATCTGACTGATAGAGTGCAATTCGTTTCTGTGGATGGAAGTAGGTCGGCTGAGTTCACATGTCCATCTGGTGTGCCACAAGGCTCTCATCTCGGACCTTTATTTTTCTTGATATATATCAATAATATTATTTCCGTTTTTCATAGATGTAGAGTGCTTCTCTATGCGGACGATTTGAAAATTTTCTACGTTGTCAGATCTATAGAGGACTGTATGATCATACAAGGGGAGCTGGAGAGGTTCTCGGAGTTTTGTCGCTTGCACAATTTATTTTTAAACATTTCTGAATGTAAAACAATTACATTCACACGTAATAAAGCCCCTATTCGTTTTCAATATAGTATTGATCAGGCGACACTGGAGAGAGTTGATCACATCAGGGATTTGGGCGTAATTCTGGATGGAAAGTTAACTTTCTCATTTCATATCGACAGTACTGTCAATTCCGCCAGTAGAATGTTAGGATTTCTGTTTAGGGGGTGTAGGGTTTTTAGAGGTATCAAGCCGGTTCTCAGTATTTACTATGCCTACGTTTTTAGCCGACTAAATTTCGCTTCGGTTGTTTGGAACCCGCAATATAGGATTTATATAGAACGAATCGAAAGAATACAAAATAAGTTGCTGAAATATTTAAGTTATAGAAGTAAATTTTCTGCTTCAGGAGATAATGTCAATTTTTATTATATGGCCAGAAAACATTTTAACTTGATTTCGCTTGAAAATAGACGCTGCATAGGCGATGTAGTTTTGTTGAGGAAAATTGTAAGTGGTGAGTTGCAGGTACCGGATTTATTGCGGGAGGTAAACATTAATGTTCCAAATGTTAATTTAAGATCTTTTGAAATTTTCCATGTACCATTTAGAAGGACAAATGCATCTAAAAACTCTCCGTTGATTAGAATGTTCCGAGCCTGCAATGAGCTACGAATTATCGATGTATTTCATTGTGCTAACATCAAGCTTCAACTGAAGAAACATTTTTTGATGCAGTGATTTTTTGTTGTTGTCTTTGGTTGATTTTTTTGTCGCTGATTTTTATTTTCATATTTGTACTTTGTGGATACTGTTTATGGGTCATTGACCTGTTTGTGTTCCCAATGTCAAATAAATAAATAAATAAATAATCTAGCAGTCCGTCCCTACAGGGGCGATGAATCGTATAGCCCCGATTTCTTGCATTCGGACAGTCATTCGGCTCCACCCGCAACTCTTCGTGTCGGTCGTTTTAACGAGTAAAAGGGCTACGATAAAAGTCGCCCCTATCCGCTTCACTCTAGCCGTTAGCGCATTGACAACCTAGCGTGTGTTCGTGTTTGTTTACGTTTTGAAATCATGGCGGGCAGTAGTGTTCAAAATATTTTAAAAACTGATTTCGCGAGGCTTTCGCTGTCGGAAAAAAGCCGTATCAAACTGCTGGCTAGACCGCGACTCCCGATTTAAATTTAACCCAGGCAGAAAAAACTCCAAAAACTTCTTACACAAGACGATTCTCAAGACAAGTGTATGAGAAAAACAAAAATAATGCTGAACAGGAACTCATCAGGAGAGTCAAGAAAATAATCAATTCGCAACTGTCAGCGAAAAATAAAATCACAGCTATAAACATCTGGGCGATCCCCACGTTCGCTTACACTGCTGGAATTCTCAATTGGTCCAAAACAGATTTAGAAAAACTCGATAGAAGAATACGAACATCATTTACTCAACGCGGTATGCTGCACCCGAAATCGGCAATAGAAAGGCTATACTTACCACGTAAAGATGGCGGACGTGGACTCGGTAACCTGGAACAGATCTGCCGAAGAGAAGAAAGAAAAATGAAAGAATACTTCAGGAAAAACAACTTACCTGTACACCAATGGATTTCTGCCCAGTACAACGAAATAATCGATGAGAACGACACAGGAGAATATCTACCTGAAAAATTAAAACAAAGATGGAGATCCAAACCCTTACATGGCAGGTTTTTCACCAGCTTAAATCAGCCAGAGGTAGATCACCAGAGCTCTCATGCTTACCTGATACAAGGCTATCTCTTCCCCGAAACCGAAGGAACAGTCCTGGCAATCCAGGACCAAGTTATTCCAACCAGAACATATGTGAAATACATAATGCAACAACAAGTTGATACTACCGAATGTAGGATGTGCCATGCCGCCGAGGAAACAATCCAGCACCTTTCCTCAGGATGTTCGGCAATAGCGGGAACCAGATATCTCGTCAGGCATAACAATATGGGTAAGGTCGTCCATCAACTGCTGTGCCTTCAAAAACAACTTGCTCAACATTTCGTGCCTCACCACATTTACTCACCCCAGACAATAGTGGAGAACGAACATTATAAAATATACTGGGACCTCACAATTGTGACCGATCGAGGTGTGGAACACAATAGACCGGACATGGTAGTGTGGGACAAGCAGCGAAAGACTGCCTTGATTGTTGACTTCGCTGTGCCACAAGATAACAACCTAGCCAAAAGCTATGCCGAGAAAATAACAAAGTACGAGGCGCTGGCACAGCAAATGAAAGACATATGGAGACTAAAAACTGTCACCATAATGCCCTTGATAATAAGCGTTAATGGTCTCGTTCATAAAAAGACCACCCTACACCTACAAGAACTAGACCTACCAAGGAATACTATCATGTGGATGCAGAAAGCTGTTATTTTGGGAACCGTCAACATCATACGGAAAATAATTTATCCCTACTAGCACACGGAATTGCTCTTGGCGTTCGCGCCCGGGTAACACGGAAACCACGATTCAGTGTGAAAAAAAAAAAATATATATATATATATATATATATATATATATATATATATATATATATATATATATATATATATATATGTGTGGCTGTGATACTGTGAATGCGTTGTTTTGCTTTCCTTGCTTATTATTAAACTCCGCTTGAAGTGATAACGTGTGGGGAAGGGCAGGATTTAGAGATTTGAAGCACCTTAATGAAAAAATTGAGAAGCATGAGCTATCTGCCAAGCATGTGAATTGTTCGAAAGAATTAGGTTTTTTGGGTACGACTAATATCGCGGCTCAATTAGATTCAGCTTACCGGCATAATATTATCAAGCAGAACGAGCAAGTAGATAAGAACAGGTATGTTTCAAAAAGAATTATGAATTGCATCAAATTTTGCGGTAAACTGGTTTTAAAATTTCATATTTTTGTTATTATTCTAAAAGTAGCCTCCTAGTGAACTAGATCACGAGCCGCCACTGCAACAGCTGTTACCGATCCACGACTGGAAGTGGAGTTACTTGCCTGGTTTTTAAATTTGAATTAACTCCAGCTGATTTATACCTTCATTTCTTAACTGCTCACGTACAAGTTCCGCGAGGTGATATCCGATCGTTGTACATTATTTTTGTGAATAATTGTAAATTATTGGATTCAAGTGAAATGAAGAACTCTATGTTATTTTTGTAGCCGTATATTGCCAATAGGAGTTTAGTCTAAGATCCAGTTTAAACCAGGTTTTCAGTAAGGAGAGGTTAGCACTATTTTCAACACTTAAAACCGTTGAAAAGCAGAGACTCAGAAGACGCTTTCATCCCAGTCTTCAAAGATACCCATCTCCACTGATGTTCGAAGTCTACCCCGGCTCTCTATTGTATTCTGTGACGGGGTTTTCACCGATTTTCACTGATAGCCCCAATGGTGCGCAAGCAAAGGCAAGGAGCTGCCAAAATGCGAAAAAGTCCATCATAACACTGAGCACAAATATAGGACAGTACATAGTTGTAAATGTTATGAATGTCATTTTTCTTCTTCACAACAGGAATAACCATCGCAGTCTTTAAAAGACTCGAAAATACGCCATTACTGACAGATAAATTAATGAGATGGGAATGATGAGGTAGGTGTCTGGATATAAAGTATTATCCGGAAGCCTCTCATAATTGACTCCGAATTGAAAGTTTTTTCTATATTCGAAAAAATATTAACATAGGTGAATTCATCTGCATAGACTTTGTTAGTCTGGTGAATCTTCAGATCCAGTCTTAGAAGGGGGAAGTAGATTTGTCTTGTTGCTTTGTTTTTTTCCCATTAAAAGCTATGATCATGAAGGGGCGGTCAAGATGTGATCTTCTCCACCGAGTGACACTGAACTATTCACTGTACTTCACCAAACAGAAGAAACACGGTGACTGCAGTCCAGTAGTTATCCTGCTGGTCCTTGTACGCTCCTCTTTAGGTATCGTGTTGGTTTTCCTTCAGGTATCTTGCTCTTTTAGGTATTTTGCTGACTTTTGCTGCTTTAGGTATCCGTCTGGCCCTCCTCCACGTATCAAACCGCTGGCACCAATTTTTATGTTGTATTACTGTCGAAACACACGGAACACAAGTATAAGAAAAAATAGGGTCGCTGTCAGCAGATAAAGCTACCTAAGACCTGCAGTTATAACCACTCTGATAATTGATCTGGTTTCACTGGTAGATATGTCACTTTTTTACGAATAAAAATACTACTACTTCAAGGTGATGCATTTGGAAGTCATAAAAATAAATATACAGGGTGTTTCATTGGTAATTGAACATACAGTAACCAGCTAGAACTACACTAGGTGAGTCCGAAAAACCCATATATGATAGGTCTAATCAATTCCATGACTGAGAGACAGGGTGCTTCATGTATTCACCTAAAATTTCAATTTGTGATAACTTTTGAACCAACCAGTATAGTCGGTTGATAATTGGAATATATGATTCACTTGCACAGTGAATTCCAAAAAAATTTCAGGTCCGTTATTGAAAAATATGGGACATCTTCCAAGCTGGGATTCAAAATTTTTGGATTTGATGGAGATATTTGAAAAGAGCAGAAAATCTGAGATTCAGTAGATTTCATTTGCCCGCACGTAATTCTGCTCAAGGGAAACTCCAGGGAAAGCGAAGTGAGAAATGTTTTCTCTGCTAAGACAATCTGTTTTTGTGTAGGTGGATCAGTGGATCAGTGTACCACAAGCTCACGACAAGCGCACGACTCGACAATAATCCCGTTTTTCCCCTTTTTTCCTGCCTTATCTTTAAGTCGAATAGTTGAAAATCTGTACCAAAGATGATCAGTATTCTCTGTATGTACATCTTGTTAACACGCAAACTGTCGGATGTAATTAGATTGCCGACAACGCCTCATCGAATTCGACATCGATAAGTTGTCGATGAAACACCCTGTAGAAACAATCTTCAACCTCAACGACTACTGAAAAAATGAACTGTATGATCTGAACTGAGAATCCGAAATGAACTGATAGCGCCTTACTCATTCTTATATATATTTTTTGAAAGGCTGACTTGAGCAAATATGGTTTTACAATAAGTCATTAATCTACAGGATGACAACAATGTACAAATACTCTTTCTGTAGAATTTTTTTTGTTTCAGTCCTTCGATTCTAATGCACACGACATGAACGTGTAGCGAAGCTCTTGATTCTTCAATAGAAGAAGAAAGATGTGCATTCGAACACTATTAAATGGATCTTTCAAGAATAATTCTAAAAAAAATTAGTCATTCTTATATAACCTATTCCATTTCTCTTTTAGCACGGCGGATTTCAGGAATGCCTTCCTGAAAACAATACGTCAAATTATCAGAGAATCAGTGAGAAACATGTCAATTCCTTCTACAAAACCAGGAAGTGGACCTGGCATTCTTCTAGTGACTGGACACAAAGCGGAAGGTTTAAGCAGTCATACTTTCGAAAGACCAACTGCTAGACATACTATCGTTATTGCCGGAGGATCCCATACTTTAGGAAAAGTGAAAAAATCCAAACCCACTCAACGGCACTCTGCTGGAAATATAGATTACGATCAATTAAACCAAGATGGTGATGAAAATACACGGAACTTTAGAAGGAGGAGTAAGACTATCACAGACGCACCAGGTGAGGCACTAATTTCACTATATAGGGTGTTCTACAAGCTCTATGACAAACTTCGACAGAAGGTAGCTGTAATTCTTTTGAACATTTTTTTTCCTATGAACGTAGATCCGATTAGTTTTTGTTTAGGAGTTACAAGCATTTGAATTTTTTTTCCTGTTTTGATTAAGTAGGACGACAATATCGGTTTTTTATTTACTTTTTTGACACTTGTTCCACTGAGAATGGTATCAACAATAACCATAAATGAACATGTATTGGCACTGCAGAACCCATATACCATTAGACAAAGACGATTTCAGCAACGTTTCAGCGTAAACATTTTAGATAGGATTTCTAAAAACGATTTGATGCCAGTAAACGATTGTTTGAATGCAGATTTGTATAAAAATTTTTGGAGCACATCCTTTTTGACTTCATTGATTACTTAGAGCTCAGCATTGTTTGAAATATGTGGTATCAGCACGATGGTGCACTACCACGTAGAAGGAGTAGTCAGTTGGCTGAATAAATGAATAGGTCAAGGAGGACCAATACAATGGTACATCGCGTTCGAATGACTTGAATCCCTTAAATTTTATTTATGGGGACACGTGAAAGCAGCTTGTTCATTATGTTGAAATCCAATCTCATCAACAATTATACATACTTGATAGAATTCAAGATGCAGCAAACAAAATACGAAACGACCCAAATCTGATCCGCCGCGTTACGGCATCCTTAGTTCGTCAATGTGAAGATTACATTCAAGCCGAAGGTAGACATTTTGAACAATTTATCCTCAAAATTTCCATTTATTGTTATGACTTCAACATAAAAATATGATTTTTCAAATGCTTGTATCTTTTAAACAAAAACGAATCGGATATACTCATAGGAAAAAAATGGTCAGAATAATCATAGCTACCATCTGTCAAAGTTTGTCATAGAGCTTGTAGAACTGTATATACAGTGTAGTCATACAAGTTGTTCTATATGGTGTCACCGAACATCCTCCTCGAGATTTAAAGAATCGCCAAACTCCAACATGACTGCGTTTTTCCATAAACTTCCATTTGTAACGTCGCTCTAGGTAAACCGAGTTAAAGGAAAAAAATAAAATTACTTATCTTCCATGCAATGAAGATGTTAATATTTCCTCGGTCAGCTGTCAGTGAAGACAGCCTGGGTTCACGATGGTTTTTTATTCTTTTCGCTCTTTCGAATAAAAAATGGGCGCCAACGTATTTGATTAAAAACATGTTCACAGACTCATTCATAACAAAAAACAATAATAAGAAAATTTGTAGTTTTCTTATGGCTAAAGAGGGGAAACAAAAAAGTGTCTGAATTCATACGATCGACAGCAATCTCTAATGATTATACGAGTTTCAAACTACAAAAAAAAAATAACTGTCGCATAATATTGAAGTCAAAATATCTCTTGAAAACTCTCACTCAAAGCTACTTAAGTATAATGCACCGGCAAAATTCAATTAGTCCCGGGATATTCTTGATTAGAAACAGGAATTATGAATCGGAATGGATCTCTACATACCACTTAAATACCCATAAAGGTTGAAATCACTACTTCAAACAAACGTCAACAATCCTTGCTCTGTCCCAAATCTTCGAAAAAACGGTGAGTATAAACCAAAAATCTGCAACATTCAAACTCGTTGATGTTGTTGGGTGTTATAAAAGAATAGCCATCATCAGCGAACCCATAAGTTTCCTGATATGTCTTGAAATATTAAATTGTAGGGAATCGAATAAATATAGCCTTCAATTATTTTATTGATTCATTCATTGCTATTGCTATATCCCGTTACCGGGAATAAATCTACAAAAAGAAGAAGGAAAAAAAAAAAAAAAAAATTCGAACAGACTTGTAACTTCTTAGTGCTAGTTGCGACTGTGTGCCCTCCTGTGACTAAAGAGACCCAACCGTGACCTGCAGATCCTTCCACACTCAGGGCATGGATAGTCTCCAACCAGATCTGGCCGCCGCTGTATCCTTCTCGATTCCCCATTATAACTGTGGACCAAAGACCTCCACTGTGACCTGTCTAACGCTAGTTGTTCCCAGTTATGATTAGCATTAACTGATTTTAGGGATTGATGTAGTGTATCCTTAAACCGCCTATACTGGCCTCCTGGTTTCCGGGCTCCCTCAGGGAGTTCGCCGTATAGAGCTATTTTGGGGAGTCTTGTGTCTTGCATCCTCAGAATGTGGCCGCTCCATCTGAGTCGGGCCCTCGTTACTTGAGTCTCAATTGTTGTACAACTCGCGCGCTGCAAGACTTCTGCATTCGAAACTTTGTGGAACCATCTGATGTGCATTATCTGTCTTAGATGACGTTGCTGCGTCTGTTCAAGCTGTTTAATATGTCGCCTGTAGGGAGTCCAGCTTCCGCTTCCGTAAAGAAGCGTTGGGAGGACCACTGCTCTGTAAACAGCTGTCTTGGTCTTCAGATTGAGGTCGTGATCCTGGAACACTCTGTCCTTCAGCTTCCAGAATGCCCGTGATGCCGAATTGATACGGTTGTGTATTTCCGTGTCAAGGTTAGCCCTAGTATTTATGAAGCTTCCCAAGTATTTGAACTGCTCGACCTGTTCTAGAGTTTCATTGTCCAGGCTGATATCTGTTTGAAGGCTTTCTGGCGGACTTACCAGGATTTTGGTCTTGTCAATATTGAGTCTAAGGCCTAAAGCTTCGTATATATGTTTATAAGTGTCCATCATTATCTGTAGATCCTCTGAGCTGCTAGCGATGAGTGAACAGTCGTCTGCATATTGAAGTTCCGTGATAAACTTGGTACGGGTTTTTGCTCTGAGGCGCTTCAGGTTAAACAGGCCTCCATCAAATCTGAATCTTATCCCAACACCTCTTACGGGCATGCTCATGTCAGCAATTATCGATACAGCTTTGGCGAAAATATTGAACAGTAAAGGCGCTAATACGCAGCCTTGTTTTATTCCAGAGTTGGTTGAGAAATGGTCGGTTGTAGAGCCATTATGCTGTATTCTAGCGGTGTTGTTGGTATGAAGGCTTTTACACACTGCTAGGAATTTTTCGGGTACTCCTAGACGTGCCATGATTTTCCAGAGCGCTCTCCGATTCACCGAGTCGAATGCCTTGCTTAAATCGATGAAGGCTGTATAAATCCTTGATTGTTGTTCACGGGCCTTTTCTTGTAGCTGTCGCAGTGTAAAAATTAGGTCCACCGTACCGTGCAAACTGGTCTAAAGGATCTAATTTATACATTTACGAACACTGCTAAACGGCAATGAAGTTTCCAGAAAAAAATCGTCATATCAATGCATATTTTTGATGAGCCTGAATGAAAAGTTATGGTGGAAAATGAAAAAGGGTTGTCGATTCAGCCTGTACGTTGAACAAATATTAGGCTGTACTTAATTTTCCACTTTTAGTACTGTAGTGGATTAGTGCGAATTTTATGATCCGAAACATTTAATTCTTTTTATGTTGATCTTCAGTCTCTCTCATCAATATTAATAATAACGACGATGAAACATAAATATATAATAAGCAGTTTAATTAGGTGCGTGCTGGTCTTAATAGAGAAGGAAGAAGGAAAAGAAAATACTCGATTAATTGCGCACCAGTTTGAAAAGTTTTTTGCAGAATCGTTAACGTACGTAAATAAGAATTCCACATAAGATACTCAATGTTCTTCAGAGAATAATATCAACCAAATAATTAATTACTATTGCTCAAGCAAGATGTTCTACAATCTCGATTTCGATGTTTTTATATCTATAGAACTTTTATTCGATATTTGTGGTGATTATTTAAATCCTTCATTAGAAATCATTACAAAATTTGTTCTCAAAGATATCACCTACATAATAGCTGGTGTGAATGAATTCTGGCGACATTTGGAAGTATGTTTTATAAATGTTTGGGCATAAAGACATTTTCAGGTAGATCCTCCTCCACTCATGCGTATAATTAATAATTATTAATTATTATTTCTTCGGAAGAATGAGTTCATTCTACTCACTGATCCAAAAATTGTTACTCCATATAAGTAGATAACATATGTTTTAACGTGAAATTGTTATCGTTCAGTGTTCGTTATTCGCATCATTTTTCTGTTATCACTATGAATACAAAGGTACATATACTTTGTCGTACATCTCCTTTTTTCAGAAGAATAATCTAAGCTCATAATGATTTTGAACTTTTCAGAAATGACACAATAAAGTATGGATTTCATAACTTGTTGATCATACCTCAAAAACATATTTCTTTTTTTGATTTCCCCTCTTCTGATGATGTATAAATTTTAGAAATATTAACGTAATTCGAAACAATCAAGAAATAAATCATTAATGGAAGCGCTAGAGCATTTTCATATTATTATTGAATATCATACGAATATTTAGGAAATACTTGATACGTGCTAGATATATCAATATAGAAACTAAAATGTATTTTTGGGGTAAGTAAATTAGCATAATATGTTGTTTTTATCTTGGAAATGAAATCCATAAGAAATTTTCCTTGACATTATGTGATGACCTCATAGCAGCAAGATTATTGAAAACTTGTGAATAAGGAGTTGATTTCTATTGATTTTTCGGAATATATATTCTGTTTTCAAGTGGAATAACCTAACTTAGGTGTTAAGAGAAGTAAACTTGTTGATATAGTTTGGTTTGAGTATCATGGATAGAAGTTTTCAAAAATGTTTTATGCAAGCTGAGTAATAAGTGGAATGGGTATGTTATTCTCAAAATAAATTATTTCCGCACAAAAGCTTCGATTTGCAGATTTTTTCAAGAGAGTTTTTGCAGGAACTTGTTGAATCTAATTAAGTATATGCGATATAATCTACATAACCCCGTTAAAAATCTTAGTTAACTGAATTGCTCAATTCGAAACAATTAACTGATAAATTTCCTGTAAGTAGTATTGCATATGTCAAGTTTGTTATCCACTAGTAAATTACCATCAAGAACAATATCAAAATAGAAACATATATAGATATTGGATTTCGTTCAAAATATAATTTCTAATACTATTCTTTCATCTTAAAAATTATTGTTTGTCAATAGATTTGAGTTTATGGAAGATAATTATTACAGGTGAAACTTCATTCAATAGATGTTCATTAAAAATAATTTCAATGCAAGGAAAATCAAGTAAATCTGACCTACTTTTCTCCTTGATCGATATCAATCATTTTTTTAGAATGTGTTTGCATTTATATTTTTGTATATTGCGTTTGTTTTTGGAAGATATTCATTCAACTCACAAATAATATTTCGTTATAGAGCACTGTCTAACGAGAAGTTCCTTAAATTGAGCTGATCAGAAATGACGGATCAATTGGGTGAGAAAATTGTACTGGGAAGATCTAGATCAAAAATTTCCTCATAAACTTATGTGCTAACATATACACATTTGCTGTTGTTTCTTGTGAATGAAGTTTTCATCAATATTATTTTTTACTACATTTTCTGATACTCCATATTGTGCCAAATTTGACTTAATAATGTTATTACTTCAATTGAATTGTATTTTGTAATATTCTCTTCGAACAGCCTCTTTGCTCAATACCTATAACAGCAGTTATTTTGGTTCAATCTTCTTTCTACCTCCTAGGAATTTATTTATATCTGAGTGTATGTTTGTTTAAATGTAACTACATATGTAAGGGCGAGAATGAAAGATTTAATAAAATATACAAAAATGCAAAATTGTGAGTTCTATATATATTATTCTCTCAAAACTTTATTCCTGCCCAAATGAATTATTACAATTTTCTTGAGTTTGCACGTACACATAGGCTTTATACCAGTTTTGACCAACAATCCCTGTATTTGAAGGACACCCGAGGCTATTTAGGTGACACTCTGCTATGGTTTCATTCGAAAACGTTTAAGGGACACTTAAAACGCTAGATAATACCCTAGAGTAGGGGTGCTCAAACTGTCGGTCGCCTGTGATTTTTGAGTCGATCTCAAAAAAATATTAGCCGATTCTGATCTACATGGTGCGTCTTTGACTAAATATTGTAACAGTTCACCGTCCAGATGCGCAACGTATGAGACGTGCCTTCGTATCGCTCCCTATAAACTGAATCTCCAAACTAAGAAATAATTGTTTTAATCAAGCATACCATCAAGATTTGTGAAATTAAGTATGCCTCCAAAAACAACAGGTGACATTAAAAATGCTATAAAAGATTCGCTTCGAGAACTGCTCTGCGATGAAGAATTCATTGGTACTTTACTAGCCAAGGTCGAGGAAAAACTAGCTACCTTCCAAAAAACTGTTGATAAACATACTGATGCGATAAGGATTCTTGAAGAGAAAATGGACAAAGTTCAGCAGAACGAGAAGGTAAACAATATATGTGTTCACAACTTGCCGGAAGAACAGGATCGAGATACAAGGGAAATTTTCATCCAACTTTGTAAGGATAAAATGAACATCACACATGACGACACAGGCATAGCAACTCGACACCGAAACCCAGAAGTAATAGAACGAGTTCTACAAGAAACGATTAACGAAACAAATGACTGGAGCATAAAGTGGACAATCAAGCTCAATGGACAAAAGAGCCAAGCAATATTATTACAGAAGAGAAGACTGCGACCCACAACGAATCTAGAAGTTGACGGCGAAGAAATCGACTGGAAAAATGAAGCCAAATATTTAGGAATAACGCTTGACAAAGGACTTACATACTTGGAAAAGCCATATCAAACAAGCAATCAACAAAACGAAAGCAGCGATGAATAGACTCTACCCTCTAATAGGAAGAAGAAGAAGCCACATTTCGAAAGAGACAAAATTGAAGATAATCAAAGCCGTTGCTAGGCCCCAACTGACTTATGGATCAGTTGCCTGGGACTTCGTGGCAAAGAGCCACATCAAAAGAATTTAGGCCACTGAAAACAAGCTGCTACGATGTGCAATAGATTCACCTTGGTTTGTCAGGAATAGACAGATTTATAGGGACCTAAAATGGGAAACCATAACGGAATTCATGAACAGAAAAGCAGAGAAATTATTCGAAACAACGAAAAACCATCCGAATCAAGGACTCAGGAGACTAGTGGACTACGACCCAGAGGAAGACAAGAGGAGAATGCGAATTTACCGAAGGAGACCAAGAGATCAATTAAAAAGAGATTAAAATAACAACAGAAACTTATTGAAAAATTCAATAAAGTGTTAATCCAATAGAGGATAAACACATAAATCCCAGCACGATAGTGTGCGAGAAGAAAACCGACTAAGAGATGAACGGTTTATAGGCAAATGCCCGGAACCAGAATTCAAGAAGCAGTTAAGGGTTTTTAGTGGGTCTCGAGCTCAGAAGAGTGAGAAACCGCACACTTATTCCCCCTCAGGAGTGGGTGGTTCGTCTGATTTGCATATTATCCCCCTGCTACACCAAAAAAAAAAATTATTTTGGACCAAACAATTTAGTTAGCATTCAATGATTATATACAGGGGGATTCCTAACAATTGATAGGACTTTCAAAAGCTATTACCTATGTATCCTAATAGTTACGAATCACCCTGTATACGGAATTTTTTTAAATCTCTGTTTCTTTCACGCATTGATGTATTCGAATAGTTGCCTTGCCTCAAATTCCCCCATTTCATACAAACAGTTTATAACCTGACGGATATGAGTGACACAGTTTATGTAGGTAAATAACAATGAGTTTCAAACTAGAATAAATCGAATACGACTGAATCCAGAAAAATTTAGTGTGTGAAAAGATAATTCGAAATTCGATTTTGATATTCTAAAATTTTTCTTCGATATTACAACATCAACTTCAGAATAAGTCGAATGAGGTCGAAAATCTTTAAAATCTTCTCCGGGAAGCACTTGATTCATTTACCAGATTGAAAAGAATTATAACTAGATATTTTATTTCTGATACTGAACGACATACGAAGTTTTTGCTTCATTTACTTATATTCGTCCTAAATCAAGTACAACAATCAATAAATAAATTTCTTATAATATTATAATTATACTTCCAGAGGCAAATAGTTGAAAAAAATTACTCGATTTCAAAAAATGTTATCAACGACGAGACCACGAGACTTTTACGAGACTCTCGAACGAGACTCGAGACGAGACTTCATGTCTTATCGGCGAGGCGAGACGAGACTACACTAAAATCTCGTCTCGTTGGTCTAGTGGGCATCACTAGATGATTTGCTTTCAATCGCACCACATCGATTGGTTATTGTGAATGCTATGTTTTCTAATAATTATTTGTTTTTGGTTGTTTATGGCTATATTAAGCTGGAATGTATTTTAATATAGATACTTTCAATAGTTAAGGTTAAGGTGAGTCGCATCACTATTGAGTACCTACTTTTTATTGTGATGTATATAGACAGACAGACAGATATAGACATATAGTCTCTATGTCTATACTCCATTCAAATTTATTTCAGCAGTCGGTTAGCCATGAAATAATTTTCTCAAGTTTTTGTAACTCGAACAGAGTAAGGTTGGGACTCATGAAATGTCGGCAATGTCATAACGCCGTTGCCACAACTAATATCAATTTTTATTACGAAAATGCCGAAAGTGATTGAAAAAGAGAAAAGACAGGGTTTCGGGAAGTTCTATTTAGAATTCAGGTCCGCTCATTCATATAGTTACCCTCATATTCTGAAATCCAAAATACGTCAGACGGTATCGAGCATATTCAATGTAAGTGACTTTATATAATGTTTCATCTGAATCTAAACGACTTATATTTCAGCTGAATATTTCCAAAATCAGAAAGATTGTGAATAAAAAGGATGACAAAGAATTTCCTTCTATTGGCAGACCGAAAAAGTGGTGGCATTTGAGAATTTTATGTTTGGTGTAATTGATGCGAAACGTTACTACAGGATTTTCGATGAATGTCATCGTAGAATAAGTTTCCGAAAATTGATTTTTTTTATTTTTCATTTGACTTGTCCTATACATTGTAAATACCTTAAGGTACCAATAAGAAGGTACCTAATTATTATCATTTTATCAATGTATTAAGATGAACAGCCCCAAATACGAGCCAGTTGTCTTGTTAATTGTTCATTCATGTGAAATTTTTGTTCGAAGGTGAAGTTCAGCTTGACTTGAAACTTCCTTCAATTATTTTGACTTCCATTGATGCAAGATGATTTTTTATTGAAGAATGCAACATTCTTGTAATTATCTGTTAATTCCTTCCAGAGATACCCATTCCCAACCACTGCATCATATGCATTTCATCTTCGAGTTAATACTTTTGAAATCTACAACTGATGTAACGTATTCAAACTTTAGCCTTAGAAGATAACGACCTCTCCTCAAGCTAGTGCATATTATGATATTATACTGATCTCTTGTATTTTCCATGACAATAACTATATATTGTGTATGCCTTCAATCAGTTTGTATAAACTTCAATTATGCTCGTCACATATTTTCCAAAGAGATTCGACATTGTGAAAAAATACGTAATAACAAAAACTTTTACGTAGAAAGGGCAACATAGCGTTGATTTAAAACCCAAAAATGTTTGGACAAGCGTCATAACCCCACATTTTCGTACTATACAGAGTGAAATGTGTCAAATTTCCATGGCCAACCGAGTGCTAAAATAAAAATGAATGGAGTATATGTATCAGATGAAATGATTTGACGAATAACAATTCTATGAAACCACGGTATACTACTTTTCACTGGTTAATGTAAAATAAGACACCGCATTGTAGAAATTGTCATAATTTCAACTAGAAGGCAAATATTTCGTGAAAATCAGACAAAGAATAACCATACATCCAGAATCTAAAAAATTCAACCAATAATGACTTACCGACATTCGATCTATGACAAATAAAATCTTATTAACGAGTTTCAATGACAGATTTATTCAATGAATAACACTATCTGAAAGTGAAAAGACTGCAAAAGTACCGGGCCTAAATAAAATAGTTCCGTACTAGTTTTTTATTATATTATTAATACTCATAAGGACAGAAACATCAATCCAATATTCTCTTTGCGTTGATAGCACGACTCTACAAAAAAATTTTCGTTCTTTGTCCTAACGTTTATACTAGGATATTCCGGTTAATGGTGCACAAAAACGAAAAGAAAATTTTTTTTTTTTGGTACAAAGTTTGCTTTTGTAATAGTTATAGTATTAATACTCATTCTTCATTTTTTTTAATAATTTTTAATAATTCAAAAACCGCACGATGAGAGTGGGTTGTTTACCCCTACAAAGTATCACTAGTGGGCACTCGAGTCATAAACAACGATAAGGTGTTGTTTAAAAGCCCAGACAAACTTCAAATGTCATCAAGAAAGTGTTTATACGATGCTGATGCATTTTGTTTTATATGTGGTCAATTTATTATAATTCGTGACATGAAATACGAATTAAACACATTTCACGTTCTCTCTGAAGCCTATAAAGCATATTTTGACTTTCCTGTTTGGAACCAAGACAAGCCATGGGCTCTACATGTTGCTTGTAGTTATTGTAAATGATATCGTTGAATAAGTCTCCTAAACACAGAAGCAAACTTTTTTATGCCATATATTTTTTTTTCGTCTAATTTGGATCTAAACTATCGAAATTTTATGCTTTGCAGTCAAAGTCAAATTTGGTGTTGACCCGTGTAGTCATACAAGTTGTTCTATATGGTGTCACCGAACATCCTCCTCGAGATTTAAAGAATCGCCAAACTCCAACATGACTGCGTTTTTCCATAAACTTCCATTTGTAACGTCGCTCTAGGTAAACCGAGTTAAAGGAAAAAAATAAAATTACTTATCTTCCATGCAATGAAGATGTTAATATTTCCTCGGTCAGCTGTCAGTGAAGACAGCCTGGGTTCACGATGGTTTTTTATTCTTTTCGCTCTTTCGAATAAAAAATGGGCGCCAACGTATTTGATTAAAAACATGTTCACAGACTCATTCATAACAAAAAACAATAATAAGAAAATTTGTAGTTTTCTTATGGCTAAAGAGGGGAAACAAAAAAGTGTCTGAATTCATACGATCGACAGCAATCTCTAATGATTATACGAGTTTCAAACTACAAAAAAAAAATAACTGTCGCATAATATTGAAGTCAAAATATCTCTTGAAAACTCTCACTCAAAGCTACTTAAGTATAATGCACCGGCAAAATTCAATTAGTCCCGGGATATTCTTGATTAGAAACAGGAATTATGAATCGGAATGGATCTCTACATACCACTTAAATACCCATAAAGGTTGAAATCACTACTTCAAACAAACGTCAACAATCCTTGCTCTGTCCCAAATCTTCGAAAAAACGGTGAGTATAAACCAAAAATCTGCAACATTCAAACTCGTTGATGTTGTTGGGTGTTATAAAAGAATAGCCATCATCAGCGAACCCATAAGTTTCCTGATATGTCTTGAAATATTAAATTGTAGGGAATCGAATAAATATAGCCTTCAATTATTTTATTGATTCATTCATTGCTATTGCTATATCCCGTTACCGGGAATAAATCTACAAAAAGAAGAAGGAAAAAAAAAAAAAAAAAAAATTCGAACAGACTTGTAACTTCTTAGTGCTAGTTGCGACTGTGTGCCCTCCTGTGACTAAAGAGACCCAACCGTGACCTGCAGATCCTTCCACACTCAGGGCATGGATAGTCTCCAACCAGATCTGGCCGCCGCTGTATCCTTCTCGATTCCCCATTATAACTGTGGACCAAAGACCTCCACTGTGACCTGTCTAACGCTAGTTGTTCCCAGTTATGATTAGCATTAACTGATTTTAGGGATTGATGTAGTGTATCCTTAAACCGCTTATACTGGCCTCCTGGTTTCCGGGCTCCCTCAGGGAGTTCGCCGTATAGAGCTATTTTGGGGAGTCTTGTGTCTTGCATCCTCAGAATGTGGCCGCTCCATCTGAGTCGGGCCCTCGTTACTTGAGTCTCAATTGTTGTACAACTCGCGCGCTGCAAGACTTCTGCATTCGAAACTTTGTGGAACCATCTGATGTGCATTATCTGTCTTAGATGACGTTGCTGCGTCTGTTCAAGCTGTTTAATATGTCGCCTGTAGGGAGTCCAGCTTCCGCTTCCGTAAAGAAGCGTTGGGAGGACCACTGCTCTGTAAACAGCTGTCTTGGTCTTCAGATTGAGGTCGTGATCCTGGAACACTCTGTCCTTCAGCTTCCAGAATGCCCGTGATGCCGAATTGATACGGTTGTGTATTTCCGTGTCAAGGTTAGCCCTAGTATTTATGAAGCTTCCCAAGTATTTGAACTGCTCGACCTGTTCTAGAGTTTCATTGTCCAGGCTGATATCTGTTTGAAGGCTTTCTGGCGGACTTACCAGGATTTTGGTCTTGTCAATATTGAGTCTAAGGCCTAAAGCTTCGTATATATGTTTATAAGTGTCCATCATTATCTGTAGATCCTCTGAGCTGCTAGCGATGAGTGAACAGTCGTCTGCATATTGAAGTTCCGTGATAAACTTGGTACGGGTTTTTGCTCTGAGGCGCTTCAGGTTAAACAGGCCTCCATCAAATCTGAATCTTATCCCAACACCTCTTACGGGCATGCTCATGTCAGCAATTATCGATACAGCTTTGGCGAAAATATTGAACAGTAAAGGCGCTAATACGCAGCCTTGTTTTATTCCAGAGTTGGTTGAGAAATGGTCGGTTGTAGAGCCATTATGCTGTATTCTAGCGGTGTTGTTGGTATGAAGGCTTTTACACACTGCTAGGAATTTTTCGGGTACTCCTAGACGTGCCATGATTTTCCAGAGCGCTCTCCGATTCACCGAGTCGAATGCCTTGCTTAAATCGATGAAGGCTGTATAAATCCTTGATTGTTGTTCACGGGCCTTTTCTTGTAGCTGTCGCAGTGTAAAAATTAGGTCCACCGTACCGTGCAAACTGGTCTAAAGGATCTAATTTATACATTTACGAACACTGCTAAACGGCAATGAAGTTTCCAGAAAAAAATCGTCATATCAATGCATATTTTTGATGAGCCTGAATGAAAAGTTATGGTGGAAAATGAAAAAGGGTTGTCGATTCAGCCTGTACGTTGAACAAATATTAGGCTGTACTTAATTTTCCACTTTTAGTACTGTAGTGGATTAGTGCGAATTTTATGATCCGAAACATTTAATTCTTTTTATGTTGATCTTCAGTCTCTCTCATCAATATTAATAATAACGACGATGAAACATAAATATATAATAAGCAGTTTAATTAGGTGCGTGCTGGTCTTAATAGAGAAGGAAGAAGGAAAAGAAAATACTCGATTAATTACGCACCAGTTTGAAAAGTTTTTTGCAGAATCGTTAACGTACGTAAATAAGAATTCCACATAAGATACTCAATGTTCTTCAGAGAATAATATCAACCAAATAATTAATTACTATTGCTCAAGCAAGATGTTCTACAATCTCGATTTCGATGTTTTTATATCTATAGAACTTTTATTCGATATTTGTGGTGATTATTTAAATCCTTCATTAGAAATCATTACAAAATTTGTTCTCAAAGATATCACCTACATAATAGCTGGTGTGAATGAATTCTGGCGACATTTGGAAGTATGTTTTATAAATGTTTGGGCATAAAGACATTTTCAGGTAGATCCTCCTCCACTCATGCGTATAATTAATAATTATTAATTATTATTTCTTCGGAAGAATGAGTTCATTCTACTCACTGATCCAAAAATTGTTACTCCATATAAGTAGATAACATATGTTTTAACGTGAAATTGTTATCGTTCAGTGTTCGTTATTCGCATCATTTTTCTGTTATCACTATGAATACAAAGGTACATATACTTTGTCGTACATCTCCTTTTTTCAGAAGAATAATCTAAGCTCATAATGATTTTGAACTTTTCAGAAATGACACAATAAAGTATGGATTTCATAACTTGTTGATCATACCTCAAAAACATATTTCTTTTTTTGATTTCCCCTCTTCTGATGATGTATAAATTTTAGAAATATTAACGTAATTCGAAACAATCAAGAAATAAATCATTAATGGAAGCGCTAGAGCATTTTCATATTATTATTGAATATCATACGAATATTTAGGAAATACTTGATACGTGCTAGATATATCAATATAGAAACTAAAATGTATTTTTGGGGTAAGTAAATTAGCATAATATGTTGTTTTTATCTTGAAAATGAAATCCATAAGAAATTTTCCTTGACATTATGTGATGACCTCATAGCAGCAAGATTATTGAAAACTTGTGAATAAGGAGTTGATTTCTATTGATTTTTCGGAATATATATTCTGTTTTCAAGTGGAATAACCTAACTTAGGTGTTAAGAGAAGTAAACTTGTTGATATAGTTTGGTTTGAGTATCATGGATAGAAGTTTTCAAAAATGTTTTATGCAAGCTGAGTAATAAGTGGAATGGGTATGTTATTCTCAAAATAAATTATTTCCGCACAAAAGCTTCGATTTGCAGATTTTTTCAAGAGAGTTTTTGCAGGAACTTGTTGAATCTAATTAAGTATATGCGATATAATCTACATAACCCCGTTAAAAATCTTAGTTAACTGAATTGCTCAATTCGAAACAATTAACTGATAAATTTCCTGTAAGTAGTATTGCATATGTCAAGTTTGTTATCCACTAGTAAATTACCATCAAGAACAATATCAAAATAGAAACATATATAGATATTGGATTTCGTTCAAAATATAATTTCTAATACTATTCTTTCATCTTAAAAATTATTGTTTGTCAATAGATTTGAGTTTATGGAAGATAATTATTACAGGTGAAACTTCATTCAATAGATGTTCATTAAAAATAATTTCAATGCAAGGAAAATCAAGTAAATCTGACCTACTTTTCTCCTTGATCGATATCAATCATTTTTTTAGAATGTGTTTGCATTTATATTTTTGTATATTGCGTTTGTTTTTGGAAGATATTCATTCAACTCACAAATAATATTTCGTTATAGAGCACTGTCTAACGAGAAGTTCCTTAAATTGAGCTGATCAGAAATGACGGATCAATTGGGTGAGAAAATTGTACTGGGAAGATCTAGATCAAAAATTTCCTCATAAACTTATGTGCTAACATATACACATTTGCTGTTGTTTCTTGTGAATGAAGTTTTCATCAATATTATTTTTTACTACATTTTCTGATACTCCATATTGTGCCAAATTTGACTTAATAATGTTATTACTTCAATTGAATTGTATTTTGTAATATTCTCTTCGAACAGCCTCTTTGCTCAATACCTATAACAGCAGTTATTTTGGTTCAATCTTCTTTCTACCTCCTAGGAATTTATTTATATCTGAGTGTATGTTTGTTTAAATGTAACTACATATGTAAGGGCGAGAATGAAAGATTTAATAAAATATACAAAAATGCAAAATTGTGAGTTCTATATATATTATTCTCTCAAAACTTTATTCCTGCCCAAATGAATTATTACAATTTTCTTGAGTTTGCACGTACACATAGGCTTTATACCAGTTTTGACCAACAATCCCTGTATTTGAAGGACACCCGAGGCTATTTAGGTGACACTCTGCTATGGTTTCATTCGAAAACGTTTAAGGGACACTTAAAACGCTAGATAATACCCTAGAGTAGGGGTGCTCAAACTGTCGGTCGCCTGTGATTTTTGAGTCGATCTCAAAAAAATATTAGCCGATTCTGATCTACATGGTGCGTCTTTGACTAAATATTGTAACAGTTCACCGTCCAGATGCGCAACGTATGAGACGTGCCTTCGTATCGCTCCCTATAAACTGAATCTCCAAACTAAGAAATAATTGTTTTAATCAAGCATACCATCAAGATTTGTGAAATTAAGTATGCCTCCAAAAACAACAGGTGACATTAAAAATGCTATAAAAGATTCGCTTCGAGAACTGCTCTGCGATGAAGAATTCATTGGTACTTTACTAGCCAAGGTCGAGGAAAAACTAGCTACCTTCCAAAAAACTGTTGATAAACATACCGATGCGATAAGGATTCTTGAAGAGAAAATGGACAAAGTTCAGCAGAACGAGAAGGTAAACAATATATGTGTTCACAACTTGCCGGAAGAACAGGATCGAGATACAAGGGAAATTTTCATCCAACTTTGTAAGGATAAAATGAACATCACACATGACGACACAGGCATAGCAACTCGACACCGAAACCCAGAAGTAATAGAACGAGTTCTACAAGAAACGATTAACGAAACAAATGACTGGAGCATAAAGTGGACAATCAAGCTCAATGGACAAAAGAGCCAAGCAATATTATTACAGAAGAGAAGACTGCGACCCACAACGAATCTAGAAGTTGACGGCGAAGAAATCGACTGGAAAAATGAAGCCAAATATTTAGGAATAACGCTTGACAAAGGACTTACATACTTGGAAAAGCCATATCAAACAAGCAATCAACAAAACGAAAGCAGCGATGAATAGACTCTACCCTCTAATAGGAAGAAGAAGAAGCCACATTTCGAAAGAGACAAAATTGAAGATAATCAAAGCCGTT
Organism: Coccinella septempunctata; assembly: GCF_907165205.1. Lineage (NCBI taxonomy): Eukaryota > Metazoa > Arthropoda > Insecta > Coleoptera > Coccinellidae > Coccinella > Coccinella septempunctata. The sequence goes on along the minus strand of NC_058192.1, from coordinate 32,662,053 downwards.
GCTAGGCCCCAACTGACTTATGGATCAGTTGCCTGGGACTTCGTGGCAAAGAGCCACATCAAAAGAATTTAGGCCACTGAAAACAAGCTGCTACGATGTGCAATAGATTCACCTTGGTTTGTCAGGAATAGACAGATTTATAGGGACCTAAAATGGGAAACCATAACGGAATTCATGAACAGAAAAGCAGAGAAATTATTCGAAACAACGAAAAACCATCCGAATCAAGGACTCAGGAGACTAGTGGACTACGACCCAGAGGAAGACAAGAGGAGAATGCGAATTTACCGAAGGAGACCAAGAGATCAATTAAAAAGAGATTAAAATAACAACAGAAACTTATTGAAAAATTCAATAAAGTGTTAATCCAATAGAGGATAAACACATAAATCCCAGCACGATAGTGTGCGAGAAGAAAACCGACTAAGAGATGAACGGTTTATAGGCAAATGCCCGGAACCAGAATTCAAGAAGCAGTTAAGGGTTTTTAGTGGGTCTCGAGCTCAGAAGAGTGAGAAACCGCACACTTATTCCCCCTCAGGAGTGGGTGGTTCGTCTGATTTGCATATTATCCCCCTGCTACACCAAAAAAAAAAATTATTTTGGACCAAACAATTTAGTTAGCATTCAATGATTATATACAGGGGGATTCCTAACAATTGATAGGACTTTGAAAAGCTATTACCTATGTATCCTAATAGTTACGAATCACCCTGTATACGGAATTTTTTTAAATCTCTGTTTCTTTCACGCATTGATGTATTCGAATAGTTGCCTTGCCTCAAATTCCCCCATTTCATACAAACAGTTTATAACCTGACGGATATGAGTGACACAGTTTATGTAGGTAAATAACAATGAGTTTCAAACTAGAATAAATCGAATACGACTGAATCAAGAAAAATTTAGTGTGTGAAAAGATAATTCGAAATTCGATTTTGATATTCTAAAATTTTTCTTCGATATTACAACATCAACTTCAGAATAAGTCGAATGAGGTCGAAAATCTTTAAAATCTTCTCCGGGAAGCACTTGATTCATTTACCAGATTGAAAAGAATTATAACTAGATATTTTATTTCTGATACTGAACGACATACGAAGTTTTTGCTTCATTTACTTATATTCGTCCTAAATCAAGTACAACAATCAATAAATAAATTTCTTATAATAATATAATTATACTTCCAGAGGCAAATAGTTGAAAAAAATTACTCGATTTCAAAAAATGTTATCAACGACGAGACCACGAGACTTTTACGAGACTCTCGAACGAGACTCGAGACGAGACTTCATGTCTTATCGGCGAGACGAGACGAGACTACACTAAAATCTCGTCTCGTTGGTCTAGTGGGCATCACTAGATGATTTGCTTTCAATCGCACCACATCGATTGGTTATTGTGAATGCTATGTTTTCTAATAATTATTTGTTTTTGGTTGTTTATGGCTATATTAAGCTGGAATGTATTTTAATATAGATACTTTCAATAGTTAAGGTTAAGGTGAGTCGCATCACTATTGAGTACCTACTTTTTATTGTGATGTATATAGACAGACAGACAGATATAGACATATAGTCTCTATGTCTATACTCCATTCAAATTTATTTCAGCAGTCGGTTAGCCATGAAATAATTTTCTCAAGTTTTTGTAACTCGAACAGAGTAAGGTTGGGACTCATGAAATGTCGGCAATGTCATAACGCCGTTGCCACAACTAATATCAATTTTTATTACGAAAATGCCGAAAGTGATTGAAAAAGAGAAAAGACAGGGTTTCGGGAAGTTCTATTTAGAATTCAGGTCCGCTCATTCATATAGTTACCCTCATATTCTGAAATCCAAAATACGTCAGACGGTATCGAGCATATTCAATGTAAGTGACTTTATATAATGTTTCATCTGAATCTAAACGACTTATATTTCAGCTGAATATTTCCAAAATCAGAAAGATTGTGAATAAAAAGGATGACAAAGAATTTCCTTCTATTGGCAGACCGAAAAAGTGGTGGCATTTGAGAATTTTATGTTTGGTGTAATTGATGCGAAACGTTACTACAGGATTTTCGATGAATGTCATCGTAGAATAAGTTTCCGAAAATTGATTTTTTTTATTTTTCATTTGACTTGTCCTATACATTGTAAATACCTTAAGGTACCAATAAGAAGGTACCTAATTATTATCATTTTATCAATGTATTAAGATGAACAGCCCCAAATACGAGCCAGTTGTCTTGTTAATTGTTCATTCATGTGAAATTTTTGTTCGAAGGTGAAGTTCAGCTTGACTTGAAACTTCCTTCAATTATTTTGACTTCCATTGATGCAAGATGATTTTTTATTGAAGAATGCAACATTCTTGTAATTATCTGTTAATTCCTTCCAGAGATACCCATTCCCAACCACTGCATCATATGCATTTCATCTTCGAGTTAATACTTTTGAAATCTACAACTGATGTAACGTATTCAAACTTTAGCCTTAGAAGATAACGACCTCTCCTCAAGCTAGTGCATATTATGATATTATACTGATCTCTTGTATTTTCCATGACAATAACTATATATTGTGTATGCCTTCAATCAGTTTGTATAAACTTCAATTATGCTCGTCACATATTTTCCAAAGAGATTCGACATTGTGAAAAAATACGTAATAACAAAAACTTTTACGTAGAAAGGGCAACATAGCGTTGATTTAAAACCCAAAAATGTTTGGACAAGCGTCATAACCCCACATTTTCGTACTATACAGAGTGAAATGTGTCAAATTTCCATGGCCAACCGAGTGCTAAAATAAAAATGAATGGAGTATATGTATCAGATGAAATGATTTGACGAATAACAATTCTATGAAACCACGGTATACTACTTTTCACTGGTTAATGTAAAATAAGACACCGCATTGTAGAAATTGTCATAATGTCAACTAGAAGGCAAATATTTCGTGAAAATCAGACAAAGAATAACCATACATCCAGAATCTAAAAAATTCAACCAATAATGACTTACCGACATTCGATCTATGACAAATAAAATCTTATTAACGAGTTTCAATGACAGATTTATTCAATGAATAACACTATCTGAAAGTGAAAAGACTGCAAAAGTACCGGGCCTAAATAAAATAGTTCCGTACTAGTTTTTTATTATATTATTAATACTCATAAGGACAGAAACATCAATCCAATATTCTCTTTGCGTTGATAGCACGACTCTACAAAAAAATTTTCGTTCTTTGTCCTAACGTTTATACTAGGATATTCCGGTTAATGGTGCACAAAAACGAAAAGAAAATTTTTTTTTTTTGGTACAAAGTTTGCTTTTGTAATAGTTATAGTATTAATACTCATTCTTCATTTTTTTTAATAATTTTTAATAATTCAAAAACCGCACGATGAGAGTGGGTTGTTTACCCCTACAAAGTATCACTAGTGGGCACTCGAGTCATAAACAACGATAAGGTGTTGTTTAAAAGCCCAGACAAACTTCAAATGTCATCAAGAAAGTGTTTATACGATGCTGATGCATTTTGTTTTATATGTGGTCAATTTATTATAATTCGTGACATGAAATACGAATTAAACACATTTCACGTTCTCTCTGAAGCCTATAAAGCATATTTTGACTTTCCTGTTTGGAACCAAGACAAGCCATGGGCTCTACATGTTGCTTGTAGTTATTGTAAATGATATCGTTGAATAAGTCTCCTAAACACAGAAGCAAACTTTTTTATGCCATATATTTTTTTTTCGTCTAATTTGGATCTAAACTATCGAAATTTTATGCTTTGCAGTCAAAGTCAAATTTGGTGTTGACCCGTGTAGTCATACAAGTTGTTCTATATGGTGTCACCGAACATCCTCCTCGAGATTTAAAGAATCGCCAAACTCCAACATGACTGCGTTTTTCCATAAACTTCCATTTGTAACGTCGCTCTAGGTAAACCGAGTTAAAGGAAAAAAATAAAATTACTTATCTTCCATGCAATGAAGATGTTAATATTTCCTCGGTCAGCTGTCAGTGAAGACAGCCTGGGTTCACGATGGTTTTTTATTCTTTTCGCTCTTTCGAATAAAAAATGGGCGCCAACGTATTTGATTAAAAACATGTTCACAGACTCATTCATAACAAAAAACAATAATAAGAAAATTTGTAGTTTTCTTATGGCTAAAGAGGGGAAACAAAAAAGTGTCTGAATTCATACGATCGACAGCAATCTCTAATGATTATACGAGTTTCAAACTACAAAAAAAAAATAACTGTCGCATAATATTGAAGTCAAAATATCTCTTGAAAACTCTCACTCAAAGCTACTTAAGTATAATGCACCGGCAAAATTCAATTAGTCCCGGGATATTCTTGATTAGAAACAGGAATTATGAATCGGAATGGATCTCTACATACCACTTAAATACCCATAAAGGTTGAAATCACTACTTCAAACAAACGTCAACAATCCTTGCTCTGTCCCAAATCTTCGAAAAAACGGTGAGTATAAACCAAAAATCTGCAACATTCAAACTCGTTGATGTTGTTGGGTGTTATAAAAGAATAGCCATCATCAGCGAACCCATAAGTTTCCTGATATGTCTTGAAATATTAAATTGTAGGGAATCGAATAAATATAGCCTTCAATTATTTTATTGATTCATTCATTGCTATTGCTATATCCCGTTACCGGGAATAAATCTACAAAAAGAAGAAGGAAAAAAAAAAAAAAAAAAAAAAAATTCGAACAGACTTGTAACTTCTTAGTGCTAGTTGCGACTGTGTGCCCTCCTGTGACTAAAGAGACCCAACCGTGACCTGCAGATCCTTCCACACTCAGGGCATGGATAGTCTCCAACCAGATCTGGCCGCCGCTGTATCCTTCTCGATTCCCCATTATAACTGTGGACCAAAGACCTCCACTGTGACCTGTCTAACGCTAGTTGTTCCCAGTTATGATTAGCATTAACTGATTTTAGGGATTGATGTAGTATATCCTTAAACCGCTTATACTGGCCTCCTGGTTTCCGGGCTCCCTCAGGGAGTTCGCCGTATAGAGCTATTTTGGGGAGTCTTGTGTCTTGCATCCTCAGAATGTGGCCGCTCCATCTGAGTCGGGCCCTCGTTACTTGAGTCTCAATTGTTGTACAACTCGCGCGCTGCAAGACTTCTGCATTCGAAACTTTGTGGAACCATCTGATGTGCATTATCTGTCTTAGATGACGTTGCTGCGTCTGTTCAAGCTGTTTAATATGTCGCCTGTAGGGAGTCCAGCTTCCGCTTCCGTAAAGAAGCGTTGGGAGGACCACTGCTCTGTAAACAGCTGTCTTGTTCTTCAGATTGAGGTCGTGATCCTGGAACACTCTGTCCTTCAGCTTCCAGAATGCCCGTGATGCCGAATTGATACGGTTGTGTATTTCCGTGTCAAGGTTAGCCCTAGTATTTATGAAGCTTCCCAAGTATTTGAACTGCTCGACCTGTTCTAGAGTTTCATTGTCCAGGCTGATATCTGTTTGAAGGCTTTCTGGCGGACTTACCAGGATTTTGGTCTTGTCAATATTGAGTCTAAGGCCTAAAGCTTCGTATATATGTTTATAAGTGTCCATCATTATCTGTAGATCCTCTGAGCTGCTAGCGATGAGTGAACAGTCGTCTGCATATTGAAGTTCCGTGATAAACTTGGTGCGGGTTTTTGCTCTGAGGCGCTTCAGGTTAAACAGGCCTCCATCAAATCTGAATCTTATCCCAACACCTCTTACGGGCATGCTCATGTCAGCAATTATCGATACAGCTATGGCGAAAATATTGAACAGTAAAGGCGCTAATACGCAGCCTTGTTTTATTCCAGAGTTGGTTGAGAAATGGTCGGTTGTAGAGCCATTATGCTGTATTCTAGCGGTGTTGTTGGTATGAAGGCTTTTACACACTGCTAGGAATTTTTCGGGTACTCCTAGACGTGCCATGATTTTCCAGAGCGCTCTCCGATTCACCGAGTCGAATGCCTTGCTTAAATCGATGAAGGCTGTATAAATCCTTGATTGTTGTTCACGGGCCTTTTCTTGTAGCTGTCGCAGTGTAAAAATTAGGTCCACCGTACCTCGATTTGGTCGAAAGCCGCACTGGGATTCAGGTAAAAGCTTCTCTAAGAGTGGAACCAGACGATTAGCCATAATCTTCGAGAGAATTTTACCGGCCACATTAAGCAACGATATGCCCCTGTAATTGTTGCAATTCGACGTATCGCCTTTGTTCTTATAGAGGTTGATAACTAAAGCGTCTCTGAAGTCTTGTGGCACATCTCCCTGTTCCCAGATCTTGCGGAATAGTATTAGGAGACTATTGACAATGTCCTCATCCAAGGCTTTGAATATCTCCGCCGGAATGCCGTCTAGACCAGGTGACTTATCATTTTTCATATTTTTAATCGCGCTTATGATTTCCGACATTGAAATTTCGTCATCAAGCGATGTCATCGGACTATACGCGGGAAGCAGGTCTAAAATGGATAAATCCGAGTCGTTATTTTGATTCAAGACCTGTGAGTAATGCTCCTTCCATCTTTCGAGAATTTTTCTATCATCAGTTAGAATAGCTCCATGAGCATCTCTTATAGGAAAGCTAGCTTTTCTGCTTGGACCGTAAACAGTTTTAATAGCTTCGAAAAAACGCCTGTAGTCATGGTTATCGGCGTAAGCTTGTATTTCCCTAGCTTTTTCTTTCCACCAGCTGTCCTTGATTTTTCTTATTTCTTGACGGACCTCGCGTTTTATGTTTATGAAACCTATTTGGGCTGCAACATCGCCAGGCCTGTTAATTGCGGTTTTCATCGCTTTGTGTTTTGCGTCCAAAAGGGGTGCGATATGAGTTTCGCTGTCGGCAAACCAGTCTGGGGATTTTCGGGAGCGTTCTGTGCCCAGTATTTCTTTCGCTGTATTTGTAAGGGATGACTTGAAACGGAGCCAATGAGTCTCAATGTCGTCGTTATAATCCGATGGTGTTAGGCTATCTTTGACGGCAGCTGTGAATCTGTCTTTTGTAGAAGGGTTTTGTAGTTTAGATATTTGAAGGCGCTCTCTTAGATACTTCGGCTTGCGTTGGTATTTTGGGCGCATTGAGATTTTCATTCTCGAGATTACCAGCCTATGATCAGTCCAGCACTCCAGATCTGCTCTGGGTTTAGTGACCAACACCTCTTTCAGATCTTTCCTTCTCACGATCACATAGTCGAGGGTATGCCAATGCCCTGAGCGCGGATGGCGCCAGGTCCCCCTTGAATTGGGTCTCGTAATAAAATAGGTGTTCGTTATACACAGATTGTGTTCTGCACAAAGAGCCAGCAGACGTTCTCCATTCGAATTGATGCTGTCTGTGCCGTGTTTCCCTATTATTCCCGGCCATAGTTCTGAGTCTTGACCTCTGCCCACTCTAGCGTTGAAGTCTCCAAGGAGAATAATTCGTTCCCGTTTTGGGATTTTACTTAATGTATTTTATTGATATATTCACCTCGAATACCATATTACAACTGAACTTGAATCATGCGCATTATACATTACAGATATCTCCCCCTTAAAAAAAATATATCACAAATGGGTTATCTTATATACTAGATCTTTACAATTTTAGGTAACTACTTATGTGTGCAATTCGAATTTACACCATAACGTTCAACTGGCTTAATTGTTCTCTTAGGTCTTAAAACAGAAACTATATTTTCATGTGATTCAGAATTGCTATTACTCGGCATTACATTATTTTCATGTGTGATTTCCTTTCTATCAGTATAATTAGATACATTTTGATCACTATTTTCCTCTAAATATTAGTTTTTGTATTTAATATTATATCTGAAGTGAAAGTTTTCAGTTAGAAGGGTTTTCTGATTTGACTGGCGTGACGTTTCCAAGTCAATTTCAGTTCAGGGACTTTTATAAAATAAGTACATTTTCCTATTTTTTATGTACAATGCCTTTAATCCAAGAAATTTTCGGTCTATTTCTATAATCTCGTATTAATACTATTTCACCTAAAGAATAAATCACATTTCTCTTTTCCTTATAATAGTTTTTTTGTTTAATTTGATTCCTAGCTACCTTATCAACTACATGGTTCCTATTTACAATGTCAAATTTTGCATTAGGATTGATTACATCATCTTTTGTTCTCAAAGGGCGACAAAATATTAAGTTAGCTGGGCTCACTCCTGTGGTACAGTGAGGTGTATTTCTGTAATCTAACAAAAATCTGCACAGAATCTTATTGGTAGTTGACTTGCGTTCTTTAGTAAGAGCTTTTGTCAAGGCACCTTTAACCACTTTAACGCAATTTTCCGCAGCTCTATTTGAAGCAGGATTATAAGGAGGTGAAGTGAGATGGGTGATACTGTTTTTTTTCGACAAATTCTGAAAACTCTTGGGAAGTAAAACAAGTGCCATTATCAGAAACTACAAATTTCGGTAGTCCAAAGATGGCAAATATTCTCCGTAAATTTTCTATTGTAGTGAACGAACTGGTTGAAGATGTTTCGCAAATTTCTAACCATTAAGTGTGGGCATCCATAACAACCAAGTAAAATTTATTTCTGAAAGGCCCCAAGTAATCCACATGTATACGTTCCAAGGTTCTTGTGGAAAACGCCAGTTATGCAATGCAATTTTATTTGGACTAGCAATATGTTTACTACATGATTCACATTTTTTGTGAGTGACTCTATTGCCATGTCAATTCCTGGCCACCAGAAATCATAAATATATCTATTATATTCTATATCGATAATGGGACTTCGAAAATTGAAGCCAGCCCGGAATCGACTTCTGCGCATGTGCAAAAATATTAAGAATAAAAATACCTGATTAGCTCTGTCTCTTTCTGATACATAGTTTTATGAATTGACAGGAATGAAATGATTTCACTTCACAACCATTCGAATATTTTCGACCTTAACCTATCAAAATGTTGATATTGGTTTGAATCAGGTTCGAACTCAGGTTTGCATTACGTAGTAATTTGTATTTCATCGTTGATTTCTCATAATTAGAAGTCAAAATTCTTGAAACTTCATCATTTTGCAACACTAGACGCTCGGATTCATAACAAAAGTGAAATATTATGTGAAAACCAGCGGAGTGCGGAGATTAACAAAAGTGATGTTGAATCAACAAAATTGTAGGACTGTGAATAAATTTTTCTAGATTGTTCCTTATCGTATATTGTATGCATTGTATATATATATATATATATTGTGTAGTGTTCTTATCGACCATATATTATTTAAATAAATTAGTTTTATCGGGTATGTGGTCTAATTCCAAGTAAAACAGCCAATAAGTTCTGTATTTATCTTTACTTCTCAATATTTCGTTGACAGTTGTCAACTTCTTCAGGAGAAACTGCAAAATAATGAAACGTGAAAAACAAGACAAAAACACAAAACGGCATTACTTACAAGATGTACCAAAACATTAATCAATAATATCGACTGCAATTAACATTAATAATGACAAATTTCTCAGAAATCAGCTTAAAAAACATGAAAAATCCCCAGTCATTATACATTACATAGCTAACGGTGGAACGATACTACGCTGTAGGCACAATACGCCATCTCATGAGAAGACAACAAAATGAAGACACAGAACCATCTATGTTTTAATTTTCAAACCACTATAAAATATTCAAGAGGTCACTATAAATCGCACTCATACGGTCCGTGTCCGATTTAAAGTTCACTGCATTTTGCTGCTTGCCAATCTGTAACATTTCGAGGAATAACCTATTTCTGTAATTCGAATCTGTCTCCAACACTCTGATATCATCAAACCCGAAAGCAAAACTGTGCCCAGTTTCTTGGCAGTGTCTAACTAAAGCACACGAGTTCTTTCCAATACGGCAATCACTTCTATGTTGAGTGATTCTTTGTTTCAACCATTGTTGCGTTTGGCCCACGTAACAACCATCACAATGTTGACATGAGATCTTATATACTGCATTAGTGCATAATTCTATTGGTGTCCTTTCCTTGGTCCTCGAGAACAGGTCACCTACCTTCGTCAAATTATATTTGGCGAGTTTGATGTTTTCAAATTTGTTCAAAACTCCTATAAGGTTGGGTGTCAAATCTTTAACGAATGGAATCCTCATGAATTTAAAACTGTTTGTTTGTTCAGTTGTTGTTGTCAACCTTGATTCCCTATTGTGTATCAATCTGTTAAGGGTATTTTTAGGGTAACCGTTATTCTGAAAAATCTCAAACAACCTACGTAGGTTCTTTTTCAGCAATGATTCATCTGAGATATAGCATACTCTATTTTTTAATTCTTTAATCATGTTTATTTTTTGATTATAAGGGTGCTGGGAGTGAAAATTTATGAATCTGCCCGATGCAGTGGGCTTCTGGTACCAATCCAGAAGAATCCTATTATTTTCACTCCTAATTACTCGAGTATCTAAGAAAGGTAGGCTGTTATCCCTTTCAACTTCCATAGTGAATTTCAAATTTGCGTTAAATCCGTTGAATGTATCCAAAATGAATGCTGTTTTATCCGCTGGAATTGCACAAAACAGATCGTCAACAAACTTGTAAAAGAAGGGTATGTGGAACCAAATTGTTGGTAAAATCATGTCTAATAGATAGTCTAAGATGATGGTTGCCAAAATGGCGCTCAACGGTGACCCCATTGGTGTGCCGAATATTTGCTCATAAAATTCACCGTCAAAGAACAAAGTATGCGTTGTTGAATATGAACTCAATGATCTCAATGAAGCTCTCCCTGCTTAAGGTAGTGTGGGGTTTTATTAGATCCCAGTTTTTTCGCAGAATTTCTAATATGAGATCCAACGGGATATTCGTAAGAAGAGATACTACGTCCAGTGAAATCAGGATATATCCTTCTGGCAGGGTTACATCCCTCATTTTGTCAACAAACGCAAACGTATCTTTAATGTTATATTCATTTCTATCATGGAATGAAACTTTCAAGATGTCAGCGATGAATTTTGAAATCTGAGGAGGGACCCTACGGCAGCTGCACAGAAGAAATTGAATGAATTATTAAGGAGATTACACCGATTGAAGGAAATAACTGACCCACAACTAAAACACTTGACAATTTATAATTCTGCCCATCCGAAACTCTATACCCTACCGAAGATTCATAAGGAGAACATACCTATGCGCCCCATTGTAAGTTCTATTAATACTTTAACATATAAGATTTCAAAATTCATCGCTGACATCTTGAAAGTTTCATTCCATGATAGAAATGAATATAACATTAAAGATACGTTTGCGTTTGTTGACAAAATGAGGGATGTAACCCTGCCAGAAGGATATATCCTGATTTCACTGGACGTAGTATCTCTTTTTACGAATATCCCGTTGGATCTCATATTAGAAATTCTGCGAAAAAACTGGGATCTAATAAAACCCCACACTACCTTAAGCAGGGAGAGCTTCATTGAGATCATTGAGTTCATATTCAACAACGCATACTTTGTCTTTGACGGTGAATTTTATGAGCAAATATTCGGCACACCAATGGGGTCACCGTTGAGCGCCATTTTGGCAACCATCATCTTAGACTATCTATTAGACATGATTTTACCAACAATTTGGTTCCACATACCCTTCTTTTACAAGTTTGTTGACGATCTGTTTTGTGCAATTCCAGCGGATAAAACAGCATTCATTTTGGATACATTCAACGGATTTAACGCAAATTTGAAATTCACTATGGAAGTTGAAAGGGATAACAGCCTACCTTTCTTAGATACTCGAGTAATTAGGAGTGAAAATAATAGGATTCTTCTGGATTGGTACCAGAAGCCCACTGCATCGGGCAGATTCATAAATTTTCACTCCCAGCACCCTTATAATCAAAAAATAAACATGATTAAAGAATTAAAAAATAGAGTATGCTATATCTCAGATGAATCATTGCTGAAAAAGAACCTACGTAGGTTGTTTGAGATTTTTCAGAATAACGGTTACCCTAAAAATACCCTTAACAGATTGATACACAATAGGGAATCAAGGTTGACAACAACAACTGAACAAACAAACAGTTTTAAATTCATGAGGATTCCATTCGTTAAAGATTTGACACCCAACCTTATAGGAGTTTTGAACAAATTTGAAAACATCAAACTCGCCAAATATAATTTGACGAAGGTAGGTGACCTGTTCTCGAGGACCAAGGAAAGGACACCAATAGAATTATGCACTAATGCAGTATTTAAGATCTCATGTCAACATTGTGATGGTTGTTACGTGGGCCAAACGCAACAATGGTTGAAACAAAGAATCACTCAACATAGAAGTGATTGCCGTATTGGAAAGAACTCGTGTGCTTTAGTTAGACACTGCCAAGAAACTGGGCACAGTTTTGCTTTCGGGTTTGATGATATCAGAGTGTTGGAGACAGATTCGAATTACAGAAATAGGTTATTCCTCGAAATGTTACAGATTGGCAAGCAGCAAAATGCAGTGAACTTTAAATCGGACACGGACCGTATGAGTGCGATTTATAGTGACCTCTTGAATATTTTATAGTGGTTTGAAAATTAAAACATAGATGGTTCTGTGTCTTCATTTTGTTGTCTTCTCATGAGATGGCGTATTGTGCCTACAGCGTAGTATTGTTCCACCGTTAGCTATGTAATGTATAATGACTGGGGATTTTTCATGTTTTTTAAGCTGATTTCTGAGAAATTTGTCATTATTAATGTTAATTGCAGTCGATATTATTGATTAATGTTTTGGTACATCTTGTAAGTAATTCCGTTTTGTGTTTTTGTCTTGTTTTTCACGTTTCATTATTTTGCAGTTTCTCCTGAAGAAGTTGACAACTGTCAACGAAATATTGAGAAGTAAAGATAAATACAGAACTTATTGGCTGTTTTACTTGGAATTAGACCACATACCCGATAAAACTAATTTATTTATATATATATATATATATATATATATATATACAATGCATACAATATATATATATTTATATATATATATATATATATATATATATATATATATATATATGAACCCGTAGTTCGTTGTTACCTCCGTTAAGTTCATTGGGCGACCTGACCTCCGGGTGAAGGAGTTTTTTAATTGGAATAATTTTTGCTTATATATGTAGAGGGGAAGGTAAATAACAGGGGTACCTAAAGAGGGGAAAAGATTTTCATTGAAAAATTTTTCTTTAAACGAATCAGACCTTACTACCTCCGTATATATTTCTTATTAGTAGTGCGCTCTCACCTCCCGCAACGTTGTCAGATTTCAGGAGGACAGAAAGTAGGGCAGCTTGAATTCTACTCATATACAGCTGCTCTTCCGATTCATTCACACATACTGAAACCTGTAAATAGTTCGAGAACGATACTGATATTAATAAACTTCATACGCTAATAATTGATTGATAAGGATTCGGAGTAAATGAATTTGAACAGAAATTATTATCTTTTCTTCATGAATATCAACAGTTTTGAATAAGTATGCTATGTCTACGATACTTCGTCCGATAGGGGAGTTTAATACCGTATAGGTCCTAAAATGAATGATACATGACAATGAAATTTTTCGTTACATATGAGACTAATTCCAAAGACAATTTTACCGAATTTGTTCTGGTATGAAATAGTTATCTAAATTTTGGGCATTATATTCACGACATGAGGAACTCCATTGAAATGTTTTTCCCGAATGAATCAACAAAGATATACGTTTTACTTTCAGCTTCTATACTTCATTCACTTTCATTTTAGCACAGGATTGGCCATGGAAATTGAATACCTTTCACTCTGTATGGTACGAAAATGTTGGGTTAAGACGCTTGTCAAAACATTTTTGAGTTTTGAATAAATGCTACGTAGTCCGTTCTACGTGAGACTCTCAGTAATTACGTATTTCATCACAATGTCAAATCACTTCGGAAAATATTGCGTCGAAAATATGTAACGAACATAATTGACATTTATACAAACTGATTGAAGACATACCAAATCTATTTATTTACATGGAAAATAGAAGTAATCAGTAGCTTGAGGAGAGTTACTGTTGTTTATTTTCTTTGGCTGAAGGCTGAAGATTTTACATCAGTTGTAGAATTCAAAAAAATCAACCCGAGGATGAAATGCATTTGATGCAGTGTTAGCATTGAATTGAATACTCATAGGTGGTAGGGAATGGGTATCTCTTGAAGAAATGAACGGATAATTACGAGAATGTTGAATTCCTCAACAAAAATCATCTTGCGTGAATGGTAGTCAAAATAATTGAAAGAAGTTTGAAGCAACAGGAGCTTCACCTTCAAACAAAACAACTGCCTAGTATTCATGTCTGTTTATTTTCAGTACATTGATATAATAATAATAATTATACAGGGTGTGGCGTAATGAATGGATAATATGGAGCCTGCGGGTAGAGTACTCTATGGGGGTTCAAATAAATATATTTTACGTTTGGCAAAAGTGCCTTGGTTTTCGAGATATTGGGGATTTTCGATGAATCACCCCAAATAATAATAATAACTGGATATTGACATTTTTCATCATAGCGGTTCAAAAGAAACTCCTTGATTTAATGGCATTTCTTGATTGCTCGAGGAGTCTTTTGAAATTTTTCAGTACACAGGGTGTTTCACAAGTAAACGGACAAACGAAAACCGTGAATAGAGGGCATTGAGCTCAGTTCAAAAACACCTCATATGTGTGTCTTAGGCATTCCGTTTCCGATATAGAGAGGAGTTTATTCAAATTTCCCTAATTTTTGTTCGGCCATAACTCCAAATATTTTAGTTGGATTCGGCTAAAAATTCATTATCCGCTTAAACTTCTAAGTTTCAATAAAACAGAACATTAAAAGTTGACGAACACAGGACCGGACTCATTGAGGATATATTCAAATTTAAACTCATGCAAAACACTCTGTTTGTAGTTTTTCTCGTCATAATTTTGAATTTTTCAGGTATCTTCATTGAAAATCAATGAAACTTTGGTATGCCTTTTCAGATTATTTCTAATGAATAATTGTTTGATCGTGAAATGTCTGGAAAAAACAGCGCTGCATATTGACTTTTACTTCACATTAATTAATGGGATGAATATGATCGCCAATCAACTGAGGAAATCTAAAAATGGAATTGGAAATGTTCAACTGAATTTTTTCGTTCTCAATATATGTCTTGCATTTGTTTTTGATATTTATAGCATATCTGGTTATTCAGATATGTGATTAACAGTGATAATAAGCTTTATTATTGATAATAAACAAAAATAGAAAAAACTACCCTATCATGATCATGAAAATAATAATTATAATTCGATATCTTCCGAATGAATCGCTTTTTATGGACAACGTGGAACTGAAGTAATTTTCCGAACTGATTTTCACCTCATTTGGTCTTTTAGTGAAGGTAATGATTGGCACTTCGAATAAGTGTGATAAATGCACTTTCGAATTCTTTACTGATTCCGTTATAGTCATTATTGGATCTATGGAAATCTATGGATTGTTCTGGTCTTATTACAATTTGTTATTGAAACATTGATGATATTCATGCACCAGCAAAAGTATTTATCAGTATTTCAGGTCATTTTATTAGAAGGGTAGGACCACAATATTGGACTGCTAGATCTCCAGATCTGACACCCCGCGATTTCTTTCTTTGTTTTTATTCACACAACTAGTTGTCCATAGAAAAATAGATTCATTCTGAAGATCAAGTTTTAATTTTTAGTTTCAAGATAGCGTAGTTTTTCGATCCATATTTGGGTATCATCAATTTTGAAACATTTTATCCTTGTGAAAGAGTATTTTGAAGACCGAATATGGTATAATTGTTGAACACATTCAACAGAATATTCTTCGAAAAAAATTCAATTAAGGATTTCTAAATACATTTTCATGAAGTGCTCTATTCCTTAGAGGCGTCTGACCAAAACAATTATTTCTAGAACATGATCAACAGGTGGGGCAACCCAAAAATCAATTCAATTTGAGACAATAATAATGCAGATAACAAAAAAGTTGAAATTATGATTAAAAAACTACATACACGGTGTTTTTATGAGTTTGAAGTTAAGTAAAGCCTCACTGAGCCCGGTCCAGATTTTTGTCGAATTTTAATGCTCTGTTTCAATGAAATTAACAACTCAAAGCTAATTATAAATTTTCAGTCGACTTGATCAGAATTTCAGGAGTTATAGCCAAACGGAAATTCGAGAAATTTCAAAAAACCCCGAAGAAACCTATTTATAGGGTGCCCCAAAACTATTGAATCAAACGTCACACCACGATAGAGTAGATCAAATACTATCGAATGACACCAACATTAGTTGAGCGAAAATGTACCGTTTCTAAAAAAACCTAACCTAAAGTTGCCGATTTTCGAACTATTTTTTTAGTCACAAGGCCAATTTGTTATTAAGGATAGCGTTTTTCTCCCATATTATCACCCCTGTTTATTCTGAGTATTAAAAATCATGTAGAAAAAACAATTGTTTTAATTTACATTTACTTAGGTTATGGTTATCGATTAACTACTTAAAATAATTTCAATTAGGGGAGATGAAACAATAATATTACTTCAATATAATTTAAAATCGATATCCTTTTTCACAAACTGGCCCTGTTATTAAGAAAAATAGTTCGAAAATCGGCAACTTTATGTATTTTAATAAAATTCTGATTATTTTGGAAACGGTACATTTTCGTCGAACTAATGTTGGTGTCATTCGATAATATTTGGTTTACTCTATCGTGGTGTGACGTTTGATTCACTAGTTTTGGAACACCTTGTATATGGTATGATTCTGAACTCAGCTCAATGCCCTCTATTCACGGTTTTCATTTGTCTGTTTACTCGTGAAACACCCTGTATACTCCTTGTACTCTGAAAATTTTAAAACGAATGCCCTCACCGTCATATGAAAATTCAAATTCTTCTTGTTGTAAGAACCGTTCATCCTTTCACCCAACGCCGACCCTAGTTACATGGCCCGTTGAAAACGAAATCGGCATCTGTTTACTGCAAAACACGTGTTCGCTGATATGAAGGGTTCAAAATTTTCTACCTGATTCGGGCTTTTTAGGAACGAATTGCTCAAGATGCCGAGTTCGAATAACATTTCGTTTTGCGTGTTATATTGGATAAAATTGAATTTATTGCATGGATGATTCGAGAATTATTGATGTCCAGAATGCTCCAGAATGATGAAAATTTTCAGATTTCATTGAAATTCTTGCGAAAATTATCTCGTATATTTTCAAGTTTAGATTTTAATTCATTCAGAACTTTGAATTTCGGCAAATAATGATGTAAATGATATAGATAACAGTCAATCACATTTCCTTCAGCGCAGTTGTTGTTTTGAAGAAAAAGCAGTTGATTCTCGCAAAATCCGAAACTCTACATGTATAGCAGTTGTTCAGTTCGGGATTAAAGTTTATCCTAGATTGATTTTGACATTTCAGTTCAGTTCTGTCAGATTATCTAGGATCATCTTAAATCTCTGCCTCATCCTGAACTGAACAACCGGGCCTTATAGTAATAGCAACGTAGCATTCATTAAGTCGGTATATTATTGGAATAATACTAATTTTTTATAGCGGAGAATAGTGGTTTTCAGCCTCGGTAGGTATTCACGAAATTCATTTTATTATGTTTTTTTAAGGTGAATCGGCCCGAAATCTTGGATCCCCCGACCTGCTAGTTTCGTATACTTCTATGACAATAGCATAATAACTCAAATTTCAACATTTTCACAGAAATTTTTGAATTTAAGGGAGAGACACATTGAAAAAATCGATAGCAATTTACCGCCTAAACTACGAGCTTGCCGAAGTTGAAACTGGTAACAATTTACTCAGTGCTTCATAATATGTATAGTTTTATGACTCAATGTTTTTTAGAACCTGTTAAAAAAATTAAAAACTGTAAACTCGTCATCGCCTTCCAAAGGCTGTATCTTGGAAGGTCTGTCGATTTGGAAAATTTACAGGAAATACCCCCGCTTATTTTCATTAAGGAATCATCTCCCTTATTCCTTCGCATTTGTTTACAGATATCCTGTATATAGCTATATTTTATCTATGTACCTTTTTATTTTAGATAGTAGAAGTTAATCAATCATCTGTATCTCAATCATATGTATCCGAGTATGTATCTATATTATTAACTTCATTTTGAAGATTCATTATATCTTGACAAAAATATGGTTGCAATTTCAAAATATGTTGACTCGAGGCCTTCCAAAGACTTCAATATTGTTTATTTTTTCCCTTACACCCTGTATGATCTATCGAAAAATGCAAATCTGTTTTGGCGAATTCTTCATAAAATCTTACTTGTTTCGATATAATTGGTAATTTTCTTTATGATACATCACTGAAATATTTAAACCAGAGAGATGCTACAAGCTCTTAAAATTTTTGGGAAAATCCAATATTTAAACATAATCGATAATAAAAGAGATGTTTCTGAGCAAAGGATTCCTCAAAATCTTTGAGAAATCTGATTCAAGAAAAATATAAAGAGCGTTCCATTTGAAATAACACAATGTCAAACATTCGGTTTAGCCGACGTTGTTCATTTCTGTGATATTGTGAAATTTGTAGCATTTTTTTCTCCTGATTCTGAAATAAAAATTTTCGGATTGGCTCATTGTCCTTGAATATTCATCACCATTAACATCTGAATTTTCTTATCCAAAAAATGTTTCTCTCTGAACAGGTTATTTTATTATATGCAATGATACAATACTGATTATTCGTTATACTAATAGGTAGTATTATCTATATGGATCATTTCCATAGAGAGAAGAAATATCATTATGGACAAGACTCAAATCGATTCGTTTTCAGATAGGTAATGAAATAGTTCGCCAAATTCAGAATTATAGTGTAAGCTTGAGATGAAAGAAGTTCAACGGATGCATAGATATACGCACGATGAAATATAAACAGTCATAATCCCATTCGAGAGAGCCAAGATTGGTTCTCTTTCACGTGATTCTTTCCCCTACAAAGGAATGCGATAAAAAATCGTTGAGATATGCCGCCTGGCTTGCAATAATGGAGGAGAAAACGCGCTGCGCCTCTCATTACTTAATTCCTCCGTATACTGATATTCCGCCTGTCTACATCTGCTTGCACAGTACAACGTTGCCATTTTCGGAGGTGCAAACGAGCAAAGAGTCTTTCAGAGTAATTCTCCGATATACAGCTCAGCACACTAGCGCCAGTGATATACACTCGAACTAAAAGATTGTTCAGTACATAAAGGGGGTGCGTTGTGACCTCAAAACGATTTTTTGATATGTTGGTCCCTGAAGCCTCCTGAATCTAACAAGCTAAAAAACAAGGCAAAACGTTGTCACCTCCGATTTCGGAGGTGACATCGATATATATGAGGTGAGAGCGTTAAACGAGTTACTATTTTGGAGGCGGTATTAACACTTCATAACTATATATATATATATATATATATATATGAACCCGTAGTGCGTTATTACCTCCGTTAAGTTCATTGGGCGACCTGACCTCCGGGTGAAGGAGTTATATTATAGGAATAATTTTTCTTTATATATGTAGAGGGGAAGGTAAATAGCAGGGGTACCTAAAGAGGGGAAAAGATTTTTATCGAAAAATTTTTCTTCAAACGAATCAGACCTTACTACCTCCGCATATATTTCTTATTAGTAGTGCGCTCTCACCTCCCGCAACGTTGTCAGATTTTAGGAGGACAGAAAGTAAGACAGCTCGAATTCTACTCATATAAAGAATACAGCTGCTCTTCCGATTCATTCACACATATTGAAACCTGTAAATAGTTCGAGAACGATACTTCATACGCTGATAATTGATTGATAAGGTTCGTGATCTCGGTGTAAATGAATTTGGACAGTTTTGAATAAATATCCTTATGTCTACGATACTTTGTCAGATAGGGGAGTTTAATACCATATAGGTCCCAAAATGAATGATGCATGAAAATGAAATTTTTCGTGACATATGGGATTAATTCAAAAGAAAATTTTACCGAATTTGTTCTGGTATGAAATAGTAGTCTAATTTTTGGGCATTATATTCACGACATTAGGAACTCCATATAAATGTTTTTCCTGAATGAATCAATAAAGATATACGTTTTACTTTCAGCTTCTATACTTCATTCACTTTCATTTTAGCACTGGATTGGCCTTGGAAATTGGATACCTTTCACTCTGTATGGTACGAAAATGTTGGGTTAAGACGCTTGTCGAAACATTCTTGAGTTTTAAATCAGTGCTACTTAGTCCGTTCTACGTGAGTCTCTCAGTAATTACGTATTTCATCACAATGTCAAATCACTTCGGAAAATATTGAGTCGAAAATATGTAACGAACATAATTGACGTTTATACAAACTGATTGAAGAAATACCAAATCTATTTATTTATATGGAAAATACAAGTGATCAGTAGCTTCAGGAGAATTACTGTTGTTTATCTTCTTTGGCTGGAGGTTGAAGACGTTACATCAGTTGTAGAATTCAAAAAAATCAACCCGAAGATGAAATGCATTCGATGCAGTGTTAGCATTGAGTTAAATAATCAAAGGTGGTAGGGAATGGGTATCTCTTGAAGAAATGAACGGATAATTACAAGAATGTTGAATTCTTCAACAAAAATCATCTTGCGTGAATAGTAGTCAAAATAATTAAAAGATGTTTGAAGCAAGAGGGGCTTCACCTCACAAAACAACTGGCTCGTATTCATGTCTGTTTATTTTCAATACATTGATATAATGATAATAATTATACAGGGTGTGGCGTAATGAATGGATAATATGGATACTGCGGGTAGAGGACTCTATGGCGGTTGAGATTTGGTAAAAGTGCCTTGGTTTTCGAGATATTATTATATAAATAATAATAATATCTGGATATTGACATTTTCTATCATAGCGGATCAAAAGAAACTCCTCGATTTAATGGCATTTCTTAATTGCTCGAGGTGTCCTTTGCGATTTTTCAGTACACAGGTTGTTTCACAAGTAAACGGACAAACGAAAACCGTGAATAGAGGGCATTGAGCTGAGTTCAAAAACACCTCATATGTGTGTCTTGTGCATTCCGTTTCCGATATACAGAGGAGTTTATTCAAATTTCCCGAATTTTCGTTCAGCTATAACTCCAAATAATTCAGTTGTATTCGGCTAAAAACTCATTATCCGCTTAAGCTTGTAAGTTTCAATAAAACAGAACATTAAAAGTTGACGAACACAGGACCGGACTCATTGAGGCCATATTCAAACTTAAACTCATGCAAAACACTCTGTAGTTTTTTTCGTCATAATTTTAAATTTTTCAGGTATCTTCATAGATTTTCTCAAAATCAATGAAATTTAGGTATGCTTCATCAGTGGATAATTTTTGATGAATAATTATTTGGTGGTGAAATGCCTCTAGAAAAAACAGCGCTGCATATTGACTTTTACTTCACAATAATTAATGGTATGAATATGATCGCCAATCAGATGTGGAAATCTAAAAATGGAATTGGAAATGTTCAACTGAATTTTTTCGTTTTTGATATTTTAGCATATCTGGTTATTCAGATAAATCATTCACAGTGATAATAAGCTTTATTATTGATAATGAACAAAAATAGCAATAAAAAAATACGCTATCATGAAAATAATAATTATAACTTGATATCTTCCGAATGAATCGCTTTTTATGGACAACGTGGACCTGAAGTAATTTTTCGAATTGATTTTCACCTCATTTGGTCTTTTAGTGAAGGTAATGATTGGCACTTCGAATAAGTATGATAAATTCACTTTCGAATTCTTCACTTATTCCATTATATTCATTATTGGATCTATGGAAATCTATGGATTGGTCTGGTCTTATTACAATTTGTTATTGAAACATTGATGATATTCATGCACCAGAAAAAGTATTTATCAGTATTTCAGGTCATTTCATTTGAAGGGTAGGACCCCAACATTGGACTGCTAGATCTCCAGATCTGACACCACGCGATTTCTTTCTTTGTTTTCATTCACACAACTAGTTGTCCATAGAAAAATAGATTAATTCTGAAGATCAAGTTTTAATATTTAGTTTCAAGATAGCGTAGTTCTTCCATCCATATTTGTGCATTATCAATTTCGAAACATTTCATCAATGTGAATGACTATTTTGAAGACCAAATATGGTATAATTGTTGAACACATTCATTTCATTTCTTTGAAAAAAATCAATTAAGAATTTCTATTTTTCATGAAGTCCTCTATTCCTTAGAGGCGTCTGACCAAAACAATTTTTTCTAGAACATGATCAACAGGTAGGGCAACCCAAAAATCAATTCATTTTGAGGCAATAATAATGCAGATAACAAAAAAGTTTAAATTATTATTAAAAAACTACATACACGGTGTTTTTATGAGTTTGAAGTTAAGTAAAGCCTCACTGAGCCCGGTCCTGATTTTTGTCGAATTTAAATGCTCTGTTTCAATGAAATTAACAACTCAAGGCTTAAAATAAATTTTCAGTCGACTTGATAACTTGAGTTATAGCCGAACGGAAATTCGAGAAATTTCAAAAAACACTGAAGAAACCTATATATAGGGTGCCCCAAAACTATCGAAACAAACGTCACACCACGATAGAGTAGATCAAATACTATCGAATGACACCAACATTAGTTGAGCGAAAATGTACGGTTTCTGAGGAAACCTAACTTAAAGTTGCCGATTTTCGAACTATTTTTTCAATTACAAGGCAAATTTGTGATTAAGGATAGCGTTTTTCTCCCATATTATCACCCCTGTTTAATCTGAGTATTAAAAATCATGTAGAAAAAACAATTGTTTCAATTAACATCAACTTAGGTCGAGACTTAGGTTATGGTTATCGATTAACTACTTAAAATAATTTCAATTAGGGGAGATAAAACAATAATCTTAGTTCAATATAATTTAAAATCGATATCCTTCTTTTAAAACTGGCCCTGTTATTAAGAAAAATAGTTCGAAAATCGGAAACTTCAGGTATTTTAATAAAATTCTGATTATTTTGGAAACGGTACGTTTTCGTTGAACTAATGTTGGTGTCATTCGATAATATTTGGTTTACTCTATCGTGGTGTGACGTTTGATTCACTAGTTTTGGGACACCCTGTATATGGGGTGATTTTGAACTCAGCGCAATGCCCTCTATTCACGGTTTTCATTTGTCTGTTTACTCGTGAAACACCCTGTATACTCCTTGTACTCTGAAAATTTTGAAACAAATGCCCTCACCCTCATATGAAAATTCAAATTCTTCTTGTTGTGAGAAACGTTCATCCAGAGACTCTGGTTCATCCCCCCGACCCTGGTTACATTGCCCGTTGAAAATGAAATCGGCATCTGTTTATTGCAAAACACGTGTTAATGCTGATACGAAGGGTTCAAACTTTTCTACCTGATTCGAGCTTTTCAGGAGAGAATTGCTCAAGATGAGTTCGAGTAACATTTCGTTTTGCGTGTTATATTGGAAAAAATTGAATTTATGCCATGGATGATTCGAGAATTATTGATGTCCAGAATGCTCCAGAATGATGAAAATTTTCAGATTTCATTGAAACTCTTGCGAAAACTGTCTCGTATATTGTCAAGTTTAGATTTTAATTCATTCAGAACTTTGAAGTTCGACAAATAATGATGTAAATAATTCAATATTATATTTGCCCCAAGACTCGAAACTGTTCGAGAAACGATTTATTTAATGATTTGATGACGAATAAATCAAAAAATTATGTGTGTTGATATTATATTTTCATTCATTGAAGAATATTTAGAATAATAAGTTCAACAAATGATACGAACAAGATACTTATTCAATTAACCTTATGATCCGAAACATTTCAGAATTTATTTCGTGTTTAGATAATCCGCTGCAGATCGTTTTTCACAATACGACTGTCAATTTAGGACCAATTATAGAACGATTTAATTAATAGATCAATAGCTTTCGAAAATGTTGGTCAGTCTATGAACTGACAACTCATTTTGACAAATGACGGATTTCAGTATCCGACTGCTATATAGTATGATGAGAGTTCAAAAAAATTTGTATGGACTACAGAATTTAGATGGTTGATATTCCGCGTCGCTAACAGTCAATCACATTTCCTTCAGCGTAGTTGTTGTTTTGAAGAAAAAGTAGTAGATTCTCGCAAAATCCGAAACTCTACATGTATAGCAGTTGTTCAGTTCGGGATTAAAGTTTATCCTAGATTGATTTTGACATTTCAGTTCAGTTCTGTCAGATTATCTAGGATCATCTTAAATCTCGGCCTCATCCTGAACTGAACAACCGGGCCTTATAGTAATAGCAACGTAGCATTCATTAAGTCGGTATATTATTGGAATAATACTAATTTTTTATAGCGGAGAATAGTGGTTTTCAGCCTCGGTAGGTATTCACGAAATTTATTTTATTATGTTTTTTTAAGGTGAATCGGCCCAAAATCTTGGATCCCCCGACCTGCTAGTTTCGTATACTTCTATGACAATAGCATAATAACTCAAATTTCAACATTTTTACAGAAATTTTTGAATTTAAGGGAGAGACACATTGAAAAAATCGATAGCAATTTACCGCCTAAACTACGAGCTTGCCGAAGTTGAAACTGGTAACAATCTACTCAGTGCTTCATAATATGTATAGTTTTATGACTCAGTGTTTTTTAGAACCAGTAAAAAAAATTAAAAACTGTAAACTCGTCATCGCCTTCCAAAGGCTGTATTTTGGAAGGTCTGTCGATTGGGAAAATTTACAGGATATACCCCCGCTTATTTCCATTAAGGAATCATCTCCCTTATTCCTTCGCATTTGTTTACAGATATCCTGTATATAGCTATTTATTTATTTTATTTATTTATTTCTACAACAGTAACCTCAACAGAAAATCCAATAACAGAGGTTCACAATGATTACAATTTATGAAATAATTTCACACTCTATTATAAAAAACGTTAAAAAAAAATTTATACAAAGCATCGAGCCAACTACGAACAGACAATTCAGAAAAAAAAAAACTGCACATCAAACAAAAACAAGAAGAGCCAAAATCAATCATTTTCGGAATCAAGACATGTAATTTCTGAACAGATATGTCGACAGCCTTTTTTTGAATGTTCCCAAACTAAGATTGAAAAGGTCAAGATCATTAATATGCCAGTTGATGTAAGACCGCATTATTCTAGGGAAAATCGAATGATAATAAAGATTAGTTCTAGATTTAGGGATCCAAAACAAACCTCTGATACGACCAGGATACTGTGGTACATTTATAGTAAGTGAACACGCTAATGGATAACTGAAAAAATTATTTAATATCTTGTACAAGAACATAGCATCAAGCAGCGCCCTCCTTCCTTCCAGACTCAAAAATTTGTGTTCAATTAAGGAGCTTCCATAATCTCTAGGTGAATTGTTCGGATTAAATCTATAATTCAAGCTTTTGAAGACCTTTTTTTGAACACGTTCTATTCTATTCTATTAAACTTTTGAAAGATTAACAATATGTTCTTGTAATGATGTTGAAAAGACAATTATGTCATCTAGATAGACTAAACAATTTTCAAGTCCTCTGAGTACATTATCCATTACCCTTTGAAAGGTAGAACCCGCATTTTTTAATCCGAATGGCATACGTAGAAATTCGTAGTGGCCATTCTCTACATTGAAAGCTGTTTTAGGAATATCAACAGGATCCATCTCTATTTGGTGAAATCCGCTAGCTAAATCTAGTGTTGTAAAATATTGACATTGGCCGATTTTATCAAGAACATCATTTATATTAGGTATATTATATTTATCGTCAATAGTCTTCTCATTGAGTTTTCGGAAATCTATGACAACTCTCCATTTTTGTTTACCAGATGCATCAGCTTTTTTTGGTACTACCCAAATCGGCGATGACCAAGGTGACTGGCTGGGTCTGATAATACCTTGTTCTAACATAGAATTTATTTGATTTTTAACTTTCTTTTTATGAATAAAAGGATATCTATAAGATTTTGTGTAGACAGGGATATCGTCTTTAGTTTTAATAGAGTGTTTTATCTGATTTGAAAAAGAAAGGAGTTGATTCTCTAACTTAAAGATATCTGGATATTTTCGACATAATTTTAAAATATGACATTTTTCTTCTTCATTCATATGATTGGTTCTAATTAATTCTTCTACGCTTATATATTCTGAATTATTATTAGTTTCCATTTGAAAGATTTCGAAATTATTCTGTATGGAAATTGATTCAATCGGTTTATTTGAAATGAAGATAACATCTTCGTTGGTTTCATTACAAATTTCTACGTTTGCTAGGCCATTTTTAGAACAAGTTACAATCTCAGAAATTTCACAAGATTGAATAATTTGTTTCGGTATTATCACGTCACCGGATAGGTGTTTGATTGGAATTTTAGCAATGATTCTAGAATTCGCATCAATTTTAATTTTGAATGGAGCTTTATTTGCTGATTCTTGATATTTTATTGGCATTGTTGAAAAAGGAGTGTTGAGCTTAGAACTATGAAAATCAAGAGACGCATCCTATAGTTTTAGATTATCTAATCCAATTAAACCGTCATAAATATTATGAAACTTGAATAGATAGAATTTGAAATTTTCATTATGTCTATTAAACTCAGCATATATAGGAATATTGGCACAAAATTGATGATGAGAGGTTTGATGGACTGTTGAGACAGTGAATGGTTCTTTGAATATGAAATTTGAATAATATTTTTTAGCTAAATCTGGATTAATGAAAGCTTTTATTGATCCTGTATCGATTAGTAATTTAAGAGAGGGATTTTTAATTTCTATATAAGGTAATTCGCGTTTACCATTAGAAACATAAAATTCTATTATGTGCTGTGGGTCTGAAATTGAACGTTCCGAAAATTTTGTTCGTAATCTTCAGCAACTCGTCATTTTTGAATTCTTCTTTAGAGCTGTGAGGATTATTATGATACTCGGTATTAAAAAGCTCTTCACTTATAAAATTTGGTTTCTGAGGAAAGGATTGATTTTGCCTGTTTGTAAAATATCTATTATTTGTTGAGGTACTCATTGGTTGAGTTCTCTGTTTAGTATGATTAGTAGATATACTCATTGGAGTAGGTGCAGGTTGTTGCTGCTTTCCGAAAACTTGAGCGTTACTGAAATATTTCGGCTCTCTATAACTTATATTTCTTTGAATAGTAATGGGTCTGCTAGGAAATTGCTGATTCGTAACAAAATTTTGTCGTTCGATGGGTACCATGGTGGAAAAGTTTTGACGAAATTTTGAAAAATTATTTGAATTATTTCTGTGATTACTATAATTCATGAATTTTCTGGAATTATTGATTACCGTTTGATTAGATTTTTGGCAATGTTTTATATTGTCTTCTTCAATTATGAATTGTAGTGCTTGAGATGAAGAATTAGGCCTCATAGCCCTAATAATAGGATCTCTTAAACCGGCTAAAAAGGTTTTTAAAGCTTGTTTTTGGAAAAAATCTCTTTTACTTGCTCTAATTCCAACTTCACATTTCAAATCAATATAATTACAAATTATATTTAATAATGTTATTACTTTTTCATAGAAGTCATGAGGAGATTTTCCGAAGTTTTGCCTCAGATTAACTAGATCTCATCTCGTTGATCACCGAAATGTAATAAAAGTGAATTTTTTATGTCGTTCCAATTACTGGTAGCTCCATGAATTGCGACAACTTCTTCCGCTTTGCCGTGAAGCTTATTCAAAATACCATTCAATATCAACACATTTTGGAAGTTATTTTGATTTTCAACATCAAAATAGTGATTCAAAATTGCTTCCGAAGCTTGAATGAACCTATGTAATTTATTCGGATTCCCATCGAAATCGGGAATGATGCTTAAATTTTTGATATCAAAGTTTTCAGGTAAGTTAGGCATATTCAAAGTTGTATTATTACTATTAAGTGAAAGATTATTAAATAATTCTAACAAATCTGTCTCTAATTCAGAATTGGTTTCCGCTACAGAATCAATACTAGGATTAGAGGAGTCTGACATCAACGAATAAAAATACGCTCACCACCTTGTTATGATTATCCACAACTGCATTATCTTCTTCCTCCTAGAAGGATTTTTGACTGTAACTGCTGTGGGTAGGTTCTCGTTTCACCAAAAAGAGAACTCTTAAGTTTTTCACAATGAAAACTCCGTGAAACTCCGTCGACTGCGCCAGTTATATTTATTAAGGCAGGATAAGCGTTTTTAAAAAAAGCTATATTTCATACAATACGTATACAGGGTGTCCGGGGAATAACTGTACATACTCTTACCAGATATAGAGTTGGACTAGCTGGTTACGGATTGACTATAAAAAATTAATTTCTGGATTTCCCTAGAAAGCTACAGGGTGATTTTCCAACTTCATGGAAATACTTAGATCATCATAAAATCCAAACTTATTGACGGATATTATTGAGACTTGGGAGGTTATTGACACATGCTAAGGTCAAGTCAGAAAGATATCAATTATTTCATTATTCCAGGGCCGGACTCATTAATATTCATTTAAAGTATTCAGGGCAAAAAAATCACTTTGTATTTCAAATTGCAAATAA
Source organism: Coccinella septempunctata (assembly GCF_907165205.1). Classification (NCBI taxonomy): domain Eukaryota; kingdom Metazoa; phylum Arthropoda; class Insecta; order Coleoptera; family Coccinellidae; genus Coccinella; species Coccinella septempunctata. The sequence continues at coordinate 32,633,423 of NC_058192.1, read as the reverse complement.
TTGATTCGTTTTTTAGGAAGAAGCTAAATTATGCTCCAATTCTCGGTATCACTCAAAGTTGTCACATCAAGAATTATTTTTTTATGAATTTTTGAATTTGGATAAAGTTCGAAAATATAAATTTTTCACCATGAAGAGAATTGAAAATCTCATGTTTGAATATAAAATGCGAATGTATTAGTAGAAGATTAACAAAAAAGTTCAGAGCTTTAATAAGCACTTCAATAACGAAACAATAACAAATGAAAAAAACTAAAATACAGTAAAGAGTACCTAATAAAAATAAAAATAGTAACGAATGAATTGCTGAGTCAACGATATTTCAAAAGTGGTTCGAAATAAAAACCATCAGCTTGTATACATTTCTCTTGCCGAATTTTCAAATTGGATACAGCCTTTCGAATTCTGAAATATGCTTCTGTATACCCTATACACATCACCAATTTTTTTTTCAAAATACCTTCATTTACTCCCTCAAAGTGAAATCCGCGTCTGGGGTAGCCACCCAGTATATCAACAAATTATTATAGTCTTCTTCACCTTCAGTGACTTTTTTAAGAAAATTTATTATTTATTTTCGACCTGCACAAGATGACTATGTCCTGTTCAGGTAAATAAATTGCAATTTTCGAACATTATCCAAATTAAAAAATTCATAAAGAAATAATTGTTGATGTGACAACTTTGAGCGGTACCAAAAATTGAAGCATAATTTAGCTTCTTTCTAAAAAGCTAATCAATTATTTGTTATTCGAAATACAAAGTGTTTTCTTTACCCTGAATATTTTAAATGGAGATTAATGAGTCCGGCCCTGGAATAATGGAATAATTGATATATTTCTGACTCAACCTTAGCATGTGTCAAGAACCTCCTGAGTTTCAATAATATCCGTCAATAAGTTTGGATTTTATGATGGTCTAAGTATTTCCATGAAGTTGGAAAATCACCCTGTAGCTTTTCAGGAAAATCCAGAAATTAATTTTTTATAGTCAATCCGTAATCAGCTAGTCCAACTCTATCTCTGGTATGAGTATGTACAGTTACTCCCCGGACACCCTGTACATATACAGTGAAGGTTATGTCAAAACTGATTCAATGATGATAAAATTATAATTTATAACCTCGGTACACTTTCTTAGTTCTTGGAAAATGAGACGATGCTGAGATCGCACTTCCTGCGATCTTCCAACGAAGTTCATCGTTCTCGGATATATAACTCGCGTCAAAGGAAGCTGGTCACTGCCCTTGAATTTGGAAGTGACGTAGAATCCACCACTATAAACGCGACTGACGTCCAGTTTTACGTTCAATTTGATTAAAATAATCATTTTTCAAAATTTCAAGTGAAGATGGGTCACTTGTCAATTTTCAGATTTTTCCGACCACTTCAACCGCCTGACTGACGATGTTTCCACCATCGGGAAAGTCACTGACGCCCATTTTCACTAATAATAATGAATAATTTACATTATTACAAAGTTTCACGTGGAGATCAATCACTTTTTTTTGATATTTTTCCGGCGAGTTTCACCGCCTCCCACGCCCACGCCCACCACGGTCGCGCTGACTGACTTTCGATTTCGAGTACAGTAATAGTGCAACTCTCTAATTAATCACATTTGAGTTGCAGATAAATCACTAATAAAAAAGTGACACCACCTCCCGGACTATAAGAGTACAATCGTTATCTTATAATCTCACAATTGCAGCAGTCTACTGTCCGCCACGACACAGCATCAAAATAGAACAATTTGATGACTTCTTTTCTACGTTGGACTCTAAATTTATAGTAGGTGGAGACTTCAACAGCAAACATACCACATATGGCTCCCGGTTGACAACTCCAAAAGGAAGGCAACTAGTAAGTCTTGCAGAACAAAAAGGCTATTCCTTCTTATCGACAGGGTCACCCACTTATTGGCCAACCGACCCAAAGAAAATTCCTGACCTTCTGGATTTATTTGTTACTAATGGCATTTCTTCAACAAACATGGATGTAAAATCTAGTTTTGACCTGTCTTCAGATCACTCAGCAATAATAGCGACATTTAGCAGCTTTATTATCCACAGAAAACACACCACCAGGCAACACAATAGAAAAACAGATTGGGATAAGTATCGAACAAAAATTGAAGACGATTTACCTCGGGGAATAAGTCTCAAAACTCAGAAAGACATAGAAGAAGCACATTCAACAACGTGATCACTAAAGCTGTTGAGGAGACAACTCCAACAATAGCCCAGCCAAATAAAATCTACCACATCCCAACAGGAATCAAAGAACTTATAGCGCACAAAAGAAGAGCAAGAGCAATATGACATTCAACACATTCTCCAGTTGACAAGAACAACCTGAACCGAGTGACCAACCGACTGAAGGCTAAAATTAATGAGGCAAAAGAAGCATCCTTCTATGAATATGTTTCGAACCTGAACAGATTTGACAACTCCATTTGGAGACCAATAAAAAACCGCAAGAGGCCAATAATACACATTCCACCCTTACGTAAACAGTCAGATTCCAACTGTGCCAGAAGTGATGGAGAAAAAGCCGGACTTTTTGCAGACCATCTAGCCGAGGTATTTACTCCAAACAGCAATACTATGGACAGCGAAATCGACAGAGAACTACAGAAAACATCTGATAGAACAAGATTCATTAGACCTTTCAAATACTGCGAAGTAAAATCTGAAATTAACCACCTAAACGTAAAAAAAGCTTCTGGAGTGGATAAAATCAGTCCAAAAATGATCAAAGAGCTACCAGAAAGAGGAATTGCCCAACTCATGATTATATTCAACGCCATCATCAAGCAAAGCTACTGGCCAGAACACTTTAAAGCTGCGGAAATAATCATGATTCTAAAACCAGGAAAAGACCCAAACTGTGTTACCTCTTACCGTCCAATCAGCTTGCTACCTGTTGTCTCGAAAATTCTCGAAAAACTGGTCCTTCGAAGAATAAAGAATGACCCAAATACAGAAGAATGGATTCCACTTCATCAGTTTGGCTTCCGGTCAGAGCATTCGACAGTGCAGCAAGTCCACAGAGTCACTCAAGAGGTGAATAAAACACTTGAAGAAAAGAAATACTGTATATCAGTGTTTTTAGATGTCAGCCAAGCTTTTGATGAAGTTTGGCATCCTGGCTTGCTATTCAAAATAAAAAAGCTCCTACCATCAACCTAGTTCAATCTACTACAATCCTATATTACTGAAAGGAAATTCAGGGTCAAAGTAAACGACAACATCACAGACTATCTCCCTATAACATCTGGAGTTCCGCAAGGAAGTGTCCTGGGCCCTCTATTGTACTTGTTATACACAGCCGACCTACCAACACACAGAGAAACAACAACTGTTACATTCGTTGATGATACCGCTATATTAGCAAGCCATGAAGATCCAAATATAGCTTCTCACATGCTTCAGAACCACCTCCTAGAAATTCAAAAATGGTCCAACAAGTGGAGAATAAAAATCAATGAGACAAAATCAGTACAAGTTAATTTCTCTCTTCGCAAGGAACAATGTCCTAGGATACCGGAATCCACATCTACAAAATACCTGGGCATGCATCTTGACAAACGACTCACCTGGAAAGAACATATAACCAAGAAAAGAAAACAAGTCGACTTAAAAGTCAAGGAGCTTTATTGGCTAATTGGTAAAAAATCAAAATTATCTCTGGAAAACAAACTCCTCATATACAAAACCATCATTAAACCCATTTGGACCTATGGAATTGAGCTCTGGGGATGTTCAAGTAAATCCAATGTCTCCATAATACAGATAAGCCAATCAAAAATTCTAAGAATGTTAACAAACGCACCCTGGTACGTTACGAACCAAACGCTCCATACAGATCTAAAGATCCCATACGTGAAAGAAGTAATCCAGGACAGAAGTTGCAGACATCACGCAAAACTCGAAAGCCATCCTAACGCCCTAATCCGACCACTGACCTAACCCCAGATACCAGACGACTGAAGAGAAACTGGCCAGCAGATCTGAAGGATGCCTGAGGACCTATCACTGGATAAGACCTCATAACGCCACTTAGGAGCCTACAGCTCTGAACCAGCAAACAGGCCCATAGAATGAATACATTCTGATTGCTTGTATACGTACTATAATAAAAAAAAAAAAATTTGGGATGTATTAAACTGAAATTACAGCACCATAGGATAAGTATAACTATCTCTCAGTTTATCGCTTCGAATTTTTTGTATCAACTTAGACTTGACATGTATTCAGAATCTCCGGAAAACCAAAGAACAACTTATATTTACCAGAATATTGTTGAAAGTATACATCAAGCAGCAAGAGGAGCTATTGGAAAGAAAAGAAAATTCAACAGTGCAAAAATATGGTGGAACGGTGAAATAGAAGAAATAATTGCACAAAAGAAGAAAGCTTATATGAAGTGGATCACAACAAGGCTACAGGAAGATCGGAATGCTTACAACGTTATGAACAGAGAAACACGAAATAAGATTAACAAAGCAAAGAACGAAATATGGGATGAAAAATGCCAAGAAATAGATACATACATAGGGGGAAGGAAATCTATAGAAGTGTGGAAGTTTATAAAAAATGTAAAATCAACAGGAAAGGAAAAATCCAACATAAGCGTAATCCGATAACAACAATGGATACAGCACTACACAGAATTACTTCAGGAACGACGTCCACAATACAGAGAAGAGGAGAACCCAATTTAAAATTCAAGGAGAAAATTGAAATTGATATGGAAATGGTGGTGGAGAATATAAAAGTTCTGAAACCGGGTAGATCCTGTGGACCAGAAGGGATATATGCGGAGCTCATCAAGAACGGTACTAAAAAACTTTTCCACCTGCTCACTACAATATTCAGCCGATACATAAACGGTGAGGATGTTCCAGATGCTTGGAAACCGGCTTATGTATCCTCAATCCATAAAAAAGGGAAAAAAAATGTATGCTCGAAAGGCTCGAAGGCATCTCAGTTACAAGTACGCCTAAGCAGACTATACGAAAGAGTTTTAAGAACCCTAATAGAAAAAAAAATTGACGAAGAGAACAATGTGGATTCAGAGCTGGAAGATCTTGCACGGACAATGTGTACTGTATGAAAGAGATAATTGAAAAAAGAAGTTCAGTTAACCTAGCAACACATATTTTATTCGTAGATCTAACCAAGGCTTATGATTCAATACCTTGGTGTTTGCTATGGGAAACACTACAGATAATAAATATAAATCAGACTTTGATTGGGGAATGGAAGAATCTATATTATGGCTCAACATCTAGAATTAAAATAGGAAACAAATTGTCAAGTCCATTTTATGTCAATAAGGGCTTACGACAGGTATGCACCATATCAACCACTTTATTTAAAGTATATATAAAAAATGCTTTAATGCAATGGAAGCGAAAATGTTCTGGGATAGGCATACCCCTGAATGATACAAACATTTACACTTTACAATTTGCGGATGATCAGGTGATAGTCGCAGGAGACAAAGAAGATCTTGAATACATGACACGCAAACTAAAAGAAATATATGAATATTGGGAATTAGACATGAACCTGGAAAAAACTGAATAACTTTGTATAGGAGACGACAAGAGTGTACTGGATATTGGGGGTGCAGAAGGCATACAACCTTGCGAGGAGTTCAAGTATTTGGGAGTGAAGTTCGAAGTTCGAAGTTCGGCACAGATGACAATGAGATAAGATCTAGAGTAACAGAGGCAAGAAAAGTGATTGGCTGTTTGAATGGAATATTGTGGAGCAAAAACATAAGTAGATCACGAAAGTTCAACATCTACAATACAATGATCAAAAGCCAACATATGGGTCCTAGACACGGAGACTGACAGAAATAAATAAGAAGAGGATAGAAGCTGCAGAGATGGCTGCGTTGAGGAGATCGGCTAGAATATCAAGAATGCAAAGAATAAGAAACCAGGACGTACGTAATCAAATGGGAGTAGAAGGCACAATCATGGATGATATAGAGAGAAAACAACTGATCTGGTATGGACATGTGCAACGGATGGGACAAACATGATTACCGAAACAAATAAAGGACTGGATACCAAATATAAAAAGACGAAGAGGAATAAGACCAAAGAAAAACTGCTTGGAGGGAATACGAAAAGCAATGAGCGATCGAAACTTACAAATAGGACAATGGGAAGATCGCAAACATTGGAATCTAGGCATTATCGGGTATGTGGTCAATTTTTAAGTAAAACCAGCCAAAAATGCTATGGGTTAATCTTTACTTCTCAATATTTCGTTGACAGTTTTCAACTTCTTCAGGAGAATCTGTAAATTATTGGACGTGAAACTGTGAACAAGACAAACTACAAACGAATTACTTACAAGATGTACAAACATTGACTATTTCAAACCAAAAACGACATATTAGCAATGATAATCTCTTCGGAGATAAATATTAACAACAATTAGTCATCTTCATTACGCAGCAAGGTGAGATAATAATGTGCTGCACATACGTTTTTAAGAGAACAACGCTAGATATCAGTACCCTCTATGGGTTGACAATTATACTATTACAAATCATTCAAAATCTTACTATAAAAGACACTCATTTGGTCCGTGTCTGATTTGAAATTAATTGTGTGGTTTTTTTTTCAATCTGTAACATCTCGAGGAATAGCCTATTTCTATAATTCGAATTCGTCTCTAACACTTTTACATATTCCATCCCAAATTCGAAACTGTGTCCCGTTTCCTGGCAGTGCTTAACAACAGCACTTGAGTTCTTCCCGATGCGGCAACCACTTCTGTGTTGAGTGATTCTTCGTTTTAACCATTGTTGCGTTTGGCCCACGTAACAACCATCACAATGCTGACATGAAATCTTATACACTGGATCTGTGCAAAATTCCTTTGGCGTCTTTTCTTTTGTCTTCGAGAACAGGTCCCCTAATTTTGTCAAATAATATTTGAGAAGTTAGATGTCCTCGAATTTACGAATTTGGGATGGAAAATGTAAGAGTGTTGGAAACAAATTTGAATTATAGGAATAGGTTATTCCTCGAGATTTTACAAATTAAAAAACAACCTAATACACTTAATTTTAAATCAGACATGGACCAAATGAGTGTCACTGTATATACAGTTCTACAAGCTCTATGACAAACTTTGACAGATGGTAGCTATGATTATTCTGACCATTTTTTTCCTATGAGTATATCCGATTCGTTTTTGTTTAAAAGATACAAGCATTTGAAAAATCATATTTTTATGTTGAAGTCATAACAATAAATGGAAATTTTGAGGATAAATTGTTCAAAATGTCTACCTTCGGCTTGAATGTAATCTTCACATTGACGAACTAAAGATGCCGTAACGCGGCGGATCAGATTTGGGTCGTTTCGTATTTTGTTTGCTGCATCTTGAATTCTATCAAGTATGTATAATTGTTGATGAGATTGGATTTCAACATAATGAACAAGCTGCTTTCACGTGTCCCCATAAATAAAATTTAAGGGATTCAAGTCATTCGAACGCGATGTACCATTGTATTGGTCCTCCTTGACCTATTCATTTATTCAGCCAACTGACTACTCCTTCTACGTGGTAGTGCACCATCGTGCTGATACCACATATTTCAAACAATGCTGAGCTCTAAGTAATCAATGAAGTCAAAAAGGATGTGCTCCAAAAATTTTTATACAAATCTGCATTCAAACAATCGTTTACTGGCATCAAATCGTTTTTAGAAATCCTATCTAAAATGTTTACGCTGAAACGTTGCTGAAATCGTCTTTGTCTAATGGTATATGGGTTCTGCAGTGCCAATACATGTTCATTTATGGTTATTGTTGATACCATTCTCAGTGGAACAAGTGTCAAAAAAGTAAATAAAAAACCGATATTGTCGTCCTACTTAATCAAAACAGGAAAAAAAATTCAAATGCTTGTTACTATATACTAAAAGAAATTGGAACATAGAATATTTAAAAAATGGTCGGAGGTTTCGCCTAACGGGGCGCCCGGAGGGCGCCCCACTTCGGTAGGGTAACGCCGGACGGTTTCTACGAGAAACGCAGATTCCGAAACTGTATAAAACGTCCCGATCGAAGCCCGGGAAGTCTTCGAAAATAATTTCCGAAAATGTTCGATTTCGACGATTTTTGCCGTCGACGGCGAATATGGCAAAACTTTCTGAAGTTGGCAGAGCGAACGGAAACTTTTCGGGGTCCGGGAACGGGCTATGTCGTATCCCGAAGGACCGAGTCATTGAGAGTTAACACATTTTCCCACTTTTACGGCCCCCAAATAACCGAAAATTGCGTAAGAAAAAAGGGTAATTTTGACGTTTCTCAATTTCGCATTTTTTCGTTTTCGTAGAAGGAAAACCACAGAGACGTCATTGTTGATAGTTGTCACGTATGAATAATTCTCGCAATTTTCATTCGAAACATTCGAGAAATGGATGAAAATGGGTGAAAATCGTTCAAATCACGTATCTAAAGTCCCAAATATTACGATTCGGGATTCCGAGACGATAATTTCTATCTAAATATGCACGGGTATGACAAGCATCGAACTCTCATACAAATTCTGCCGTTGAGGGAAGAGTGGAAAATTGTTTGGATTACGGAAATCGTACAAAGGCATATAGGAGACCGGGGACGGTCTATGTTTTATCAGCAAGGACCAAATCATAAGTTTCAACCAATTTGAGCTCCTAAAACGATCCAGAAATACCCCAAAAATGCATAGGAAAGAGGTGGAAAGGTGCAAAACTCTTTGTAATAACAAGGTCCCACGAAGTCATTTATCGTACCGGAGAAGGGCTATGTTTTGTCAGGAAGGACTGAATTTTACTTATTAATCATTTTGAGCGCCCCAAACCACCCTGAAATACCCCAAAAATGCATAAGAAAAAGGTAAAATTTTTGACATTTCTCGAATTCATTTTTCATTCGAAGGAATAACACCAAACTGAAGAAATTTGATCGTTTTCAAGAAAACTCGAGCACTAAGGGGTAAGTACGTGGAAATTCAATTCATTTCTCCTATAAATAATTTCTTTTTTAGGAGGATTTGAGTTCTTTCGAACATCAATTGTATCAGTAGAAGGACAAACTGTCGTAAAAATATGAGATGGTATCGTTGTATGTGTACCGGGGACGGGGCTATGTTTTGTCTGGAAGGACTGAATTTTACTTATTAATCATTTTGAGCTCCTAAAATGACCCAGAAATACCAGAAAAATGCATAAGAAAAAGGTAGAATTTTTGACATTTCTCAATTTTTTTTTCATTCGAAGGAACAACACAAAACGGAAGAAATTTGATCGTTTTCAAGGAAAGTCGAGCTTTTAGGGGTAAGTACGCGGGAATTCAATTCATTTCTCCAATAATTAATTTCTTTTTTAGTAGGATTTGAGTCCTTTCAAACATCAATTGTATCATTAGAAGGACAAGCCGTCGTAAAAATATGAGATGGTATCGTTGGATGTGGTGGCTTCCAGAACACCCAGCAAACTCGGAAAAAGCAAAAGTTGATACCTTTAAGAAATTGCCTTTCCAGTATTGTACAGAAGGCCAAGATCGAAGGCCTGAAAGTCTCCCAAAATAATTTCTGAAATACGTCGTTCTCGACGAAAGGTGCAAAACTCTTTGGAATAAGAAAGTCGCACGAAGTCATTTATCGTACCGGAGACGGGCTATGTTTTGTCAGGAAGGACTGAATTTCACTTATTAATCATTTTGAGCTCCCAAAACGACCCAGAAATACCAGAAAAATGCATAAGAAAAAGGTAGAATTTTTGACATTTCTTAAATTCATATTGCGGTTAGATTTTTTGTGCTCATTGTAGAGAAAGGAATTCGTCGGTTTCTATTGAAGGAAACTGAATTGAATCTTATAATGCATGAATCAATAATCATTTTGCTTCATTTTAACTGCATACAATAGATTTTTAGCAATTTTCAAGCAGTTGGGCAGTGTTCGGTGATGATTTATTCCACTCATTCGAAGTCAAAGGAAAATATGTTTTCGATTAATTTATTCAATGGAAATGATAAAATGATTATTGGAATACATTATCCGGGTGAGTTTTTGCATTAAAATTTTACATTTATAGACTTTTAGCAAGTTATTCCAATTTTAAGGCTAGATTTTTTTTTCATCGTAGAGGAAGGTGCAAAACTCTTTGGAATAAGAAGGTCGCACGAAGTCATTTATCGTACCGGAGAGGGGCTATGTTTTGTCAGGAAGGACTGAATTTTACTTATTAATCATTTTGAGCTCCTAAAACGACCCAGAAATACCCCAAAATGCATAAGAAAAAGGTAGAATTTTTGACATTTCTCGAATTCATTTTTCATTCAAAGGAATAACACCGAAGGGAAGAAATTTGATCGTTTTCAAGAAAACTCGAGCACTAAGAGGTAAGTACGTGGAAATTCAATTCATTTCTCCTATAAATAATTTCTTTTTCAGGAGCATTTATATCATTTCAAACATGTATTGATTCATTAAAAGTACAAACTGTCGTAAAAGTATGAGATGGTATCGAGGCATGTATGGGCTTTTAGGGCGACCGTTGGATTAAAGCAAATAGAGCGTTCGTCCCTTTAAGAAATGCCCTTTACATAATTGTATAGAAGGCCAAGATCGAAGGCCTGAAAGTCTCCCAAAATAATTTCTGAAATACGTCGTTCTCGACGAAAGGTGCAAAACTTTTTGGAATAAGAAGGTCGCACGAAGTCATTTATCGTACCGGAGACGGGCTATGTTTTGTCAGGAAGGACTGAATTTTACTTATTAATCATTTTGAGCTGCTAAAATGACCCAGAAATACCAGAAAAATGCATAAGAGAAAGGTAGAATTTTTGACATTTCTCAATTTTTTTTTTTTCATTCGAAGGAACAACACAAAACGGAAGAAATTTGATCGTTTTCAAGGAAAGTCGAGCTTTTAGGGGTAAGTACACGGGAATTCAATTCATTTCTCCAATAATTAATTTCTTTTTTAGGAGGATTCAAGTCCTTTCAAACATCAATTGTATCATTAGAAGGACAAGCCGTCGTAAAAATATGAGATGGTATCGTTGGATGTGGTGGCTTCCAGAACACCCAGCAAACTCGGAAAAAGCAAAAGTTGATACCTTTAAGAAATTGCCCCAAAATATTTTCTGATAAAGGTCGTTTTCGACGGAAGGTGCAAAACTCTTTGGAATAGGAAGGTCGCACGAAGTCATTTATCGTACCGGAGACGGGCTATGTTTTGTCAGAAAGGACTGAATTTTACTTATTAATCATTTTGAGCTCCCAAAACGACCCAGAAATACCCGAAAAATGCATAAGAAAAAGGTTGAATTTCGACATTTCTCAATTTCATGTTGAGGTTAGTTTTTTGTGCTCATTGTAGAGAAAGAAATTAGTCGTTTTCCGTTGAAGGAAACTTAATTGAATCTTATAATGCATGAATCAATGATCATTTTGCTTCATTTTAACTGCATACAATAGATTTTTAGCAATTTTCAAGCAGTTGGGCAGTGTTCGGTGATGATTTATTCCACTCATTCGAGGTCAAAGGAAAAATATGTTTTCGATTAATTTATTCAATGGAAATGATAAAATGATTATTGGAATACATTATCCGGGTGAGTTTTTGCATTAAAATTTTACATTTAAAAACTTTTAGCAAGTTATTCCAATTTTAAGGCTAGATTTTTTTTTTCATTGTAGAGGAAGGAATGTTGTGAGTTCCTTTTCAAAATGAACTGAATGAAATCTTGAAAAGCAGGGAATCCCTTTTATAATGTTTCTTCTCAACTGCATATAACTGATTTTTGCTAATATCATCAACTATATTTGGTTTTTTTGTTTCATTTCTAATTCCAGTATGCAGTTCATTCATCATCGATGTAAATTTCCTGAAATTATTCATGGATTATACTGAGTGAATCAGAATATATGATTTGATTATTATTATTTCGAATAAATCTCTACATAATTCTCTGTACTTCAAATATTCTTATAGCCACATACCCATTAGAAAATACACCTCTTTGAAATAAGGAAGTTGCATGAAGTAATTTATTGGTTCAGAGACAGCCTATGTTTTGTCAGGAAGGTCTGAATTTTACTTATTAATCATTTTGAGCTCCTAAAATGACCCAGAAATACCAGAAAAATGCATAAGACAAAGGTAGAATTTTTGACATTTCTTAAATTCATATTGCGTTCAGATTTTTTGTGCTCATTGTAGAGAAAGGAATTTGTCAGTTTCTATTCAAAGAAACTGAACTGAATCTTATAATACATGAATTATCAGTTACTTTACTTCATTTCAACTCCAGACAATAGATTTTCACCAATTTTTCAAGCAATTGGACTGTGGTCGGTGATGATATTTTCCACTCATTCGAAGTCCAAGGAAAAATATATGTTCGATCAATTTATTCAATGGAAATAATATAATGATTATTGGAATACATTATCCGGGTGAGTTTTTGCATTAGAATTCTTTATTTATAGACTTTTGGCAAGTTATTCCCATTTTTGTTTTCATCGTAGAGAAGGAAGAAGTTTCTTTTCAAAATAAAATTAACTGAATGAAATGTTGAAAAGCAGGATTCTCTTTTAAAATGCTTCCTTCTAACTGCATATAACTGATTTTTGCTAATATCATCAACTATTTTGGGTTTTTTGTTTCATTTCCAATTCCAGTATGCAGTTTATTCATCATCGATATAATTTTCCTGAAACAATTCATGGATTTTACTGAGTAAATTTGAATATATGATTTGATTATTATATATTTCGAATAAATCTTTACATAATTCCCTGTATTTTAAGTATTATTCTTATAGACACATCCCCAGTAGAAAATATACATTTGCTAAAGATAACAAAAGTAAGAGTCGGAAAATGTGAGATTTAGAAGATTAGGTGACAGTATCACATAAAGTTTTTGATTCATTGAGAAAAGGAAAAGCATTTCTCATTCAGTTTCATTTATATAACAACAGAATGATAGGTTAGGTTAGAAACTTTGGACCACAGAGCACTACTATAAGTTTTGATTATGTTTCATAGAAAAACAACAACATAGAACAATATTTTGGCCTCGGTATTTTTAAAAATTATATTTTTATTTAAATTTTTTTGAGCGAATCTGTTTAAATAGGTATATCTACCTAAGGGTAAAACTATGGGCTTACTAGCCCATATCCCATTTTCATATTTCTTCGTTTTCGTAGAAGGAAAACCACAGAGACTTTACCACTGAGAGTTGTCATGTATAATTAGAGCAATTTTCATTCAAAACCTTAGAGAAATTAATAAAAATAAGTGAAAATCCTTCGAAACACGTATTTATAGCCCCAAGTATGATGAATCGGGCTTTCCTTCAAGACGATAATTCCTATTCAAATATGTATGGGTATAATTGCCTTTCCGTTATGGAACATCAAGATCCTGGAATTCTCCTAAAATAATTTCTGAAAAAGGTCAATTCTACCGTTTACCGAGAAAGATGCAAGTGCTTACTTATTCAAGGTGGAAAAAGAAAAGGTTGATTCTATTTGCTGTTCCTAAATTACAATTTGTCAGCAAATGTTATCCTTTTTATCAAGGTGACTAGCATTTCGAACTACTGGAGAAAGGAATTTACTTCTTTTTTCACTTCAGATGCAATATTCTTCAAAAAATTAATTGTAACTAAATTGGCTGGTGGGAAAACTAATAGAATGTAGGTATTTCCGATTTTATCCAAAAAATATCTAACAATTTTGAGCAAATCAAAATAAATATAATTTTTTTAGGTTATTTTCTGCAGGAAGAACCAGGTATGGTTGGATGTGGTGGCTTCCAGAAGTGTCCCAAAATATTTTCTGATAAAGGTCGTTTTCGACGAAATATGCAAAACTCTTTGGAATAAGGAGGACGCACGAAATCATTTATCGTACCGGAGACGAGCTATGTTTTGTCAAGAAGGACTGAATTTTACTTATATATCATTTTGAGCCCCCAAAACGACCCAAAAGTATCCGAAAAATACATAAGAAAAAGGTAGAATTTTGACATTTCTCGAGTTCATGTTGAGGTTAGTTTTTTATGCTCATTGTAGAGAAAGGAATTTGTCGGTTTCTATTGAAGGAAACTGAATTGCATCTTATAATGCATGAATCAATAATCATTTTGCTTCATTCCAACTGCATACGATAGATTTTTAGCAATTTTCAAGCAATTGGGTAGTGTCTGGTGATGTTTTCTTTTTACTCATTCGAGGTCCAAGGAAAAATATGTTTTCGATTAATTTATTCAATGGAAATAATATAATGATTATTGGAATACATTATCCGGGTGAGTTTTTGCATTAGAATTCTCTATTTATAGACTTTTGGCAAGTTAATCCCATTTTTGTTTTCATCGTAGAGAAGGAAGAAGTTTCTTTTCAAAATAAAATTAACTGAATGAAATCTTGAAAAGCAGGGAATCTCTTTTAAAATGCTCCCTTCTAACCGCATAAAACTGATTTTGCTAATATCATCAACTGTTTTGGGTTTTTTGTTTCATTCCCAATTCCAGTATGCAGTTTTTTCATCATCTATATAATTTTTCTGAAACAATTCATGGATTATACTGAGTAAATTTGAATATATGATTTGATTATTATATATTTCGAATAAATCTTTACCTAATTCCCTGTATTTTAAGTATTATTCTTATAGACACATCCCCAGTAGAAAATATACATTTGCTAAAGATAACAAAAGTAAGAGTCGGAAAATGTGAGATTTAGAAGATTAGGTGACAGTATCACATAAGGTTTTTGATTCATTGAGAAAAGGAAAAGCATTTCTCATTCAGTTTCATTTATATAACAACAGAATGATAGGTTAGGTTAGAAAATTTTGACCACAGAGTAATACTATAAGTTTTGATTATGTTTCATAGAAAAACAACAACATAGAACAATATTTTGGCCTCGGTATTTTTAAAAATTATATTTTTATTTAAATTTTTTTGAGCGAATCTGTTTAAATAGGTATATCTACCTAAGGGTAAAACTATGGGCTTACTAGCCCATATCCCATTTTCATATTTCTTCGTTTTCGTAGAAGGAAAACCACAGAGACTTTACCACTGAGAGTTGTCATGTATAATTAGAGCAATTTTCATTCAAAACCTTAGAGAAATTAATAAAAATAAGTGAAAATCCTTCGAAACACGTATTTATAGCCCCAAGTATGATGAATCGGGCTTTCCTTCAAGACGATAATTCCTATTCAAATATGTATGGGTATAATTGCCTTTCCGTTATGGAACATCAAGATCCTGGAATTCTCCTAAAATAATTTCTGAAAAAGGTCAATTCTACCGTTTACCGAGAAAGATGCAAGTGCTTACTTATTCAAGGTGGAAAAAGAAAAGGTTGATTCTATTTGCTGTTCCTAAATTACAATTTGTCAGCAAATGTTATCCTTTTTATCAAGGTGACTAGCATTTCGAACTACTGGAGAAAGGAATTTACTTCTTTTTTCACTTCAGATGCAATATTCTTCAAAAAATTAATTGTAACTAAATTGGCTGGTGGGAAATCTAATAGAATGTAGGTATTTCCGATTTTATCCAAAAAATATCTAACAATTTTGAGCTAATCAAAATAAATATTATTTTTTTAGGTTATTTTCTGCAGGAAGAACCAGGTATGGTTGGATGTGGTGGCTTCCAGAAGTGTCCCAAAATATTTTCTGATAAAGGTCGTTTTCGACGAAATATGCAAAACTCTTTGGAATAAGGAGGACGCACGAAATCATTTATCGTACCGGAGACGGGCTATGTTTTGTCAGGAAGGACTAAATTTTACTAATTTATCATTTTGAGCCCCCAAAACGACCCAGAAGTATCCGAAAAATGCATGAGAAAAAGGTAGAATTTTGACATTTCTCGAGTTCATGTTGAGGTTCTATTGAAGGAAACTGAATTGAATCTTATAATACTGGAATCAATAATCATTTTGCTTCATTTCAACTGCATACAATAGATTTTTAGCAATTCCCAAGCAGTTGGGCAGCGTCCAATGATGTTTTCTTTTTACTCATTCGAGGTCCAAGGAAAAATATGTTTTCGATTAATTTATTCAATGGACATAATATTATGATTATTGGAAAACATTATCCGGGTGAGTTTTTGCATTAGAATTATTTATTTATAGATTTTTGGCAAGTTATTCTCATTTTTGTTTTCATCGTAGCGGAAGGAATTTTGTGAGTTCCTTTTCAAAATGAACTGAATGAAATCTTGAAAAGCATGGAATCTCTTTTATAAGGTTTTTTCCAACTGCATATTTCTGATTTATGCTGATATTCAAGCTCAATATGAAGATAATTGTATTGACAAGAATTCTTTCAGAAAAACTGTGACAATGTCTGTTGAAATTGTTACACAGAAATACGGAATTCCTACTGCCTTTGAAAATTCATAGTTTGTTTTAATTGAGGAATTATTCTTATCCATCCTTTGCATAATTGTTATATTGAAAGTTGAAATATTCAATAAATAGAATGAAACAAATGATAATGACACCGTTCTTTATTGTCCCAAATAGTCATCCATCAAAACCCTTCAGCTTGATCATAACATTTCATTCGTACAATGAAATATTAAACTTAAAAATTCAAAATGAAGTTTTAGTTCTTGTGACCACTTTATCAATAAAAAAACTGAAAGACAGCATTAACTAAAAATTCTTTGAAAACAAATTTTGTTGATTCGAAAGTCTTCACTTAGGCAACATGTAATTTTTAAGCTGCTCATTTTGTGGAGAAAAGTTAGACACTTCTACATATAGAAATCAGTCCAGAAACCTATTTTCTTGAACGAAATCCATAAAGTATAATTCAAAGAGCAGTATATCGTTATTGATGAATTTTCAACCAAATATCTAGCTACTTATACTGTGAAACCATATAGATAGTAATGCTTGAATTCTTTAATTATTATATTTATTTTCATTTACTTCAAACATCACAACTTAATAATTCACATGTTACCCATCTACGCTTTACGACGTTTATGATATGTTAGAGAATTTAAACCACAGAGCACTCTTCAATTATCACAGAAAAAATTTATACAGATAGTTCCTCTTTGATAAATGACAGTGACTGTCGTCCATAGACCTAATAATAGACATAGGCGTAACATGAAAAATTAATTATACATGGACGTAACAATTTCCGTTATCATTTGGATGATAGAATTTTTCTTCGGATAAACCGATATGAACAAGGAGAACATTATATGAGATAATTCGCATTACTCTTCTGAAAAGAACACAATTTGGTGAATATATGAGTAAATATTTCGGAAATTTCTGCACGAAAAACTATCTCAGAAAGATGAGCGATTTTTCTATGACTAACAAGCACAGAACAATCGGAAAAATTTCATGATATATAATAAATAGTAACCGAATCTCGACAATTTCACCGACGTCGTGAATGAGAATGAATATATCATTATAGCTGGATCTCCTGGCCATGCGAATCTATCAACATAGGCGGATCTATCAGCATACGCGTATCTACCTAAAAGGTGGATCTCCTGGCTATACTGATCTACCAATTAAAGTAGATCTACGGGCTTACATATCTACCTAAAAGGTGGATCTCCTGGCTATACTGATCTATCAATTAAGGTAGATCTACGGGCTATGGATCTCCTGGTCATGCGAATCTATCAACATAGGCGGATCTATCAGCATACGCGTATCTACCTAAAAGGTGGATCTCCTGGCTATACTGATCTATGGGATTATACTAATCTACCAATTAAGGTAGATCTACGGGCTTACTAGTAACTCCTAAACAAAAACTAATCGGATCTACGTTCATAGGAAAAAAAATGTTCAAAAGAATTACAGCTACCTTCTGTCGAAGTTTGTCATAGAGCTTGTAGAACACCCTATATAGTGAAATTAGTGCCTCACTTGGTGCGTCTGTGATAGTCTTACTCCTCCTTCTAAAGTTCCGTGTATTTTCATCACCATCTTGGTTTAATTGATCGTAATCTATATTTCCAGCAGAGTGCCGTTGAGTGGGTTTGGATTTTTTCACTTTTCCTAAAGTATGGGATCCTCCGGCAATAACATTAGTATGTCTAGCAGTTGGTCTTTCGAGAGTATGACTGCTTAAACCTTCCGCTTTGTGTCCAGTCACTAGAAGAATGCCAGGTCCACTTCCTGGTTTTGTAGAAGGAATTGACATGTTTCTCACTGATTCTCTGATAATTTGACGTATTGTTTTCAGGAAGGCATTCCTGAAATCCGCCGTGCTAAAAGAGAAATGGAATAGGTTATATAAGAATGACTAATTTTTTTTAGAATTATTCTTGAAAGATCCATTTAATAGTGTTCGAATGCACATCTTTCTTCTTCTATTGAAGAATCAAGAGCTTCGCTACACGTTCATGTCGTGTGCATTGGAATCGAAGGACTGAAACAAAAAAAATTCTACAGAAAGAGTATTTGTACATTGTTGTCATCCTGTAGATTAATGACCATATTTGCTCAAGTCAGCCTTTCAAAAAATATATATAAGAATGAGTAAGGCGCTATCAGTTCATTTCGGATTCTCAGTTCAGATCATACAGTTCATTTTTTCAGTAGTCGTTGAGGTTGAAGATTGTTTCTACAGGGTGTTTCATCGACAACTTATCGATGTCGAATTCGATGAGGCGTTGTCGGCAATCTAATTACATCCGACAGTTTGCGTGTTAACAAGATGTACATACAGAGAATACTGATCATCTTTGGTACAGATTTTCAACTATTCGACTTAAAGATAAGGCAGGAAAAAAGGGGAAAAACGGGATTATTGTCGAGTCGTGCGCTTGTCGTGAGCTTGTGGTACACTGATACACTGATCCACCTACACAAAAACAGATTATCTTAGCAGAGAAAACATTTCTCACTTCGCTTTCCCTGGAGTTTCCCTTGAGCAGAATGACGTGCGGGCAAATGAAATCTACTGAATCTCAGATTTTCTGCTCTTTTCAAATATCTCCATCAAATCCAAAAATTTTGAATCCCAGCTTGGAAGATGTCCCATATTTTTCAATAACGGACCTGAAATTTTTTTGGAATTCACTGTGCAAGTGAATCATATATTCCAATTATCAACCGACTATACTGGTTGGTTCAAAAGTTATCACAAATTGAAATTTTAGGTGAATACATGAAGCACCCTGTCTCTGAGTCATGGAATTGATTAGACCTATCATATATGGGTTTTTCGGACTCACCTAGTGTAGTTCTAGCTGGTTACTGTATGTTCAATTACCAATGAAACACCCTGTATATTTATTTTTATGACTTCCAAATGCATCACCTTGAAGTAGTAGTATTTTTATTCGTAAAAAAGTGACATATCTACCAGTGAAACCAGATCAATTATCAGAGTGGTTATAACTGCAGGTCTTAGGTAGCTTTATCTGCTGACAGCGACCCTATTTTTTCTTATACTTGTGTTCCGTGTGTTTCGACAGTAATACAACATAAAAATTGGTGCCAGCGGTTTGATACGTGGAGGAGGGCCAGACGGATACCTTAAGCAGCAAAAGTCAGCAAAATACCTAAAAGAGCAAGATACCTGAAGGAAAACCAACACGATACCTAAAGAGGAGCGTACAAGGACCAGCAGGATAACTACTGGACTGCAGTCACCGTGTTTCTTCTGTTTGGTGAAGTACAGTGAATAGTTCAGTGTCACTCGGTGGAGAAGATCACATCTTGACCGCCCCTTCATGATCATAGCTTTTAATGGGAAAAAAACAAAGCAACAAGACAAATCTACTTCCCCCTTCTAAGACTGGATCTGAAGATTCACCAGACTAACAAAGTCTATGCAGATGAATTCACCTATGTTAATATTTTTTCGAATATAGAAAAAACTTTCAATTCGGAGTCAATTATGAGAGGCTTCCGGATAATACTTTATATCCAGACACCTACCTCATCATTCCCATCTCATTAATTTATCTGTCAGTAATGGTGTATTTTCGAGTCTTTTAAAGACTGCGATGGTTATTCCTGTTGTGAAGAAGAAAAATGACATTCATAACATTTACAACTATGTACTGTCCTATATTTGTGCTCAGTTTCATGATGGACTTTTTCGCATTTTGGCAGCTCCTTGCCTTTGCTTGCGCACCATTGGGGCTATCAGTGAAAATCAGTGAAAACCCCGTCACAGAATACAATAGAGAGCCGGGGTAGACTTCGAACATCAGTGGAGATGGGTATCTTTGAAGACTGGGATGAAAGCGTCTTCTGAGTCTCTGCTTTTCAACGGTTTTAAGTGTTGAAAATAGTGCTAACCTCTCCTTACTGAAAACCTGGTTTAAACTGGATCTTAGACTAAACTCCTATTGGCAATATACGGCTACAAAAATAACATAGAGTTCTTCATTTCACTTGAATCCAATAATTTACAATTATTCACAAAAATAATGTACAACGATCGGATATCACCTCGCGGAACTTGTACGTGAGCAGTTAAGAAATGAAGGTATAAATCAGCTGGAGTTAATTCAAATTTAAAAACCAGGCAAGTAACTCCACTTCCAGTCGTGGATCGGTAACAGCTGTTGCAGTGGCGGCTCGTGATCTAGTTCACTAGGAGGCTACTTTTAGAATAATAACAAAAATATGAAATTTTAAAACCAGTTTACCGCAAAATTTGATGCAATTCATAATTCTTTTTGAAACATACCTGTTCTTATCTACTTGCTCGTTCTGCTTGATAATATTATGCCGGTAAGCTGAATCTAATTGAGCCGCGATATTAGTCGTACCCAAAAAACCTAATTCTTTCGAACAATTCACATGCTTGGCAGATAGCTCATGCTTCTCAATTTTTTCATTAAGGTGCTTCAAATCTCTAAATCCTGCCCTTCCCCACACGTTATCACTTCAAGCGGAGTTTAATAATAAGCAAGGAAAGCAAAACAACGCATTCACAGTATCACAGCCACACATATATATATATATATATATATATATATATATATATATATATATATATATATATATATATATATATATATATATATATATATATATATATATATATATATATTTTTTTTTTTTTTTTTTTTCACACTGAATCGTGGTTTCCGTGTTACCCGGACGCGAACGCCAAGAGCAATTCCGTGTGCTAGTAGGGATAAATTATTTTCCGTATGATGTTGACGGTTCCCAAAATAACAGCTTTCTGCATCCACATGATAGTATTCCTTGGTAGGTCTAGTTCTTGTAGGTGTAGGGTGGTCTTTTTATGAACGAGACCATTAACGCTTATTATCAAGGGCATTATGGTGACAGTTTTTAGTCTCCATATGTCTTTCATTTGCTGTGCCAGCGCCTCGTACTTTGTTATTTTCTCGGCACAGCTTTTGGCTAGGTTGTTATCTTGTGGCACAGCGAAGTCAACAATCAAGGCAGTCTTTCGCTGCTTGTCCCACACTACCATGTCCGGTCTATTGTGTTCCACACCTCGATCGGTCACAATTGTGAGGTCCCAGTATATTTTATAATGTTCGTTCTCCACTATTGTCTGGGGTGAGTAAATGTGGTGAGGCACGAAATGTTGAGCAAGTTGTTTTTGAAGGCACAGCAGTTGATGGACGACCTTACCCATATTGTTATGCCTGACGAGATATCTGGTTCCCGCTATTGCCGAACATCCTGAGGAAAGGTGCTGGATTGTTTCCTCGGCGGCATGGCACATCCTACATTCGGTAGTATCAACTTGTTGTTGCATTATGTATTTCACATATGTTCTGGTTGGAATAACTTGGTCCTGGATTGCCAGGACTGTTCCTTCGGTTTCGGGGAAGAGATAGCCTTGTATCAGGTAAGCATGAGAGCTCTGGTGATCTACCTCTGGCTGATTTAAGCTGGTGAAAAACCTGCCATGTAAGGGTTTGGATCTCCATCTTTGTTTTAATTTTTCAGGTAGATATTCTCCTGTGTCGTTCTCATCGATTATTTCGTTGTACTGGGCAGAAATCCATTGGTGTACAGGTAAGTTGTTTTTCCTGAAGTATTCTTTCATTTTTCTTTCTTCTCTTCGGCAGATCTGTTCCAGGTTACCGAGTCCACGTCCGCCATCTTTACGTGGTAAGTATAGCCTTTCTATTGCCGATTTCGGGTGCAGCATACCGCGTTGAGTAAATGATGTTCGTATTCTTCTATCGAGTTTTTCTAAATCTGTTTTGGACCAATTGAGAATTCCAGCAGTGTAAGCGAACGTGGGGATCGCCCAGATGTTTATAGCTGTGATTTTATTTTTCGCTGACAGTTGCGAATTGATTATTTTCTTGACTCTCCTGATGAGTTCCTGTTCAGCATTATTTTTGTTTTTCTCATACACTTGTCTTGAGAATCGTCTTGTGTAAGAAGTTTTTGGAGTTTTTTCTGCCTGGGTTAAATTTAAATCGGGAGTCGCGGTCTAGCCAGCAGTTTGATACGGCTTTTTTCCGACAGCGAAAGCCTCGCGAAATCAGTTTTTAAAATATTTTGAACACTACTGCCCGCCATGATTTCAAAACGTAAACAAACACGAACACACGCTAGGTTGTCAATGCGCTAACGGCTAGAGTGAAGCGGATAGGGGCGACTTTTATCGTAGCCCTTTTACTCGTTAAAACGACCGACACGAAGAGTTGCGGGTGGAGCCGAATGACTGTCCGAATGCAAGAAATCGGGGCTATACGATTCATCGCCCCTGTAGGGACGGACTGCTAGATTATTTATTTATTTATTTATTTGACATTGGGAACACAAACAGGTCAATGACCCATAAACAGTATCCACAAAGTACAAAGATGAAAATAAAAATCAGCGACAAAAAAATCAACCAAAGACAACAACAAAAAATCACTGCATCAAAAAATGTTTCTTCAGTTGAAGCTTGATGTTAGCACAATGAAATACATCGATAATTCGTAGCTCATTGCAGGCTCGGAACATTCTAATCAACGGAGAGTTTTTAGATGCATTTGTCCTTCTAAATGGTACATGGAAAATTTCAAAAGATCTTAAATTAACATTTGGAACATTAATGTTTACCTCCCGCAATAAATCCGGTACCTGCAACTCACCACTTACAATTTTCCTCAACAAAACTACATCGCCTATGCAGCGTCTATTTTCAAGCGAAATCAAGTTAAAATGTTTTCTGGCCATATAATAAAAATTGACATTATCTCCTGAAGCAGAAAATTTACTTCTATAACTTAAATATTTCAGCAACTTATTTTGTATTCTTTCGATTCGTTCTATATAAATCCTATATTGCGGGTTCCAAACAACCGAAGCGAAATTTAGTCGGCTAAAAACGTAGGCATAGTAAATACTGAGAACCGGCTTGATACCTCTAAAAACCCTACACCCCCTAAACAGAAATCCTAACATTCTACTGGCGGAATTGACAGTACTGTCGATATGAAATGAGAAAGTTAACTTTCCATCCAGAATTACGCCCAAATCCCTGATGTGATCAACTCTCTCCAGTGTCGCCTGATCAATACTATATTGAAAACGAATAGGGGCTTTATTACGTGTGAATGTAATTGTTTTACATTTAGAAATGTTTAAAAATAAATTGTGCAAGCGACAAAACTCCGAGAACCTCTCCAGCTCCCCTTGTATGATCATACAGTCCTCCATAGATCTGACAACGTAGAAAATTTTCAAATCGTCCGCATAGAGAAGCACTCTACATCTATGAAAAACGGAAATAATATTATTGATATATATCAAGAAAAATAAAGGTCCGAGATGAGAGCCTTGTGGCACACCAGATGGACATGTGAACTCAGCCGACCTACTTCCATCCACAGAAACGAATTGCACTCTATCAGTCAGATAGGATTCGCACCAGTGCAAAAGACTACCTCCCACACCGACCTCAGAAAGACGACGACTGAGAATTCTATGTGAAATTTTGTCAAATGCCTTACTGAAGTCGGTGTAAACAGCGTCAACCTGCAAACGCTCATCCATTGCCCCCTCCAAAACGTTCATGAATAACAAAAGGTTAGTCTCTATGGACTTTCCCTTCAAAAACCCGTGCTGTTCTGGGATTATCTGATTTTTCACTAAATTGTATAGATGAGCATAAACAAGTTTTTCAAGGAGTTTGGAAAAGACGCATAATTTGCTTATGGGGCGGTAATTTTCAATAATAGATCTATCGCCACCCTTGAAAATTGGGACAACCGATGCAATCCTCCAGCGCCGAGGGAATCTGCCCGTGCGGAGGGAGAGATTGAAAATATGTTCAAGTGGAAAGCATAAAGCAGGACAACTTCGTACGAAGTATGATGGAATACCATCAGATCCGGCACCTTTACTTTGATTAAGGGACCTTAAAGATTTTTCAATTTCCTTAGCAGTTATGACAATGTTTGAAAGGTAAGCAGGAGAATCAGCCACAGTAGAGTCAATACTGTTGGGTGAATTTAATGGATCAACAAAAACACTACTGAAATACTGAGCAAAACTGTTACAGATGTCTACTCCGCCCGTGCTAACTTCATCTTTATATAGCATCGAAGAGGGAAGCCTGCCATGTCTACTTTTGGCTGATGCAACATTGAAAAAAAGCTTGGGATTATTGGGCAGTTCATCTTCCACAAACTTAATATATTTAGAATAATCACTTTTGATCAAGATCTTCGACAATGCTCTGAGACGCCGAAACTCTAGTAAATCTTTTGTATTATTATAGATCTTCAATTTTTTATGGATTTTATTCTTTTTCTTCACTAACTTTATGGTGTGTTTAGAAAAATATGAGGGAAACCTAGAATTAATGTACTTCTTTGGAACGAAGTCCTCAATAATACCATCAAGTATACCATAAAATATGTCTAGATCAGAATCAACGTCTCCACTACAAAGCAATTCAGGCCACGGTACGGAAGACAATTTATTGTTTATGCTATCGTAATTGCCTTTTTTGAAATGATAAATACAAGTACTTGATTTGGAAAGATATTTAATATTTAATTGTAGCATAAACTCTAATGAAGGATGGTGCTTGTCTTCTCCCACCAATGGACTGTTACATGGAGTAACCTGAGACAAAAGAAACTGATTACACAAGACCAAGTCCAAGATTCTACCATTAGTGTTGTTGACACTATTGAACTGCATCAGCTCACATACTGAGAGTGCATCTATGAGATCAGAATATTTTGCCTCTACATTATTTGGTTCAAAGTATGAATCGTTGGCATCTGGATTGCCTATCCACCTAATGGAGGAACAATTAAAATCTCCGCACACAACAACCACATCACGTTCTATATTATTCTTTAGGGCAGTTAACTTTGAAGAAAAACCAGCACTGACACCAGAATCTCCAGGAGGCAGGTAGAAGCAGCACAGAAAAATTCTAGTGGATCCAATCATTATCTTAACCCACAGATCCTCCCTTATGATTGAAATAAACAAAACTGAAGGAGTCGCATGAAAGTCATACATTAATAAATTATTATATAAATAACCGTGGAATGTAATATTTTCATTTAAAATCGTATGGGAAGGTAAATCACATAAAAGGGTTGATTTCTTGTGATTTCTTGTATGGGGGGCTGTAGCCCTATAGCCCTCACAGACCAGCCGCCACTGAGCTGTTGGTACCTTGATCAAACTGCAGTGCGTCCTCACTCTCTCTGTCTCTTCGGGATGGCTGCTTGTCAAATAGCGACCATAGAGTCCGTTAACTGAAGTTGACGGCGTAGATGTATCACTTCTGTGATCGGTTAACCTAACCCTTTCTGCCCCGTGGCAAATGCCATCACACTCATTACAGATTTATAGGTACAGTTGGCAGGCATAGTTGCTCGAATCACTACCTGAGAATTTTACTGTAGAGATTTTAGATGACAAATATTTCGATCATTTCTGCATCAGTGGTGTTCTATTCTTGCGAGAGGCGATTATTGTTCACTCTATAAGCACAGATTTAGATAACCTAAAGGACGTTTGCTGAGATCCTATAATTCTGCATTTTATAGAAGTTCAGGTGTTTTCTTAAATAACAATAACAACAATAACAACAACTTTATTCTCAGAATTTTCAACACAAATATACAAAAAAAAGAGATACCGTCAACAATAGAAAACAAAAACAAATTATACTATAGTGTTCACATAGGAATAGTTTAAAAATTCTGAAATCGAGTAAGGTTCGATATCTATAATTAAATTTGTGAGTTCTTTTTTGAATTTGGCGAAATTCACCATATTCAAAATATTCTGAGGTACAGTATTATAGAATTTTATACACATATGCTTAGTATTTTTTTCAGTTAGAGTCCTTTTATGTATTATGTTTGGAAAGAAAAAGGGTACAGTACGTCTTGTGTTATTATGATTTTTTAAATCCTCAAAATAATGTGGATTTTTTTTCATAAAAAGTATGCTTTCCAGAACGTATAGTCCATAAAAAGTGAGAATTCCATTCTGTCTGAAATGCCCTCTGTAAGCTTCTCTAAATTTCAGTCCAAGCATAGATCTTAAAGCGTATTTTTGAATAACAAATAATTTACAGCCATCAGAACCATTACCCCAAATCACTATTCCATACCTAAGTATGGAATCGAAACTTGAG